>NW_023340246.1:9076498-9077157 GCF_004916995.1 Morone saxatilis
TATCTATCTATCTATCTACAATATATATGTCATCCAGGACGGTTGTATAATGTGAAGCATTGATGTGTTTTGATTCAGTAGCTGGTCTCAGACTCTGACCTTTCTGTTGCTGCATTCAGATAACAAACTACAAAATCAATTTAACATAATTCTGCCCACGCACACTCGAATGTGCATTTGTGTGTGTATCTGATTCAAGAAAGCTAACCATTGATCTGGTGGACAACAACTGGCGTGTGTGTCATTTCAGATATAGAGCTGAGAGCGCCTGTGTGCGCCTCTGTGTGTGTGCGTGTTATAAAAGCTGACCATTGATCTAGTAAAGCCGTGGCAACGGCTGGTCGGGCCAACATATTGATCCACAGCAGGTAAAATGCTCATGATGTTACAATGAGGGCTGGAGCACAGTCTAAATGTCCAACAGCAGATAGATCAGAAAAAAAGCTGCACTTCACCATTCTTCTCCAAAACCATGTAATTACAGTATAGTTTTCAGTCTAGCTCATCTTTTACTGTTTGTGTCAAAGTGTGAGTCGTGTGCAAATATTTTCCCCTTACAGTACAGTACATATGTGTCTGTCCTCTTTTCAAAACCAGATGACCCAGCCCACCTGTTGTTACCACCAAGCGCTGAGCTGATCCTCACACACACACACACA
>NW_023340246.1:9077176-9093532 GCF_004916995.1 Morone saxatilis
ACTGCTGCTGCTGCTTCCTCCACACCAAAGGAATGAACAGAATTAGAACGATGTGCGTGCAGGCTATTGACGGTATTTGAGGGCAAATGAAAGACGACAAAGGCACTTATGTGACTGAGTGTGAGTCCTTAAATGTGTCCCACCTTCTTATGAGTACACTGACTTTATGCCTGGTATCATTACCAGTGATAGAAAGTAACTAAAGGCATTGTGTACAAGTATTTATGTGCAATTTTGAGATGCTTCACTGCACATTTCAGTAGTAATTTTTGCACTTTTTACTCCACTACATTTATCCGGTCACTGGAGTTGCCAAGTTACTTTTCAGATTAAGATTTTATATTAAAAAACATATGATAAACTTATAAAATCCAACACATTGTTATAGATCAAACTAGTGGTTCCCGAGCTTTTTGGCCTTTGACTCCTTACAAAAAAGCAGTGTCATAGATTTCCACTCTAAACTTCTCAAATCTTTTTATTTTAATAAATGTTTCAAGGCCCAAAGAGGTCAAATTATCTAATACTTTACAGAGCAGGGTAGAGAAAACTCAAAAAATGTGCTGCAGATCTTTTTCTTTTTCTTTTTTCCTCTCCCATCAATCATGTCATGACCCCTTAGATTTATCTTGTGATCCTTTTGAGGGACCTGGACCATAGCTTTGGAACAGTAAAATGCTGGTTACACACGGATGCATTAATGTAATAAAAGCCATATATAATAGTCTAAAATTCACAGGAGCCATTTTTCTGCTGAAATAACCAAAGGTGAATGCAGGACTTTTTGCATTGTTGTATTGTATTGTCTTACTTTAGTAAGGTATTAAAACACTGTCTCTTGTAACAGAATTAGCTGAAAAAATTCAGTTCACTTATTTGACAAAATCTCAGTAAGTTCGTGTGTGTATTAAATGCAGGTTATGTGCACAAATAATGAAAGCAGTGATTTACACATCAACCATTCGTCTTGGCTACATTGCTAGCAATTACATGTTGGCACTGTCAGAAGAGGAAAAAATAAAAAAGATAGAAGCAGAAAAAGGTAATTGATCATTTCAGCATCAAAGCGAATATTTTCAAATGCAGTTGTTCCTAACCTGGGGGCTCGGGACCCCCTAGGGATCCCAATACACATCTGAGAGATCCCAAGATAAGGGAAAAGAAAGAAAAATATATTATATTTCTCATGAAATACTGATTACTTTCAACTCTTTAAGCCTCTAAAAATCCCTCACATTAAACAATTACTGTTTAATTGAACTGCTCATAATTCATGTCCGCACTGAGGCCCTGATCCGTGTTAAGGGGCCAAGTTCCACATGGACTGCTTCATTTTGAGGGGTCACAAGCCAAACAACTTGTGGACCACTGGTTTAACAAGTGTGCAGGAGAATGAAGAGTGAATTATGAGTTCCAGACAAGGGTCTATGAGGTAAATGTTGCTTTTTCAAAAGTGCTCTATTATACCTGCAAGTGGCAAAAGAGCTACAGGCCACAGTGGCATTTAGTCATTAAGGAGAAAAATGTGATTTTAATGCTTATTTCTCCCACTTTCATCGAACATTTCTATCACAAAAAATTACTACAATCCAAATAAGAAGATAAATAAACGTGACTTACATAACACATTATTCTGGCTTGTTTGATCATAACATTAAAATTCCTTATACATTAAAATTCTCCGTCTTATAAAGTCTGGCAGTACACTCTCAGTAGCAGCTAACCTTTAGTGGATATTTTAAATGACAGTGAGAAAGAATAGCTGCGTGGACTGTGCATAGACCTCCAGTAATGTCAGTATCAGATTATTATTATTAACTTTAGTCAGAGTAAAATGGATTTTTACAGCACCTTGGACTTTTGAGTTTGCTGGTTGTTGCAGTGATAACCTTCAGTCCTTCAGTGGCTTGAGAAATACAACGTTACCATAGAAACAAGCATGTAACTTCTTCGTTAAATCCTTTTTGGCCCCAGCTGATTGTGAGAAAAAGACGATGGAGGCAACACTCAAATCCGGCAGCAAAAAGCGCACAGCAATTGTGTAAAGCTGGATCACAGCAGGTCTAAAAATACACTGAAACCTTCCCCACAGGAGAAAATGGCAGAAACTCCAGGGAACAATTATTTGTTTTTTTAATTCTTCTTGTTAATTTCAAAGCTCTTCTTGAAGGTTTCGGCTTGTGTCAAAGAAATTCCAAGAGTCAAAGTTTGTGAGATTCAGTTTCTAGCTGATTAAATGCTGGAGAGAGTGAGACAGAAAGAGAGAGAGACTGACAGAGAAAAGCAGGGGGAAGGGGGTTGACCTACTGAGAGTCACCCTGCCCCCTTTCTGAGGGTCCAAAATAGGGAGATAGAGGAAGTGGAGGCAGGGAGGAGGAGAGGAATGGGGAGATTTCAGAGGTGGAGAGGAAGAAAACAGCATAGGAGCAAAAGATCAAGAGATGGGCAGGAAAAAGCGAGACAATAAAGTGAAGAGATAAAGGTCTAAAAGTCTTATGCGCTATGTGTCTTGGAAACACTGAGCGTATTAATCATGTTATAATGATGGAGGCAGCCAGAGCCAGCTAACAGCTGATGTTACAACAGTGTTTCCTCCTCTGAGAGGCCCATTACTCCATCCCTTACCTGCCCTACACTGACCTGTTCACCTGTTCAAAATACAGAGGCAGTTCCCTGTAAGGTGAATGACAGAGCACCACCACTGATTTAGTTTAGTTAATTGTCTGTTTTAATAGGATTTGACAGTATTTAATGATTGGTGGGTCCTCCATTAACAACAGCAGTTGTCAGGAGACAAGAGCATTCACTTTGTGCCCTTGACAACAACTTAAAAAAAAAAAAGAGCTTTAAACTTCTAAATCTCCTAGCCATTCCCTCACTTCCTCCAGGGGAAACATATTTCCTCATAAGTGCCCTGTCTTGTCAAACAGAGGTCAAACTGAAGAGTAAATAAGTTAATAAATATCTAGTCGAGCCCCATGTGAGTTCCCCAGTCAGAACCTGTTTTTGAGGCCCAGTTTAAACGAGGGTGTGTGTGCCTATGTGAGGGCGCAGTGGGAAGGAGTAACCTGACCCCCAGTCTTGCCCTGGGAGCCTGCACTGCAGAGGCTATAATTAGAGATACAGACAGCAGCTGGTGTTAACATTGGACTGGACTGCTTTATATGTAGGGCGCACTGAGGGCTAGGGGGACACAAACACACACACGGACACACAACACATAGACAGTCAGGTCCCACACACAAGAAAAATGTAGGGACTGTGTGAGAATGATTGGGGTGGAGAGGGGCTAAACTTTACATTTCACTTCTTTTTCTTTGAATCCTCCCACTGACTTACAAAAAAACACCGACATAACTCTAAATAATATAAAACTACTGAACTGACAGAACTTTTCTCATCAATACCTCGAAGAGGAAAATGAGGATGTTAAATGAGGATATTAAGATGGTTCGCCCTAATATCATATAGTGCTGTATCTAGATAGTCAAAGCGCTTTAAGTGAAGGGGGGAAACTCACCTCAACCAATCACTAATGTGTAGCACCCACCTGGGCGATGCATGGCAGCCATTTTGCTCCACAACACTCACCACACATCAGCGTGAGGTGGAGAGGGAGTGTAGCATTGAGCCAGTCACACAGGGGGATGATTAGGTGGCCAAATGGAGAAATTCCAGGTTGGGAATGTTGCCAGGATAACCAGGAACCACCTAGTCTGTGTGATAAGTGTCATGGGATCTTTAATGAACACAGTTAGTCAGGACATTTTTAAAGTCTCATCTGCAGTGTTGAGTTATATTAGTAATGCTACCATCAGTTTCACATTTTAATATAAAAAAGATTCATATTTTTACAGTTTCTTCAGTTGTAGATGTTTATCCTTCCCATTACCACACAGCCTACCTAATTTGCTTTTACAAGAAACTTTTCAAGTCTAGCGATATCACTTTTTATCTTATTATATTATAAAACTTCAACCCTCAAAAACAACATAAAAACAACACACATTACTCATTATTCAATGATCTGTTATTATTTCACGAAACCTTCTCTATGTTGTCAGAACAGAAAACTAAAAATTATTTTGTAGGCACTTTTTTCCCATTGTGTTTCGGAATAAAATCAAGGTGGGAATTCTGGTGGTAGAGACTAAAGATGCAGTGAAATTAAAAAATATATTTTCCAAGCTTTAATGCTGCCTCTCTCGTCACATGCTAAATATATGTCATAAACATTTTTGATGACTCATCATGAACTGAGGTAGCTTGTAGGTCATTATAGCAAGCAGAGTGATATTATAGGTGTGTGTTTGGATCTTGGTTAGTTTGTATTCCCAAAAAGGTGTAAGGTCCAATTTATTAATTTCTCCATCGAACCCGGTCCTCTGACCGAACTGCACAGGTAGGGAGATGTGAGTGGAGTCCTGAAATAGAAACAGGATTGTTGTCCTCTGCATAGGCAAAAGGCCACTTAAGTCATTATTTTCTCATTTTTTAAATTATTAATCTTACAAGGAAAGGCTGGCATAATATATAATTCTGTGTGACAAAAAAATCCTTCAGCCAAAAGAAAAAATGACGCGCATCACTTCCCTGTTCAGCCCCCCACCCTCCCAAATACTTCTATTCTTATTCTTAACAGAGCCCAGCTTTCTGTCTGTATAAGCAAATAGTGTGTTTAAACCACAACCTATTGGCTTCTTGACAGTTTTCCCTGTTATTTTATTTTTTTTTAAAAGAACAGACATTTCTAAACTGCTCTAATGTTCATTCAGGTACATCTCAGCCACGTAATAAATGTTTACTGTTGGCCTCATTTAGATTTTTTGTTATTTATCTGTCATAACATTTTATTTATTTATTTATTTAGTCAGATAAATGCTATACGCACATGCTCAAATTCGCATACCCATCAGAGATGTTCTGATGAAACGAGCCATCCCAACAATATTCTGATGAAACTAACAGCAATCAAGAAGAACAACACTCCTGTCTGCACTACAGAACACTGTGTGCTGTGTGAGTGTGTGTGTGTGTGTGTGTGTGTTTGAGAGTCACGTTGATACACCCTGAATAATTCTTCCCTATATCTGTAACTCAAGATATTGAAGAGATAACAAACAGAAACACCCTGGTAGCTGCGAGTCTATTCTCCTGAGCATTACACTCAGAACTGAGGGATATTTTTGTCTCTTTGAAAATCTCAAAGCATGGAAGACTTGTTCCTCATCAGGCTCTGGCTGAGGTTTCAGAACCAAGGACAGCAGCAGAGGTATTCAGTCCTGCTGGTGTCGGTTCAGCACCTCTGACAGTGAAAAAGGACAAGCACACACACCTGTGGCTGCTGGGGGACACAGCTGGATCTGCTCTGCATCATCGCTGCCCAAAGGAGAACTGTTCCCATGTAGACCAAAACCCCTAAAGCTCTGCATTGTGTGACTTCCTTTATGCCTTTCAGCATTTCTTAATTTCTAAAATTCTAGTGTTACACAGATCCTCGTACTTATCTCTCACTACTGGTACAGTATGACCTCAAGTCATACCTTTAAGACTCCAATTACTGCCATGTCCAAAGGTCAGTGTCCACTTAAAATACAGCTACTGGTCTACAAATCACTCACAAGGCTAGGACCAAATTATATTTCAGATATGTTTTGTCAGTATGAACCCTATAGAACTTGTAGGCCCGTGTGAGTTGAGCCTGCTGCCTCTTCCAACGCAGGGTCAACACAAAACAGAGAAGCTACATTTACTTGGAACAACCTCTCCAACAACCTCTCCGATGATCTTAAGCACTGTTAAAAAAAACAGCTTACCAGCTCAGACCACATTCAGTGCTATAGTGAGTATTTACTATTTACAGTGTGGGATTGTCTCATTGATTTGTTTTTAATAATGCATGTTTTTAACAATGGAGCTCTATGAAGAAATAATCACAGGTGTAATTAATAACATTAGTAACACACAATGCTGGAAGAAGTCTTATCAGCAAAATCTACTTAAAGTATTGAAAGTAAAAGTACTCATAAAATGGTCCGTCTGTATTTTGCTATTATATATGATATTTCTGTATCAGTATCTCTGCTGCATTGATGTGTATGTTGCTTAAGATTAAAAAGTAAGAGTAAAAAGTACAACATTTGCCTCAAGGTTAAAGTTGCATGAAATGAAAATACTCCAGTAAATTAAAATTACCTCAGACTTGTAATACAGTAAATATATTTCCACCACTGATGATAAATGCATCCATTTTAGTGTTCCACCTCCAGGGTCCGCCCGACTTCAGGTCTGATTAACCAGAATAAATAACACCTGTGTGGGTTTGCACAGCCTTTAAAGGGAACACTAAACATAAGAGTGTGCCACTGCAGCTGTCTTTTGCAATGTGAAATGATAATAAGGGAATATTTTATATAATTAGGAATATCATTAATTAATTGGTGAGACTGTTTGAAAATGTGTAATAGCCCGCAGGTACACAAAGTGACATTTACATTTAATAAGATCTTTGTCTTCTTCTTTTTAAATTAAGACATACATTATACAGTAGGCCGTTGTAGGTTCCAGATGTGCTCGGCCTGGCAGATCCGCTCAGGTGTCCTGCGTTTACAGATGGCATAATGCATTAAAACATTATGATCGGCTGTATGGCTGATGTTTACATACCAGTACATCGTGCCCGATCAGTACTGGGCACATGCAGCTCTCAACAGAGATGAGAAGGAACTGAGATAGCTCACTCGCTAGCTACGTCCATCTTCAGCTCCAGAAAAAAACAATGAGTTACAATACATGTAAAAATGTTTTAGTACTAGCTAAGGTAACTTAAAACACTGGCGTCACTTTTGCCAACGTTACACTGTTACATGACATATAGTGTATGGTCCATGTATGTCTCACATGCTTATAGATGTGATATACATATATGTCACAATACTTCTAAATATCACATACCTCATCCGACTGCATCCAGAAGACAATCTTATCCTATCCACAATCCTAGACAATCAATAACATTCTGAATTAAACACATAGTTTTTTATGATGGAAGTAGGTAATGAGTAAGCAATCCCTCTTTCTTCAGTCTCTGTTGCACATGTACAGTACTGATCGGGCAGGATGTACGGATCAGGCAGTGCAACTAATCATAATGTGTTAATGTGTTTCATCATGTGTAAACTCAAGACCCAGAGCAGATCTAGCAGGCTGAGCACATCTGGTACCTACACCGTAAAAGACTAAAAATGCATAATTTCTGCATGGTTTTGTATTGTACGAATGTATTTGTGTCCACAGGCTGGCTCGTGCTCTGTGTGTTCTGTTAGTAATGCTGCCACGGGGCTACAGCTGCTTGTTCTGGGCTTACAGAAAGCTGCAGGCCTTTAACCAGCAGAGGACAGCGAGGACACAAAAAAAGCAGAAGCGAAGTACAGTCACACATCTGCCATACATCTCTGTCTCTCCATAACCCTCTCAGCTTCTTCATTACTGTCTGACTCCTTCACCTGCCTGCATACCTGTTTTCTCTCATTTCTTTCTCTCTCAACTCCCTCTTCCACACTCTGCCTCTCTAACTTTATGTCCTCCTATCACCCTCACCTCTTGGTCCCCCCCATCTCCCTCTTCCTTCCCTCAGTCTCCCTTTCTGTCCTCCTTTCCTTTCTTCTATCCAACCTGTTCTAGTTTCACCACTTCCCTCCCCTCTCCTCCTGAAATCCCTTCCATCTTCCTTTCTCTTTTCACCTCCTGCACCTATCTGTCTCTACTTCTCCCTACCTCCTGCCATCTTTGTTTCTCTACCTCCCCAAACACACACACACACACACCACACACACACACACACACACACACACCACACACCACACACACAGCACACACACACACATATGCCACCACAACTCCAAATCTTTCTTATTAATAGTAATAATTCACCATGCTCCTCCTCCCAGGAGGCACAAGTTTTATTACTTCATATGCAAAATGTTATTAAACCAGCCCCAAAGCTATACACTGATGGGATAAGGACACACACACACACTACAACACACACACACACACACAGCACACACACCAGCACCACACACACAATGTTTGTAGGCGGGGGCCGTGCTGGCAGGAAAAATTTTCTTGCTGTTTAGATAATTATGTCAACCCAGTGGACTGATGTGTGTATTAGCATGAAATTCTGCTAAATCGAACTGGCCTGGGGCAAATTTTATATCTGTGTTGGAGTGACAATGCATTAGTGCAGAAAGGAGAATACAAGAGAAACTGAAATGACCACCTACTAAAGTTTCTACTCTGACTCTGACTGGTCAGTCGCCTGTATCAAGTTCTTGGTGGTTGGAATCGGCCGCCTCCTTTTAAGATTATTTTTGGGGGCTTTTTATTGCCTTCATTTGATAGAGTAGCTGAAGAGTGACAGGAAAGGGAGGAGAGAGGGAGAATGACATACAGCAAAGGGCTGCAACTTGGAAGTGCACCAGAGCCACTGCGGTAGAGACTCAGTCTTAGTACCCTCTCTGCCTCCTCTTGTCCACATTTCGAAGTGTCCTTGAGCAAAACACTGAGCCCAAATTGCTCCTGATGTTTATACACGAGAGGACAAATTAATTTGATTTGATATGTCTAATTTGAGCATATAACCTTTTATTATATCTGAGATTGAAGAGTGTATACAGACAGAATGTTTTCAAAGATTTCATTCACACATTTTGAGGTTTCTGGCCACCCAAATGTAAAAACCTTATTTCACATTTGTGTCTGCTCTTCACTTTATTTTCAATGCCAGCTCTAACAAATATATTTGGCTGTGAGCATCTCTTCACAGGTAACAGACTGATGGGAATGCAGGCCAGGTGGATGTACCCAACAGGTACTTGAATGGCCCGTGTGCTTCAGGAGTAATTTTGGCTTTGTGGTTTGGCCAGGAAGTGAAATTCCTCTCATCTCAACTCTGATCTGTCGGGCCTGTGGTTCTTTCCGTCATACTGACACTCGCTGGTCGCCGTCGCCAAAACCAAGCTGTGTCTTGATACAAGTTCATGGACCTGGAAACATACTGTAGGGTATGCGATAAACACACATGCACACACATGCACACACAGGCGCACACACACTTTCAAACACAGTGTTGGCAGAGGCAGGCCAGACAGATGGAAAGACAGCAGAGAGCAGGGAGGAAATGGAAATTAAAGTCACAGTGTCAGGAAGAACAATTATAGCTCAGGGACTAATGTTACATGTACATCGACTGAATATTTACCGGAGCAAATGACCATGAGGTCAGTTATTATTTTAACAATATAATGTCATTTTTACTATGTATTTATGGTTTGAATTTATATATTCATGATTTGTTGGTCGGGCCGACATTTTGGTGCAGACTGTCATTGCAACAACTCAGAGATAGATTGGCATAAAATGTTGAACAAACATTCAAGGTTTCAAGATGATGAAGCCTCTAACCACCAGGTCAAAGTTTTCCATATCCAGAAATATTTCTACGTCTACTACATGGATTGGCATCAAAAGTTTCTACTTTATTCTGCCCTATTTGGCAGAAAACAGTAACTGAAAAGCTGAGAAAAAAAAAGTCCTCAGCCTGACTGTGACAGTAGCCATGTTTCCATCCAAATGTAACACATATTTTATATGAATATTCAGAAAATTGGCAGAGGAACATACACATACACAGAGTATTTGGAGTTGGTTCATTCAGATAAACATTAATTGACGCACTCAGGTGCCATTATACCATTGCAGAAGATCAACGCAATGAGATAACATAATTAAAAGAGCCAGTCAAACCTAAAAATGGTGAGGGGAAAAAAATAGAAAAAGTGATGGAAATATAGTTTGTGTCTGTTTCATGTATTCATTTGAGGAAGGTCTCCTCATCGCTCCACACAAAATCTGATGTTTTCGTCTCTCTCTCTGTCTTTTGTCTCTTCAGCTGACGCCACAGGCTTCATGTAGACTACTTTATAATTAATTTGCTGAGTCTATTTCCATCACACTTTATTGCATTTTGCTTTTATCAATACACCAGCTTTTCCACCTCAGTCAAACTTTTTTGCAATCTTTTGAGTATTTTTAAAGTTTTCTGAGTATCCACTTAGGTGTTTCTTATGTTCAACTTGAAAATGTGCACAAAAACAAGTCTAGTGACATTAATAGCAAAGCTGCATAAAAACCAAGAAACCAATGGGCTGAGAAACAAAACAGCAACCACCAGAGGAGAATGAAGTAAAGAATATTGAGCAATAGTTTAAAGAACCAGTTCGCTCCCTAAACTGGTGCCTGAGAGGACGACAGACCAATCTGTCAGTCCAATACCTGAGTTCCGCCCTTGGTACTACTGAAAGCAGCTCTTACCCAGAGAGGCTTACCTGTGTATACTTACCTATCCTATTTCCAGATTCTCTTTCAGTCCATCTACAGCAACAGAGGCAAATAGGGTAAACTTGCATCTGACATTTTCAACCACTTTGTCGATACACAACATTTTACTTTCTGTTGCCAGCATTTAAAGTTTCAAGTTTTGGTGTTGTGCTGACTGTTATGGGATGCTAGATTAACTAACCAAATTACTTTCCATTTGCCTGTCTGAGTAACTTTGCCTGACTGATTCACTGACTGACAGAAAATGATATAAAAACAGCTATTAAACCCAGTTATTCTGGGAGATAATGTTTAAGCTTCAGACTGTCTGGTCAGAAGGCATTATAAATAAGGAGCTGTGCACCAGACACCTCATGCATTTTTAACCAATCAATATCCTCTCTTCTACATCTCTATCTCCGTCTCTATCTCTCCATTTTTTCTCTGCCTTTCTCTCCTGTTCTTTGCTTCTGTTTTTCTCTGCTGTTATATTCTATGTACTGTAATTGTTTTCTTCTTTCTCTCTGTTGCCTTTTTCCTCTCCTTGAACTGCTGCAAATTTGTCTCTCTCATCCCACTCTGTCTGTTCTCTCAGTCCAGGCCGCGATATCTTTCTCATCTCAGTCTGTTGTCCTGCCTCTGCTCTTTGTCTCTTTGTAGCTCTTTATTTTTCTTTGCTTCAAACACTATTTTCTCTCCATCTTCATACTCCCTGTCTCATCTCCTTCATTACTTTAGACGGGGGTGTACATGCCCTGCCCCATTTGACTAACTTTGGAAATGATCTGTCCCGGTTTACTTTGTCTTAATTAGAATAAGAACATAGTCTGTCTGAGCGTCACAGCACAGACCCCAGAGTGAGTGGGTAGACATGTAGACATGCAGAGACTCACACAGCCTCCATTTCAAAGACATTAATACAAAATATTAAAAGGTAAGTTCACCAAATTACAAAAAAGGAAAACCTATTTTCTCCCTCTTCTGGTTTCTAGCCATGCAGACTGTTTTGGCTTCATTTGTCCAAGTTTTAAGAGATTGGTCATATTTTGAAGATTCGATACTGCACACTTAGAAATCAAGGTACAAGAATGGACCTAAAAGGGTACAAATGCTTTGTAGCTCCAGCTATACCCTTGCAGGATACAAATGGACTGTATTTATATAGTGCCTTTTTAGTCTTCCGATCGCTCAAAGCGTTATACACTACATGCCGCATTCACCCGTTCACACACATTCATAGTGATGACATCACAAACAGAAAGTAATTCATTCATACACATTCACACACAGATGCACAGAATCGGGAGCAATTTGACTCGAGGGCATTTGAATTGAATGGAAATGTAATAGCCTTGTTTTATTTCAATAAACCCAACTCTCTATTTAAATCAAGATATTGTGATCCCTGATTTGCTGTAACATTTTCCTGTACCATAAGCTTGTTAAAAGTACAATTCTGTATCCCCTTCTGTCAGCTATGACCTTTACAATGACATAAAGATCCACATTTATCACCTTAAGGACATTTTTCGTACCTTACAGGATACATTTCTGACAAATGTACCTTTGGGTATAGAATTAATACCCCTATTTCTTTGTTTGTGCAGTATGAAGGGGGTGAATGGGATTTTGTTTGCAGTGCTTACAAGATTGAAAAGGGAGCATAAGGCCTTCTAGATTTTAAGAAGTCTAAGAAAACCTACTAATATAGAGTAAGCCTATATCTCAGTATTTTGTTCATTCCAGCTAAGAGATTTGTTATTTTTTAAAGTTTAGAGTATTATTCAAGATTTAAACTTTGAATATGAAGCCTCACCCTGCATTATAAAAGTACACAGTTAAAACAACCAAAGAGCTAACAGAACAATGGCCAAGCATCAGGGAGAAAAAAACAGAATTTTAAAAAAAGAAGCCTATTAAGTATGTATGATTATTAAAAAATAAAAACAATACACAATACAGAGAAAGAATTTTTTTTTTAAAAATCTCATAAAATATCAGAAAAACTCATCTCTGATGCAATGTTCACAGACAATAATCTGCTCACTATTCATCTTTTACACAAACTTTCTGCTGTTATTGCACTCACTGTTTGGGGTCACTGTAAAATGAATTGTACCATTAACCCAAGCAGTGTCAGTTGTTCTGTGCTGGTATTGTTATGCATTGACTATACTATAAAATATCTGTAAAATACATGACTTGGTGAGTGATTGTCAGTTTACTCAAATATAGAAAAGGGGTTCCTTAAAGCAACATTACTTAAGATTTGGTATTTGTGTGATTTGGCGCCCCCAGTTGCAATACCACTGTCATAAATATGGATGGCTGTACACATGTATTTGTTATGATTACGTTATGATCAAAAACGAGCCAGTCCAAAACTTTTCTAACATCTCTAAACATAAGAGCGAGCTAACATTAGCCTACACACTAGGTAGGGTTTGCTCTCTTTTCTCCAATAAGCTTCCTCCATTGTCCTTTTAGGTCTCTTTACCTCTGCCATTACTCTGTCTATAGAAGCTGCTGAGCCAGGTGTGTAAAAAGTTCCATAGTGCAAGAATAGATGTAGGGGGAACGACATCCCATTACAACAGTGTGGCATCAAAATGATAATGAAGCTGTTATTTTAAGGTAGAAAAGTTATATAATGTTGCTTTAAAAAGGGTTGGGAACAAGTGCTCAAATCTACTAAGGATGGGCATTATCATTGATCCAATTCATTGAGTGCCAAGATCAGTGACATCAGTTCAATCGCCTAATGATGTTATCAATACTCAAAACATACATTGGCAGTGTTGATACTTAAGGGATCAATCGACCCATCCCTGTAATCCACAGATCAGTAAACAGTTTTCATTGGAATTACTACTACCAAAGAAATAGTAAATACTGGAAAGTGTTGACAGTGTGCTGTGAAGTCCATTCACCTCCATGGTTTTTGTGGTGGCAGCAGAAATTACAAAGACCAATATCTTGGCCTGGCTACATACCATAAAACTAAGTGGGGAAATATCTTTCTTCCTGTAATTTGGGTGAATGTACCCTTTGAAACATTTCCAGTTGTTTAGACCCATTGTAGCACAGTATGAATGTTTGCACAAGCACAGTAATGTGTGCGCAAAGGAGGTAAATCAAAAGCATAAACCACCATAAGGTTTGGACACACAAACACCTTCCGTCAGCTTATTAAGGACATACTTCTTTTCTCAGAGGGGGAACTCCTGAAAGGTGAAATTACCCTGTGATTTATTGAACTCAAAGCAATATCCGTTTGTGGGTAATTTAGTGGTTACTAAGTAATTATAGTGGAAGTCTTTGTCTAACAAACCACAGAAACAGGAAGTATGCTAGGAGTGTTCTTAGAGGTGTTACTGCTTTGTCTTTAAGTGGAGATACAGAAGGTGACAGATGTGGATGTAAGAGGGAAAGCTGTCCTTGGGAATATTTTCTGTCATTGGGAAGGAAAAAAAAATACAGAAGCTGCAGAATTAAATGTATTGAATGGAAACGGACCCAGGGCAGGATTCGATAATGGGACTTTAAACTTGTTGTGATTTAAATTATACATTTAGACTCCACTCTTGATAAAAATGACAAACGCAGTGAATTGTATTGAGCTCCTGTGAGCTACTGCTGCAATATCCAGGTCTAATAGCACTTAGAGTTCTGCCTCCAGGCACACACACATGACTGAGTACATGCACTCATATGAGCCCTCGCACGCACACACACACACACAGTTGAGGCCAGCCTATTAAGAAGGAAAAAAACGCCTCCTCAGACAAGGAGCACAAATAAAACTGAATTAGTGTGTGATTCATGGCACAAATGTCTTCATCCACTAGAGAGAAAGAACACAGAGGTTTCCTTTTTTGTTTTTGAAGCTAACCTGTAGAAGCATTCTACTTACCTGTGATTTTTTTATATACCTGCTGAGGACCAACATTTGTGTTGTAAGAGGATTAAAATGGATTTCTTAAGGACACTTCTACTGTTGTTGCGCTTAGTGCTGCTGATTGTGTTGTGTTTTGTGTGGTATTTGTATGTCCTAGTTTATCTTGGAGAAGGTAAAGTGAATAAAATATTGAGGGCCATTATTTAAGTGGACTAAATTCTGTCAGTCTGCACAATTTGCAAAATCAAAGAAAAACATAAACAACCTTTTGAATCCCGGACAGAAAAAGAAAAATGACTGTTTATCTCTTAGTCACTGTTGCAAGTGCAGCACGGCTGTTGAATCAGCCAGGAATATCCTTGAAGGCAAATAAAATAATTCTATAATTGTAAAATTAATGACAGGCCCAAAGCAATTCACCACTATGATTGGAGATTCAATTCTTATAATGACACTTTAAATGGGATGTTAATCATTACCATTCAATGTGTGGAAATCAAAGACGGGGAAATATATTTCTGTCTATCTTTCCCTGCCCTGAAAAGGTTCAGATGTGCGGAGTGAGTGTAAATATGATTTAAGACAATTACAGCAACCTAACCATCATTTGTTATTTTTATGCATTTCTTAACTCACTTTATCACAGTATTAGTTATTAGAATGTATCCTGTTAGTTTGCTACGGGTTAAGCTTGTTTCATTGATGTAAAATCTATAATAGTGTTTTATAAATCATGAGTATGAAAATGAAAATTAGTTTTTTTGACTCTTAGGGGTTTTATTTGACCTTGAATAAATGAATGACACTGAAAAGCTTCTGTGAAATTAACATCTCATTTACTGTTCGCTGTGACAAGAAAAAGTGAACAGAATCTTTCGCAAGCATTGAATTGTCTTCAATCCCAAGGGCACATGGCCAGAAAATGTATGTATAAAAAGAAGACTGTGATTCTGAAAACTGAGTGTCTTTATGAACCACCTTGGAGGCGCTGAGCCAACGGCTAGAAGCTGCTCTCTGGCTGCACAAGCACATCAACACGTTGAGATATTTAAGATAAGATGTTGCTCAGTCTGGGCCTCATCCTCCCTTTGTCCACCAGCTCCATGTTGGTCCAGGGTCAGCCAAAGTATACATTTGTACTGATTGAATCTTTATATTGATGTACACATTGAATACTCTGACATATCTGTCTTTGAGATTGAATTCATGTTGTCAGGCTGTTGATGTGAATCAGTGACAGGGTGTGTGTGTCTGTGCCATCTCCAGCTCCTCAACCCAGATGGTGACAGGTGTTTGTATCTTCCTGCTCTGTCTGAAATACGTTTCTTCATCTTGCTGACATTGAGGTGCAAATGGTTCAGCTGTTAACAAACAATGAAGCCTTCCACCAGATGTTTTAACTGTCTCAACCTCACAAACCCTAACCCTAACCCCCATAAAAAAGAAAGAAAGAAAGAAAATCTTAAATTTCTTTTTAAATGTGGAAGCTGCTACAACAGGGCACTTCAAGCTGATCAGCATCTTATTTCTGTGTGCTGTGGAAAAGCCTTCAACTGTGCCATCACCGTTTACTAGGTCAAACCAGTGTGTATGATTTGGTGGCATCTTTGCAGTGAAGTTGGAGATTACAACTAACTGAATACCACTTGCAGTGAAACTATGGTGGCCATTAAACTAGTGAAAAATGCAAAATCTAGAGCTAAGGGCTACTGTAGAAACATGGCAGCCTCCATGGAAGACCCACTCCCTCTGTAAAAACTGGTAATTCTAAGGTATTATTATACACTAATGAAAACATATCTTTAAATAAAACATAACACTTTTTATTATGAATATTAAATACTTTCAGTCAATCAAATCGCTGTCATGTCCATTTAGTAAATTTGAAGCTGTAACACTAGCAGCCAGTTAGCTTAGCTTAGCATAAAGACTAGAAACAGGGGGAAACAGCTAGTCTGGCTCTGTAACCAAATCCGCCTTCCATCTATAAAGCCTATGAATGAACTCATTATATCTCGTTTATAAGTGTACAAATGACAATTCGCCATTTTATGAGGGCATTGTGTGATGGACTG
>NW_023340246.1:9093544-9095647 GCF_004916995.1 Morone saxatilis
AGCAGAGGCAAGCTAAGCTAACCAACATTGGTAGCAGCTTTATATTTACTGTTCAGTCCTAAGAGTAGGGTCAATATTCTCATCAAACTCTCTGCAAAGAAGAGAGTGTATTTCTCAAAATGTGTAATTATTTTTTAAAAATGTATTTACATCCACATACATATGATGCTGTGGTGACAGTGGTGTGACAGTGGTATGGTAGAGTGCACAATACAATGCAATACACATGTATTACATTGAGCTTTTTAAAACATTTTTCTGTGATTTTATTACTCATTTTGTTCACGGGTACAAGTCATAAGAATTAATGTAAATCTCTCAGGAAAGGACAGCCAGGGGCAAGCAGTCTTTTGACTGTAATTGAGTGGCCAATATACTTCCTGAACATGTTCTAAAATTAGTAATTCTTTTTTTTATGAAATAGCAAGTGTTACAGAATAGCCTAAAGTTATGCCACAATCAGCCAGTCGGCAGGATATTTCTCAGAAATGCTCTCAACTCAGTTTTTCTCGCAAAAGGTAATAAACAGTTTTACACTTTGAGAGCATTAATGAATTACAATGACATGTGTACTGAAGTGGCCACAGTCAAGTTGCAGCATTGGCATGTTTGCTATGTACAGTTGGTATTCAAATTGTAAGAGAGCTACTTTTGAATTTGTACTTAAAGGCTAAAACCCCAAACCACCTTTTTCAGCTGAAAACCAATGTATATGGGTATTTAATGGTGTTGGTGATCTTGACAATTCTTGACATTTTAGGGCAAAATTCTACATATTGTGCTATAATTATGCAAAGTGACCTCCCTCTACTGGTTGAAACCTGGCTATTGCAATTGAATTTATAGAATGCATAATGTGAAAGTGGTCACTCTTAGTAATGAAACCACAGACAATTATCAGCCACCTCTGCAGTTCCCCCTCAGCTAAGTGTTTTAGTCTCTTTCAGCTCATTGTTTTAGTTTTCCTGCTCACAACTTTACTGTTTTGGTCCAGTGTCGCAGCTGTCATTGGCATCATTGTCAGCCTTAACAGCCAGTAGTTTTCAGCTAAAAGCTCTGATTAATCCACTGTACGCTACCTGCCCAGCACCAAACAGCAGACAGACAAAGTTAGCAGCTAGTTAACTGACCTAGCATTTAGTAAAGCATTTGGCAAGTAGAGGGGCCTCAAGAGACCAAATCACAGAGGTAAAAGGAGAATGAATATTGGACCCACATCTCCCAGGTGGCTCCAAAACGACTGTTAAAGATGCTAATGTTGCTTCATGCCTGCTGGATGTGTAAATACCCTCACCATATCAACTTAAAAGGTAGGTAGTATGTTATTATTGTGTTCACAACTTGTTTCCACTGCCCCCAAGTGGCAGAAAAAATCAATCAGTTAGTAAAAATAAAGTGCTGCTTTAGTCATATTTTTATAATCTCCTCACCTCTGATTTTTTTTCTTATCTTCACCACTGTTTAACTGATGCAAAACCATTCTTGTGTGTTTTATTCTGGTCTGTTTTTCTGCAGCTGTGTAGAGACAACTCCTTAGTCACTTAAACATAACTCAGTATGTACTTTTTGTTGCCGTGATCTGTATTTGTCTTCTATTTTTACATCAAAACCCTGAACATGGAGGTTACCTTTTTCTGAACCAGCGCATTATCCTCTCTCGGTGGAGCTCACCTCTCTCACCTTCTTCCTCTTCTGCTCTCTCTCTTTGTCATTTTGCTTCTCCCTTCATCTCTTTGTGTCTCTTGTTTTGACTCTGTTTGTGTCAAATCGTGTCTGAATTCTCTTCATCCTCAATTTTAACTGGTGTAAAGAGTAGATATGAGTCAGTGGTTCAGTCGCTGTAACCAATATTTCACATTCATATCGGCTATTTTCAACTACCTGGGTCTGCAGTTAGATTGGTTTCAGATAGGACAAGGTGTAGGAGGTATAGCGTGTCAGAGTGGCAGAAGGTCTGTGTGTTTTCCTTGTGTATGTGTGTGTGGGCTGAGATAGGCTGGCAGCAGCAGGCATCTGGTGACATCTGGTCCTGACAGATAAAGTAATAAACACATACTATCTCACTATCTGGATGAGGTGTAGCCTATCTCTGTCTCTCTCTCT
>NW_023340246.1:9095747-9097870 GCF_004916995.1 Morone saxatilis
GTGTGTGTGTGCGCGCGTGTGCGTATATGCATTTGTTTGTGTGTATCTTGTGTTTTCCTGGATGTGTGTGGGAGGGGTAGACTGTGACAGAGATTGATGGTGAGGGGAAAGCAGGCCATTGTGTTGTATAGCTAAAGCAGTGATAGCCTCTACACCCCTGTGTCTGTTTAAACTGCTGGCCATTTTATAGGCGTGGCACAAGTGACCCCATAATACACACAGACACACACACACAGTTTCCCCCCCATCTTAAACTGGGGGGAAACTGCTTGTTTTCACAAGTATTTTTTTTGCTTCTTAATTAGGCTGTTCTGCAGCCGTGATGCCTTCACTGAACTCTAGCCACTGTGGGAACAACACAGAGCTGCTGAGCTAAATTAAGTGTCATTCATAAATGAGGCAATCACCCTCTGAAGTGTTAACCCAAGGCTCTTTCCAATAATTGATGGATAGCTGTGAGCAATTTTAATATGTTACATGAAATATTTAGACGCTGTCCTTTTTTGTTTTAACATATTCAGCCTTAATAGGGGGTTATCAGGAAACCCTTCAGCCTTCAATTAAGTGAATTAGAAATGAGAATAAAATGATTATCTTGACAACTCAGACAGGACTCCCCACTGAGAGAGAGAGTGAGAGAGTGAGAGAGAGAGAGAGAGAGTCTCATTCAGAATAATGGTTGAAGGCCATGTTCTTGAGCAGCTGCATGCCGACCAAAGCTACATCTCTCTCAGTCTATGTTTGTGTGTCTCAGTGAGTGAAAAGAGCCCCGCCGCTCCCCTGCCGAGCGGAACATCAGCCTCATCAAGTCAGCCACAGCCAGCCACAACAGGGGCGGAAGTAGGATCCTCCCGCCTTCAAAATAGAAGCCTAAAAGAGTGTAGAGTGAAATATTCTGAAGTCTGCTTTAAATAAATAAAAAGAAAATTAGGTTGTTGTGGTCATGATGCCTGCTGAAAAGGTAGCATAAAGTATCACTAAATATACAAAATATTTAACAATATATTAATAATAATAACAGAAACAGAGTGAGCTGGTTTATACTTTACTACAATCATCAGGTATCATATGACCCAAAAAACAATTAGGAAATAAATATGCCTACAACCATCAGCATACATGAATCAACATCTGTTTTGTCAGTAAAGCCACTTAGTTCATATTTGTGCCATTCATTGCACACATACACAAATATTGCAAAAATAAAAACTGAGCCAGACTGATTTGGGCAGTTTTTGATTAGAGCTGCATTCACAGCCAAATATTATGCAATAATATGCAAAATTATAAACCTGAAAAAAGAAAACTTGACTCAAGTCTGAGCTGCACAAGTTTGCTTTCAAAAAAGAAACCCAATCCTAAAGGGACCAGAAGAACATCAGACCAAATACCAGATAGGATCGACCTGAACAAAAACCTTGGCCCTAACATGATTCGCCTCATGATCAAGTAGCGGCTGTCGAAAAGGGCATGCAAAGATTTTCCCAGGACTTCACAGTTCAGAATCACCATCTTGCAT
Source organism: Morone saxatilis (assembly GCF_004916995.1). Classification (NCBI taxonomy): domain Eukaryota; kingdom Metazoa; phylum Chordata; class Actinopteri; family Moronidae; genus Morone; species Morone saxatilis. The sequence continues at coordinate 9,097,267 of NW_023340246.1, forward strand.
CAAAAAAACTAATTAATTTTGTACTGTGATGATTCTGATCAGAGAAAGTGTGCTTTGAGGCTCGGCTTATCAGACACACTGACACTTACAGACCACAGAGCCACTGCAATACAATGAGATCCTGCCCAGAATCAATTAGACTGAATAAAGTTTATTGGACCCGGCCCAACTTGGGTACCAGATGAGGTCTTGGTTATAAGCAACCCATGCAGACCTCTAAGGTCAGCTGAAGCAAAGAGAAGGTGGTGGAGTAAAAATAGCTAGGAGACATACTGTATGTTACAGTATCAGCAACTAAAGTGAGCACTCACACATGATCCTGTTAGCTGGCAAATTAGTCAACTGGGTTACTCTGTTACTGGCATGAGTGCGTATTAAGAAATTATAGAGTAAAAAGAAGAAACAAAAGTTTTAATTCATAAAATCAATAACACATAAGTGTGTGTTGATGTTCTTGTTGTTGGTGTGTGTATGTGTGTGTGTGTGTTGGTGTGTGTGTTTATGTCAGAAATTGAGGGTGTGTGAAGTTGTTATAGTTGTGTGTGTGTGTGTGTGTGTTGGTGTGTGTGTTTATGTCAGAAATTGAGGAAGTGTGTGTGAAGTT
>NW_023340246.1:9097910-9098086 GCF_004916995.1 Morone saxatilis
GTGTGTGTGTGTGTGTTAACGTTGACGTGTGTGTAGCAAAGCATAATAGCGCAATGTCACAATAGCGCAATATAATCATTCAGTTATTTATAGATTTACAAACTAGGTTGACTGATTTATACAAAATGAATTAATAATATCAATAACAACAATTCAATTCACGATTTAATTTAAAT
>NW_023340246.1:9098255-9110893 GCF_004916995.1 Morone saxatilis
AAAAAAAAAAAAAAAAAGTACACGCTTTTATTTTGAAACTCTCAACCGGAACAGCCGCGTCGTTGCGCGGTGTTTGACTTGACAGATGGCAGGCGCGAGACGCTCCTCTCGGCTGTCTCTCTCGGTCCGTTGGTCCGTCCCGGTTCCCATTGTCTCCCTCTCCCCTCTCCTCGAAGAAAACCCGGAGACCACTAACTCAACTTAGCCCTTATTTCCGCTCGCATCGCCTTCTGTACGCCTGGACACTTTTACCTCGACCTGAAATCTCACCCTTGTCCCTCTCCATCCGAAACGTGGACACGCTTTTTTTGTGTGTGTGTTTTTAAATTTAAATATTTTTTTAAAAAACCGTTACACAGAGAGAAGAGGCGGAGAATTCAGCGAGCAACGGCTGACAAACCGGCGGTTGTGCCGTGGAGCTGACTGGCGGTTGGGGAAGAGATGAACCGGAGGAGGAGGACTTCTTCTTATTAGCCAACGGAGACACCGAAACCAGCTTCCAGTGGCTGTTGACATATCACAACATCCTAGCAACAATTTCTGTACTCACCGTGGATAAAACAAACACCCAAACTGCTGGATTTAACAACCTCGGGGGGGTTTTTTTTTGGAGGTAAAATTGTTTTTTGGTGTGGATGAACCCTGGAGGATGTTGCCGCTACATGCCCGGTACTTCCCCTGAGAGGAGGAGAAGAGAGAGGGAGGGAGAGAGGGAGACAGAGAGGAGCTCGTCTATGAAAGGAGGCAGGGACCACTTGCACTTGTTTTCTCCACCCTTAACAAAACAAATTAACCAAATCCAAGTAGCGTTTACTCAGGATTATTAACCAAACAAACCAAAAAAAAGAGCATTTAATCCGGGTTGGAAAACATCCATCTTAATCTCCTCCTCCCTCCCTTTTGCTCTTATAGTCTGAGTGTGTGTAAGTGGCTTCCTGTGCCGAGTTAATTCAGCGTGCTCACCGCTGACCGGACTTTAAGGTCCAGCAGGTGAGGACTGGACTCAAGCAGGACCCCCGGGTGTGGACAGAACCGGAGAGCCGGGTTCATTTGTGTGGAGAGATCTCACATGATCAGAACATCCGAGCTCACTCTGTGACCAATCACTCAAAATGCACCACACCAGCTGATTCCTCACACCTGCTAAAGCCGCCTTCAGTTGCACCGGCGTGGGAAGGGGTTTTATCTACAGGCCCGAGCTCTGTGAACAAGCCCCCCGAGAACAATTCTGTGGACTTGAATCATCCAGCGAGGCCCGCCTCTCCATCTCTGACCCCTGACCCCCTGTGTGCGCTGGGAGTCCGAGGGGCCACACGACCCCATCCATTTGAATGAAGTAGTCGCCTTTTATTCCCCCAAGCTCCTGCGAGGGGGGAGCACCGCTACCTGGGCTGCCAGCCAGCCAGACGGCCCTCCGGGGGGGAGGAGGAGGAGGAGTGCGAGGGCGAGGGAGGATTTAGAGTTCGAAGGTCCAGCTGGAGGTTTTGGGAGTTTTACCCAGAGTTTGTCGTCCACGTGGATCCCCGGAGAGAGCGGAGGAAGACACCATGGGGTGCTGCAGTGGCAGGTGCACCTTGGCCTTCATCTGCGGCATGCAGCTGGTAAGTGCGGAGGTTACCGTCGAAGCCTGGGCAGGAGTTTTTGGAAGAGTTCAACAAGAGCGAGTCGTGATGGGGAAATCAGAAAACACACCTCTTCACCTCGGTGACTAGACGAGGCGCAGGGGATGGAGGGAGGGACGGAGGGAGGGGAGAAGATGGATGAGTGAAAGGTCACATATCAGGAGTTAATAGGTGTGTAAAAGGTCATGATACAAAGTAGGATCTAGTTCGAGGGACAGATTGACGAAGAGGTGGACTGACTGGATGTATGGCTGCTGGTGGGAGCTTTAAGACAGAGCTAAGAGTCCGTATAGAGCGCTGATGGATAGACGCAGGCTGGGGGTGATAAATTGAGGCAGTGGAGGTAAAGGAGGGATGGATGGCAGATGGATATGTGTATGGGTGATTTGTGGGGGGAGAAATGTATGTATGGATGGATGGAGGGAAAGGCATGATACATAAACTCATGCAATCAGCTGCTGCCATTCCCTCTGTGTCTGCCTCTCTTTGTATCTCATTCTCCCATCACCATCTGTGTCGGTGGAAACTGGTGCCAGCCGAGAAGACGACCGGGAGAGAGGGACGGGTCTGCAGCCTGCGTGCTGTGTGCATACCTGTGAGGGTGTGCGAGTGCTTTCATCAGTTCACTGGTGTCATTAAGCAAGTTGGTGGCTCCTTTTGGTGCAGGTGAAGTCTTGTCCAGGGCAGCATGAGGTGATCTTCTGTGAGGTGAAGTCTTTCATTAAAGGTCCAGTGTGAAACCCTGAGGAGGGTCTGTTGGCAGACGTGGGATATAATAACCATAGGTGTGTTTTCATCGGTGTTTAATCACCTGGATTTAGGAGTTGTTGTGTTTTTGTGACCTTTGAATGAAACATTTTTAACTACAGGAGAGTGCGTCCCTCCACCGCGGCCGCCTGCTTGAACCACCATGTTTCTACAGTAGCCCGGATGAGACAAACCAAAACACTGGCTCTACATAGGAAGACTCGCTGGTTTTCAACACCACTAGATGCCACTGAATCCTACACACTGGTCCTTTAATATAAAACAAAGGTTTCACAAAGCTTTCTGAGTGAGCTGCATGACTTTCATTTTTTACGCTCGCTTGTTTTGACCGCTGTCATTCTTCTGCTGCTCAGCCCGACGACATGCGACCAAAGCAGCACTATTACCGTACATAGTCTCAGAAACAAGTCTCTGAGCCCGCCCTGGGAAATGAAGGAAATCAGTACCTCAAGTAGAAGCAGAGCAGGGAGGTTTAGGCAACGTGGTACCACTCGCCACCAAATAAATCCTGCATTTCTTTAAACTACAGATTCCTGTGTGATATAGAGGGACATTGTACAGGCGTGTGTTCATGCATACACATGAGCAGAAGTGCGTTCCCGGCTCATGGAGTCATGTACAGTAAAGTATGCACAAACTGAAGACTTATTGTCATGTTGAATAGGACACTGTTACTCTGTGTGTGTGTGTGTGTGATATATGAAAATCACGTAATGTACCGTAGGATATTAACGCGTGACCCTCGTTGTGCTCGCAGAGGGTCTATTGTGCTGTGAAATGGGACATTTTTATGCATGTTTTCACACAAAAACGGAGCCACCACTGTGTGAGTCAACGTGTCTACAGCACGATGCAAATGAGATCGCCACATGGGCTGTACATACAAGAAACACGCCATTGTGCCGTAGACGAGGATGCTGTACATTAGGTGAAAAAGAGGGAGGGTTTCTGAGTGTGTGTGTGAATGAGATGCTGTCACAGTGATAGTCATTGTGTCTAATGCGGTGGAACTAATGCTGTGCCATAGTCAACAACATGTCTTGCTCTGTTAACTGTTGTAATAGCTAAGCCACTAGCTGAGCTGGAGGTCTAACACTACTCTGCGTTACAGTTTAGCTCTGTCATGTAAACAGAAATCTTCACAAAACAACAACAACTCTCCACAGTATGTAAGAAGATGTTGAGATGTTTTTTTACACAGGTTTTAGTTGTAGAGGAAACCACACGGCCCTCCAACCCAAAGCAACCTCATTGACCACAAATTAAAAGGCAGCCTTTTTTCCCTCCGCCGCCTGCATCTCTGCTCAACCCCCCTGCTGGAGGTAATTGTTTTTTTGCTATGTGGGCTTCCACATAATAGTTGACCTCACAGAGAGGAAAACAATACTGGTCGGTGTGTCTTGTGTAGTGGAGCTGATGTCTTGTGTAACTCTTAACAGCAGTTTTTTCCTCCTGCTTCATTAGCCAGGTTAATGGGCGAGATGTGTCCACTTCACAGCTGAGATCATGTATGTGTATAAACAGTCCAGGTGTCATTCTGGATGAGGTGAGAATCGAAGAGAGGAAGTATGATTTTTATTTCATGAGAGTGGTTTCAATCAATCTTCTCGTCTACGGTAACTCTTGACTAAATAACGAAAAGAGAATGAGGGTATTCGCCAAAAATGTTGTCTTTCTTTAAAAGTCTTATTTTGAAAAGCTTGAATTGGGTTGTTTAATTCCTAATGAGTTGAAAATAGTTTGTTCTCATTCATATTAATTTAAATGAAACCTAAAAGGTTCGCAAATGGCAACAGTGATTATGGTGTGAAAGATGAAAACTGTAAAAAAGTGTGTCATAGCGCTGTGAACCCGACAGAGAGGAGGATTATAAAGTCGGTACTTAACAGCAAAACGATCACAGCAGATCAGATGGTGTTTTTACCGACGCCTTTTTCAAACACGCATCCACAGATACACATATGCCGCCGGTGACTCACTTTCTGTGGCAATGGTCGTGGTCCTTGTTGCTATATCTGTCCGCACACCCACCAGCTGCTGTCACAGAGATGATGACTAAATCACCCAATGGCGTGATAGGTAACGGGACGGCAACCAATGGCCTCGCTCCATTGGCTGGTTCAGTGGAGCTCGTACAGACGGTTTGTGGGTGTTTTATGTTGACGGTTAATTATGTTGTTGGTGTGCAAGTTAATTGAATAGAGTAAACGGAGTAGAATTATAGCTTTGCAATTCAGCGTAGTGCACAATTACAGTGAGATAATAATTGATGATCCAGTAGAATAGAAATATAATTGATCGTTCAAAAAGTTGGAAAAACAAAGCTGTCATAGCTAGCAGTGCAAAACCCATTTTGGCAATTCCCCTGAAACAAATTTTCAGAAACATCTTCAGCCCCAACCCGAGCTGTTGAGAATATACTTTGTACAACAAGAGCACTAGAGGAGTGCTGTACATGTACTGTAACAAGGGTGGACATAAACAGTGGCTATAGGCTATCTGAGACACAGTGTTTGTCTGTCTGTGGCACTACATTCCTGTGACATTTCCACCATCGAGGGACGTAATGAATAATTCACCACTTGGAAGCTGCGACATGAATGCAGAAATTGTATCTCTGCATGTGAGCCGTGTGTGTTACCTGATTGCAAAACAGTGAGTCATTCAAACCAGAAGTCAATACTTATCTGAGGTGCATTTTGGGGGGAAAAAATAAACACAGATAAATCAATGTTGCCGTGTTGGATTTAGCAGAAATACACTAATAAGTTATTTGGACATTGGAATTATAGGCAAACATCAATATCCACAAACTGGACCTTTACTGGTGACTTTGGTTTAATCATTTTCGTTGAATTGGTTCGCAAATTGTAATAAATTGTCCATTCAGATATTGCAGTTTTGCAAAAAAGGTTCTCCCACTCAGTGTGATTCTAGTTCAACTCCCATATAATTTTGTTAGTGATATTCAGTCACAGTTACTTTGCAATATCCTAGATATGCATCACGCTGTTGGTTTTTCAACATTTTGAAGCAAATCCACACTGAGGGCTGCTTGTAGTTGAAAGTGAACGGAGGCTTCTGCTCTCTGGAAACAAACATAATCTTCAGGCCTCCTTCCTCATAGCCACAACTCAGTGAGATAAAAAGGCTTTGCTATCCTTTATGTATAACGCCGCTTTCAACAAGGGCCACACACAATCTCAGCTCTGAGTCTATAGATTTTCTGTCGCTTTTTACTTTTTCGCAGTCTCTAATTTGTCAGTCTCTTTTCCCCTAGGTCTATGTCTTTCTTGCCTTTTTCATTTCTTTATCTGTCTCCACCCCCTCTCCCTGTCTTTGTTTGGAGGAATACAGCCATCACACCTTGGCCACTGACTTGACTGGCAATTCATTCAATGTATTTCAACTGAGTCTGTGAACAAGACAAGCTTTCACCGGCAGGACCAGTAGGTGAGGTACTGACCCATTGTGCCAAATCAGACGTCGCACTTGACGGATCAGTCCAGGCTGCATTCATATTGTTCAGGTTGTGCTCTGTAATTCAGGTATTGAACTTTTCTGGCTTAAACTGTCCATAAATACAGGGTCTTGAAAAGTGCTGGCTTTTTGAGAAATTGCTGGAGGTTTAGGGGCAGTGAAAAGCGCTAAAAAATAGGAATAGACGTTTTTCTGCCTTGTATAATAGAAAAAGCGGCACTGATTCTGAATGTGTCAGAATAAGACTGAACATTATTATTCTGTTAATTTATTTCAAGAGAGCGATAACATTACACAAGTCTCGTTCAAAACACAGACGAAATTATTTCCAACTTCACAAAAACAAATACTTGCGGACTTGTCGATATGATGGATGATGTATAACAGCTACTTACAAATGAACTCACCACAGGGCGCCCGGTTAGCTCAGTCGGTAGAGCTGGCGACCCGTGTATGAAGTTGCTGCAGCGGCCCGGGTTCGAATCTGACCTGCTGCCTTTGCTGCGTGTCATCCCCTCTCTCTCTACCCTCCTTTCCTGTCTGTCTACAGCTGTCGCTGTCCAATAAAGTAAAAAATGAGCTCGCTACAAACTCGCTCCTCTTCCTCCGTTTCATCCCTCCCTGTTGTGTTTTCATTCCCAGACTCATCGTCCCGATCGGAGCTGCTGTAAATCAGCTGACCTCCATCGGTCTCGCAGGCTATGAACCCACTTCAGTTGTGCACTCCTTGGTAGCATTTCCCTCTGGTTCCCCCGCACTATTGATAGAAGTCTTTGTAGCATGTATGATATTGTCTAACCTACAATGCTGTGTGTCCATTATGCAATGAGCCTACTTGTTGGGTTTAAATAGTTATAGAATAATAAATATGCAGAGCCCTTCTCACAGAGAGTCTTTCTGGAGGAACCAATGACACTCGTTGTCGTGGTGGATACCGACACATCTGTGGGCTGAATGGAGAGGATAGTGGTGGCAGACTGCCCTCTTTATCCACAACTTTCTTGAGGCGAATATTGCACACAGCTTCATACGTGTTGGCCGTCTCACCATTATCATCGGCACTTTGGTTGTGCTACGCTGAACGGACTGAGAATGACCTGTCAATCATAAGGTAGCCACGCCCAAAAACATACACGGCTTTATCGTATAGTTTACTCTAAATTGGAGCATAATTTACTAAATAAACATAATGTATGGGAGAAGACTTGAAAGTAGTGATTGAGGCCATGAACTTGTTAGGAAACTGTTTACTGAGCTAATAAATGAAGTGAGAAGTCGGCTCATTCTCCGTTATAATGAAGTAGAGAAAAAGCATTGTTAGCCAATTACCCAATGACCCTCCAAACTCAAAAGTAACGTTAGAGTTCTGTTAGAGCCTCATGCACACTTCTTTGGCAGGGGAAGAGTCATAGTTGATAATCTATGATTGGACAAACGCTGTTCCGCGAGGGTTTAAGGCAGCAAAAGAGTTTCTGTTTCTGCAGTGTGTTTGTCTGCGGGTGTTTCTATGGTACAGACACAAAAACAACAGGCCAATCAAACTGTGCCTGGAAACAGTGGTTAAATTGTGACCACTTTTTGCAGTGGTGCAGAAGTAATATTTCTGCTGCAGGAAGTACACCTGCAGTGGCCGAAACTCTCCCAAAACAATTACTGTGCTATTGACAGTCAGCCTCGCTAGGTGATGTTCAGTTTATTTCAGGGCGATGTGCTGCGGTGCTGTGAAACACATTATCGTAGGTCACACAAATGGATCAGCTCAGTTCTTCCTAACAGATATTGTTAATTACTCTGTCGGAACCTCTGCTTCCTCCACTTCAGGAAACTAACCCAGAGTGAAAGTACTTTTTCCTTTTTTAGTTCTCAGCATTGATTTTCATCTTTTGCTCTAGTTCTTTTTAAATTAACTTATACTTAACAATACTTCTATCCTGAAAAGCTGAAATATTATAAAGTGTATGTGTATATGCATGTAAGTAGCCTTGCTTCACATTGCTGTTGATAGCAATATGCTGCGTATTTAATCAGGGTGGTCTGTTGTCATGGTGAACAGTCATCTCCAGGGGAAGGTTTAAAAACTGTGCGTGATGAAAAGTGTCTGTGTCTGCACATACACAAGTTTCTTTGCATTAGTGGACTTTGTTCCACTTAAAACTAAATAAAACCATGGATCCAGATGTTCTTCTAATCTAATACAAGTGAAGCTGTCGAAGATGAAACGTTTTAACATCTGGAATGTCTGGAATGTCGTAATGAATAGCAAGCAAATAAAACTGTATAAGGGGAACATCTTGTCTGGTCTACTAACGCTGTTTGGCTGTAAATGCGGTCCCTTATTTGTTGTGCTGAAAAAAAAAATCCATCAGCTATAGAAGTCAAAAAGTCAAGAAGCTGTCAGCAAACAGCACATAATGTTACACTAACACTTTTGCAGTTTTCAGATTCAATCGATACATTAAGGCTTGGAAAAAAACCAACTTGTGCAATGGAAAATGTGAAAGAAGGTTTTTCTTTTTACACTGGAACGTGTCCAAGGGGCCGAGCCGAAGGCTGTTAGATTGCTGCTGACGATGAGGAGGTCTCTTTCACAAAACATCTGGAGGTGACAGAGCTCCTCTTCTCACCAATTGATCTCTCGTGGCTTGGATAGAGTAACGGAAGTGTGTACTTGTCTAGGTATTTGAGCCCTACTCTTAGCTCCTGGTATCATATTAAAGTCAATGAGTCACTTGTGCTTTAGAGAATCGTGGACCCTCCCCCGCTTTACTTAGCATGTGCTCCATTAGCATCTGTAATTCAGATGAGCTGTCTGAAACATGTTCCTGTCCATATTCTAAGCCGAATGTACGTCTACTACTTGTTTTTTTCTAGTATTTTTGTATAAAAATGTAGCCATATGAAACTGTACAGTATGTGGTTTGCATTTTAAGACATGCTCATTTCTTTAATGAAACCAGGCTTGTCAAGTCAGTGGTTGTCAGTGTTGGTTCCTTAAATGTGAGCTACATTTTTGACATCAGCATGCTAACATGCTCACACTGACAATGCTAAGATGCCGATGTTAAGCAGGTAGCAGCAATTTCAGTCCTGTTAGGTATCTCAGTTTAGCATGTTAACAAGCTAAGATTGGCTAATTAGTACTAAACAAAAAGTGCAGCCGAAGTTTGATGAGAATGTCATTAGTTGGAGGTATTTGGAACCAAAGTGTTGGACAAATTGATCGCAAAATCTATTAAAATTCATCCTGACAGAGACACCAAATTTCATAGCAACCCATCCAGTGGTTGTGTAGACATGTCACACAAATGTGAACCTTGTGGTGGCGCTAGAGGACAGGGGATCTCCAAAGGATTCCTCCTCTGGGGACCATGAATGTCTGTAAAAAACTGCCCCACAGTTCTTTAGATATGGTATTATATAGTCCACACCGACGTGGTGGACCCCCGACCGACCAACTGAGAGACTGACATTAACCCCATGTTTGCACAGTAAATGTTCCTGTTGGGTCCAAAGTTGAAAAAGTTTTATATGAACTATATTTACAAGAGATGGCCTCACCAGCACCAACCTCATTGCAGCACCACTGTTCTGCTTCTCTCTTTGGAAAGCTTTCTCATAAACTGCAATTTTCCACCCTGGATGTTTTTATTGTAAAAACAACACAAGTTCTTCTCCCATTCTTGTAAAAGCATTTGGAGGTTCACAGAAATGTTGCAAAACCACAATACTGTATCAACTCACACTGTCATCATAAACCAAGTCTGTGAAGCTGGAAGAAAAGAATCAGTAAAAAGTGAAATCTTTTTGTTTGTGCTGGAAAAGCTAACTCAATCTATATTCTTCCACAGCTCAATGGAGGCTTTAAATTGCACCCTTACACACTTGGATTATTTATTCTATGGTCTCAGTGATACTGACACACGTATACAGTAGTGTGAAATCACATCCACAGTATACACCACTGTTGTGCCTGTACATGTGTTACTATGTTGTGTTGTAGCACACAATGCAATGTAACAGCACTTTTTACAGTTTTGCTTCCAAACCACATTTGCTACAGTCTCTGGTTACAAAACCAACATATGTGTTTGAAAACTTGTAATAGAGTTGCGAAGTAAGAAAGACTGCTGGTTTCTCCCCTCCAAATTTTTCTTTCATGATGCCCTTAGTATTACTCAACATAGTACACAGCGCAATACTACACTACCCATGAGTCTTGGCCGCCGTTGCTATGGAAAGGAAGCCAGTTGAGGAAGCCTAAATCTGAGCTGTTGCAAATTTCAAACACTTAATTATTGCAGTTATAGTTGCTCAATTTATCCAAAGTTGACACAGAATCCCAAACTGAATTCAGTCAAGCTATAGATTGTAAAATCAGTTCTCAGCTCTTTTTCACAAGAAACATTTTGACCAGTCACTGTAGTAAAAACAGGTCTAAACAATAAAATAAAAGACAGCTAGATTCTTGGCACGTAGTGTAAAAGTGCTTTGAGTGGTCGGAAGACTAGAAAGGCGCCATACAAGTACAGGTCCATTTACCATTTACCATTTATTCAGCTGCTCCATTTTCAGGGTCCTGGTATTGTTCACACTATCACATAGTCTGTTATGTGTTACTGGGACATTTGAATAGAACTGAGCCATTTTTAGTTATTAGTAACACCGGTGCTGTTTGTACTATGACAAATCCAGATGCCCACTGTGAAAAAGGGCCTGTTTTAGCTTCCATCCACCTTTAGCAGAATAAGTAACAGTATTTGAAGCTTGGCAGTGTGATGTTTCATATCTTAGGAGTTGTTTGTAATATCTCACATTAGGTTTTTCCTTTAAAAAATCTGATATTTTCAAATCCAGTTATTATTTCATGCCCATCCAAGAAAAAGGTTCTTAAACTGTCACGTACTATTTTCTATGAAGAAAATAAATGGGACTTGCCAAAGATTCCTCCTCCCAAATCTCAAGTCATCACAGTCCACTGGTTTCAGTTCATTATATTTCAGCTGCAAGAGGTGTATCCTTCACAGTAATGGCAGTTATTTCATCTGTGATGCAAGAACCAAAGAGCCAATGTATCAAAAGACAATGCAACGTATAGCAAACTTCACTATTCAGAAAACGTAATAACTTTTATCCACAGTTTTTTCTAAAATCATTGCACGTAACAGTGTTTTGAATCCTTCAAATCATTCTTTAATACATGTCATTAGTGAGTGTTTTTTAAGTAATCTTCACTGCATCTCTAAGAATCCATCAGAACATTTCATCTTAAACTGCAGCTGTGGAGGGCACTGACAAAGCCACTGCAGCCAGTCGCATTGGATTGCTTGTTTTTTCAGAGCAATCTTGATAGCCAATTTCAATCTTCCTGCATCGTTTTCCTGAGCCTTGACCACATCTTTGAAAGTCGCCGCCGGTGTCATATCGACACTCAGCAGTGGAGAGTGAGAGGAAAAGTGAGGCGATGACATGCAAGAAAGGTCATGTACTGGATTTGAGCGAGCGATACCACAGGCGCGTGTGCCTGCTGAGCTGCAAAGATGTGTATCGACGGGGCTGGAAGCTGACCTTGTGCGTGACCACCACTGATGGATGAGCCATGGTGGTGTTTGGCCAAATACTGCTGCCTCAATATTTACACCCAGGCTGACTGACTGACATACAGGGCGGACAGACAGACACGTAGACAGACACTTGATTTTCTTTTTGTTTTATTTTAATACACTGCAAACGGTTGTGGTGCTGAGTTTCTGTTGCTTGCTGCTCCTGTATTGCTATTTACCCCTCAAGGTGAAAGACTTCCCCATAGTTCTCTGAGAACTCATATCCTGTTGATGTAGTTGTTGCTATTGTTGTTGTTGCCGTGAATCCTGATATTCCGCCTGCGCAGTCGTTTTGATCTCATTACATCAAAGGAGCGCTTGAATTATAATGGCGAGCGACTGCAAAGCAATGCCTCGAGCTTCATTACACATAATTATGAGATGGAGATATGACTGGTGTCAGATGAACATTTCCTATCTTGAGAAAAAAAAACAAACGTATTTTTGGAAAGACACTGATATTTTGTTGAGTCTAATGGATTTGGGGGGCTGGGAAAGTTGCTCAGCACAAAAAAGGAGAGTAAGAAGTTATCAACACTTGATATTTAGCTGAAAAAGCAAGAAAAATTAGGTTTTCAGGTGGGAGCAGTGATAAAATTTCATTTTGCGGTTCTTGCTGCTCACTACAGAAATAAATTCTATTTCTGCTAACAATCTAACCGTGCAGCCGTAAACATACTGATAAAACATCTTCTTAGACAGTCTATAAAGTTCATCATATTGCCTAGAGTTACATAAATGTGGTTAGTGCTCTTATGTCCAATTCTATTCAATTCAACATTAAGTTCAGATCTTTTTTAGTTTCTCTTTCTGTGCCACCATATTTCTCTCTCTCTGTATCATTGTTGCCCTTGTTGCCTTGTAATTTTTCTCTCTGCGTCTCTCAATCTTTCTCTCAAGCTCGCTCTCTCTTTTATTCTCTGCTTTGCTGCTCTGCACAGACTCTCCCGGGCCATTTGAGTTGCTCAGGGAGCTGTGAAAACGATGTCTGTGTGTCTTTGCCTCTGCATCCTGTAGGGACTGCCTTTGTGTGTGTGTGTGTGCGTGCGTGTGCATGTTCACGTGCAGGGACAGAGGAGTTGGTGGAGCGTGTTAAGTCTTGCTGTAGAAGCCTTTCGACTGGGATAAGGAGCCAAGGGAGAAAGAAGGGAGGGTGGGAGGGAGGGAG
>NW_023340246.1:9110993-9134255 GCF_004916995.1 Morone saxatilis
AGAAAAAGGTAAACAATGGCGACCTCTGTTTTGATTTTCCAAATCGGTCGCGGAGGTTCTTCCAAATTTTCCGGCATATGGCCTCCTCTTTTCCAGAATTCATGGCGATTTCTCAATCACAAATTCCTCCAGATTAAACATCAAAACACAAAATCTCTCTAGCCTTATGGAAGGACACGTCTTCCGAGCTGACACCCTTATAACAATGTTGCTTTATGAGTTTTTATTAAAAAATGATACAACGGATACACTTCAGTAGGAGCCGATTATTGAAAATGACATTTGTTGTCTTTTTACTACAGTGGCATTCAACTGTGTCCTCTTCATTATCTGATATTTCTCCAGCCAGTCATTCTGAACCGAGCTGAAGTCTTTCGCTGGATTACAGACTCACATATTACAGAACCACAGAAAGCTGTGTGATAGTAGAACTGTAATAAATTGGAAAGCAACTTCTATTGAAGGGATAGTTTGTTTCTCTTATATCCATCTTTTTACATTTGGAAACTATATAGAGATGAAAGAATAAAGAAACACAGCCGGTTGATTAACAAGCTCTGTCTCATTTTTCCCTCTGCTTTAGAGACTTTAACTAATATTACCAAAGACAGTTATACTATGTGCTTATTCACTAATTACCTTATTATAGTCGACTGAAATATAGCCTATTTGCCACTGATGCCTTTGGCTGTCTCTGTCTGTTACATGACTCCCTCATTTAACTCAAGTCTCCCTTTTGATATTGAGCCTTTCTTTTGCTTTGGTGTGATTGGCTCACATTCAGAGGGACAGTAGCCAGAAAGTGACAAAGTTTGAGAATAGGCCATAACCAAAGGTTATTGTCAGAAAAAGCGACTGGCCAATACAGCATGTGACCTCTATTGATTTATCTACTAAAGATTTACTGTCACTTGGTAAATATAGACTCCTCCTCGGGTTCAGAGGTTCGATTCACACAAAGAAGACCCTGACTCCATCCATTCATGGCTGAAACAAGAAGAAACTGCATGCAGTCTGATTTGTTTGTTCTGGCAGCCATGTAGTGAAGAGGATCTTTCTGTTCTTGTGCAAATTATGTATTAATAATTTCAGGAATTTGAGAGTTTACAATGTGCAAATCTCATATGACTTTCACAGTGCTTTTGCCACCGAGTACATCAAGTGCTGAGTAGAAAGCTGACTAACAAGCACAACAGTCTTTCTTACATTTCCTTCTTATCTGTGACTTCAAATGGAATTTGATTATTCGGAGAATTAAAAGTGAGTAGTTTTGTGTCTCTAAAATACTTTATTGTATAATATAAATAAAAAATCCTGGAGGCTAACTTAAATTCTTTGTTTATTTTATTGATACTTGCACGCAGAAGAAGTTTTATTGTTCATTTTTGGACTTGTTTAGACTTCAAAGCAGCAACACAACAGATGGCACAGCATGATTTGCCTGCAATCACAAGGTAGTGTAGCACCATGTCTAATGTGATGATACCTAACACAATGTCTTGTTTTACCTCTTGCAAGTATTTTTACATTCGTGCTTAAAACTTAGATCCTGACTGATCACGACTGCTGTCTAATTTAAAAGATTAAGAGAAACAGATGTACCGAATGCAGCAATTTGCTTTGTATCACTACCACCAAAGAACTGTGAAGAAATGTGTGAGCCTTAGCATATTTCCACTAAATACATAATTCACCAATTCAACTAATCTCTGACTATTAATTTGTGTGATGCATCTTGCAAACTCTAGTCTAGTCACTCTAAATGACAGAAGAGGTCTTTACATCTTGTTTGCCAAAAAAAACTGTCGCCCAAAGCCTCAGCACATCTGACCCACAGTAAGCTCAGTTGGTGCAACTGAACCTGTCACAATTAGGCCAGAAAGACCCTCAAGTGGGACTGAAGAATAAATTATAAAACGCTGAGCGAGTTTGTCCCCAACACTTCTGGTCTTCTGGAACATCCACAGAAAGACATGTTGCTCTTTCATTGTTCTGTGAAATATGGAATATTGTGAGAAAAGCTCTTTTCTACTCTTTTTTCCAGTTTCCCCCCTGTGCCACCTTCACCCACCAGCCTGGTCATCATCCTCATCATTTTAAACCTTTTTCTCCTCACTCTGTTGTCTCTTCTGTCTACTAGCCGTTCCCCTGTGCAACCCTGCCACAGTTATTACATGATCGCTTGATCACGATTATTGGATCAGGCGTTCAATGAAGGTAACATAAATGCCACATTTCCATCACGTTTTCCACAATTTCAGAACTCTTTTAATTACGTCCTCTCGTTGCACCCTCTTCTGCAATGGTTTAATGACACTGGAGTATTAGCGCCCTCAACTATCTTTATTCACTCAACTTCTAATGTGAGCATAATGTTGATGGATGAAACACATTAATTTGCAGATTTCAATTCCGTTAAAATTGGTGCTACATGTTGATGGAAACCTGGCTAATGTTTAAACTATCGCAACAAAAGGATTTGAATTAGGTGTGTTTCCATGAGCTGGGTTGAGACAAATAAACTGTCTACCTGAGCACAAGGTTTCAATGTGAGGAAACAAACATGGAAAAAAAGGAGCTTGCCTCTCTGGACCTTACAGCTTTTGGGCAGGTTCTTTTGTTCCAGGTGATATGAGACCATATTTCTTACTTTCCAAAGCTAGGTGATGACAGAGAGGTGCCAATAAGGGGTGTCTTGATTTAAAGCAGAGAGTCTTACCTACGGGCACAACAGAGCATTTGAAAGCTCTGGGGAAAGTTATGCTTAGATGAAAGTATCAACTGTGCTTTAGGAATAAAGACAGAGCCAGGGGGCGGTTAGCTTAGCTTAGCACAAAGCCAGGAAGCAGAAATGTAAATTAACTCCCCATAAAAACCCAACAAGTTGTGGGTTTTATGGGGAGTTAATTGCTTTCAATAAGTAGAATATAGGATTTAGTGACATCTAGCGGTGAAGTTGTCGATTGCAACAGTTTGAATACAGCTCTGCCTTCCAAGCGTGTAGGAAAACTATGGTGGCCATGAAACTCGCCATATCTAGAGCCAGTGGATCCATTTCAAAAAACCTGGCAGACTCAGTTGAAGAGGTCTTTCTCCTTCTGTGGATGAAAACAGCTCATTCTAAGGTAACAATTCTTATTTTCGTGTGATTATACACTAATGAAATCCACCTATATATATTATATTCAGTTTCTGCCAATAGATCCTCCTAACTAACTAACTAACGGCAGTGAGACAGTGACTTCCTGGAGTCTTCACTGGTGGGCATATTTTTTAACTTGACAAAGCCAGACAAGCTATTTCCCCCTGCTTCCAGTATTTATGCTAAGCTAATCGTCTCCTGGTTTATTTAACGGACTGTCAGGAGAGTGCCATTTATCTTCTCATCAAACTCTTGGCAAGAAAGTGAATTTTACTTGAAGATGTGTATTCTGTGGTTTCCAAATTTGCATTGGCAAAATAATCCTGTACATTTTTCTATACACTTAATTCTGTTGCCACAGCTCTTTTTTTTATTGATAGATGGAATTGTTTATTAGTTTTGTCCAGTTTACTGTACAGATCCCCTCAATATGTAGACACTAATACAAATCCTCAGGTTTAAAAAGCTGGAACTGGAGTTTTTTACAGTTTTTCTTTTTGATAAATGACCTAAACCATTAAACAATTATAAAGATGGTTGTCAATTAATAATTTAGTTTGCAACCTAATTAATTAATCAGCTCATTAAAACAAATTTAGTACTCTATTCAACTAACCCACCAAACATACGTGACTAAAGGTTTTACCTCAGGTTCCCTGTACTCTTTATGATACCAGGCATGTAGATCATTTCCATTTTGACAAGCGCGTTTGTGTTTTTAAAACACAAGATTAAGCACACCATTTTACATCCCTGATACTTGTTAGCCTCTGCGTAAAAAAATAACTGTACAAAGCGTGTTTTGACAGCAGCTTCCTTATCTGCGATGGGTCACATTTTCGCTGCCACATGCCATAGTCTTCTGTCACTTCTCCAGAACCTGCCATTATTTTGATCTATAAATATATTACTTGGTTCTTTGTTCACTTACACACACACACACACAGACACAAATGAACACACATCGCCATGCAAAGCACAATTTTGTATCCAAGCACTGCCAGGCATGTGCACACAGACGTTGAGATGCAGTCTTGCTGTTCTTTGCTCTGATGTCTTGCAGAGAATCCGCTTCTTCTCACATGGTCCCTGAAGGCACCATTGAAGAGGAGTTTTGTTTCAGTTTTTGAATCCCTTTAAGGAGTAGAGAAGATACTGGGTGATGTGAGAGAGCAGAAAGAGCTCAACATTACACTTTCATCTTTACCTGTAATCATTTTTCCTCCACCACTCATCCCTCTCTTATGCCCTCCTCTCCACCCTCACCCTCTCAGTATGAATTGATTTAGTCTTATTACCTTACACACCTGCCCTCTGGTCTGGCTCCACTCTTATCTCTCTCTCACATAGACACATAGGTACCGACTACTGCCTCCTATTTTTCCTTCTGCTCCCTCTGTCATACTCACACATACACAAACACACACAGACGCAGTAATCAGATCCGCCAATCTCTTGTATTTTTGAATACGGCAGCTAAAGTGAGATACGGATACAGTCTCAGCTTTCAGCCCGGTTTCCGTATCAGCATATCAGCCACACTGTAGTCACGTCTCACCAAAATAGAAGCACAGTATGTTTTTGAATGTGGGAGACATGGTGGTGGCAGCGGTGTTCAGTGTGTGTGTGTGTGTGTGTGTCTGTAGGGGAGCCCATACATAGTTCTGCGTATAGAGCAACACTGTGCCCCAGTAGCATTACTACACTACTTAACAGGGTTAGGGCTTTGAATCCCAAAGGGCCACCTGTATGAAAACCTAAGGTAAAAATACCACAAAAAATAGATTATATACATATTGAACATAAAGTGAGATAAGCTTATGTGTCCTTTTTGTTTTTATCATCATATTTTAATACAAAGTTGATAACCCATCCATGCCTTCCTATGTGCATTTCCTAAGACTTAATGTGGTGGTATAATAACATCATGCTCTTTCCAACTTTGCCACAGAAAGGACAGTCGTAATAGAATTGTGAAGTGGAGCGTTTTTTTTTTTTTGTGCTTTCAAGGTTGTGAAAGTTAAAAGCCTTTTCTGCTTGTTGACTGGCAGTTGGAGTACTTCTAAGACGTCGACGGGCATGACACTCTACTGGTTGAATTATCATTATAAAATTTGAGCAACTGTGTTAGAAAAGATGCCGGTTCTTTGGGTGTACATTATGTAAAGCGAGAATTTCCAAGTTGCATTTTGGTAAGATCTTAAATTCACGTTATGTGTGCTGCTAACAACAAGTAGATGCTGAAGATAATGCTTTAAAGAAATATATATATATAACACAGTCTGCAGCTTAAATGAATTCACTTCCCAATTCAGATGAATTCAGCTTTTTGCCACCATGTTTGTGTGATTTGAATTTGTTACAGCTCTAAAGACTATCCCAAACTGATTGTAAAAAGTTGAATAAATTAAAATGTTGCCATGACATAATATTGTGGCACTATTCTGGAGACTCCTGTGTTTCTGTTTAGAGTTGCATTAAGGATTTAATTTAAAGAATTAATTAATATTCACACCAATGCAAGAGATTGCTTGTCAGGAAACCTACATAGATCACTTAATGCAAATGCTGTCATTTTTTTGTGAGGTCAGTCTACATTATTTGTTATTAAAATTAATTTAATATGTTGTACTACATGACAAATTTGATATTGAAACGAGAATAGTTGTTTACAGACTGAAATAATCACAGTAATTGTCATACATTAGTATTCAGAATAAGAGCTGCAGAGACACTACTTGCATCTAAAACAGTTTCAACAAAAACTGAACTTAATAACCTTCATGAAGGTAGGCTTTGTTACCAGGACTGTCCTATTACACTGCATTAGCTTATAGGTGGATCTAATCCAGTCGCTAATGAATGTAGATTCACACTTTCAATCCACAATCCCATCAAATCCACCTCAAAAATAGAATTCAAAATGGTTAAAGTTACAGCATTTGATTAAATTCAACTTCAAATTAAATATATAAACACCTTCCTTCCTCCCTCCTGTCATTTCTTATCACCAGTACACTGTCAGTGATATCTGACTTTTTCACCTTTGGTCCAGGAGTGTGTGTTGGTGCTTTCTTTAACGTTTCTTAAACCTTATACGAAGGACATGTTTCCATTTTGAGGTGATAGATGAGGCTCCTTGTATTGCCCTTCAAAGTCTGCAGATAATTTTGCATCCAACAAACCAAACTGTGTCTGCGTCGCTGTCTGTTTTATTGGCCTATCAGTGACATCACCTACAGTACATTAGAAGCTGCACTCGGTAGTGTAAAATACCCTCTATACTGGTACAAACTGTATGGCCAAAATTATACCATATAATGATGACGCATCTCTATCAGTAGCTGTTATACTGCCCACGTCTATCAGAGGCAGCAAATTTGAAAGATTTTTACTGAAAAACACTAAAACGCATAACCCGAGCAAACATTAACACAAAGCGAGTCTCTCCTCTGAATCCAACATAATCATTCACTGAGTCTGATGAAACCAAGCCAAAATCATTTGGCAATCTTTAGGCCTTTTGCAGTGCGGAGGACATGATTGATCGAAATAAAAGGGGACGCTGCGTAATGCCGACAGTGTCAGCTGTCCAATCCCCAGAAAGGATTTTATGATTGATGGCAGGCAGTAGCATTTAGAAGTCTCACACCTCTGCACTGCACTCTCAGCACTCACAGTGATTACATCGGAGAATGTGCGTGTGTGTGTGTGTGTATAAGAGGCTCGGGAAAAAGAGGAGTAGAGCCGTGGTGTTTTGTGTGGGGTTGATTACCGTGTCGAATGTCTTCCTGCTTGCATGTATTTGAGTGTGTGTGTGTATGTGTGTAAAGGTGATGGTGCAGTCTGTCCATGTGTGATTTTGCGATGGTGTGTGTTGCTGTTGAGCACCGAGTGCCAGTGGTGATAATGTGGGACTAAAGGAGGGAGGGAGGCAGTGAAGGACAAGTGAGAATGTAGCAGAAAGGGATAGATGTAGGGAGGAGTATGTCAGGGATTGAGGGATGCATAGGAAGGATAAGACAAATAAACGTGGACCAGGCAAGGTCAGAGGACGGAGCAGAAGGTGGAGGATGGATAGATGGTTAAATAAAGCTGCAGCAGATGGGGACAGAGACAAGGTGGTATGAAGGGGAGGAGAGGATGGATACGGACAGAAATATGTAGGGAAGAGGTAGATTTGAAATATTGGCAGGCATAGGTAGGATAGAGAGGGAAGGAGTGACGTTTGAGCAGACATATCGAAAGATGGGTCTCAGAAGGGATGGAGGAGGAGAGGGAGGAGGAAGGAAAGATGTACAGAGAGGAGTGAAGGGCACATGAAGGTATGGCGAAAGGGAATAAACAGGTGAGATGGGGAAAGGAAGGGGAGGAGGGGAAATGTGCTGATGGGTGGGAAGCTTTAGCAATGTGTTTACCACAAGTGGTTGGTGCGTGTGTGTGTGTAAAACTGTCAACTGTCCAAACTCAATGATGTATGGTTGAATGCTTGTGCTTGTCATTAGAAACTACATTTTTATATACAGCATCAAGTTGTAAGTGACACAGAAAAACTTTTAACATGTATAAAGCCCATATTTTAATCAGTCTAAAAGTCATAAACCTCAAGTTTCCCCTCTGTGGTACTTGTTGGCTACAAATCTGAAGTGTAATCTTCATTGCAGTGGTCCTTTCCAATCACAGTGTGAAGAAGTGTCGATGCTTTAACACTTAATCTAATGGCTCTGTGTCTACAGATTGACTGTGTAGTGAATGCACAGTAAATCTCTATGGTTAAAGTTTTCATGTGGCTCAACCAGCACTCATTGTTTTAAATGTGACAGGTTTCGGTTTTCTTGAGAATTTGTTCACGCCACAAAAACTGCCTAATTCTTGAACTTAATGCATGAGAAACGGTTTTGCATATTTAATAATTCAAGGTCTAAATTCTCTCGCATTGTACCATTACAGCTGTCTCCTTGAATAATGAGAATGGCAAAATTACTGGGTTGTGTTTTTACAAACACTCCACTCAATAAAGTTATTTTAGATTCCCAGCCTGTTTTTAAAATGTTCTATTAAAAATGCAGATTGTGACCCTCAAAGATTGTAAGGAATTAGACATCCTGAGGTCTGTGTGTGTGTGTGTGTGTGTGCGTGCGTCAACACAAAGGCTTTATTGTACTGAGATGTGCATCTGAATGCGGCACATTTAGGCTGAATTCAGGTGTTGTAAAGAAATCTGGATTGCTGAGTCTCATTCCCAGAGCCCAAAGCATCAGTATTTGATTATTTAAAGGACCAGTTATCTGTCTCATGTTTTACCGTCAGGATATAGTGAAAGTTTGAGTAAATATGACAAAAAGTTATTTTTATAAAAATTACTTACTGCAGCTTTAAGGCCTGGTCACGTCAGAAAGAGGTACAGCAAAATATATGCATGCATCTTTATGAAATATTTAGTTCTCAAAGTTTGGTGAGATACTGACTTACCGGGCTAGAACTACTGTAGCTAATCACTAGTCAGTCTCAGTACCTCCCAGAGATTCTCTTTATTTTCTCTCTACTGTCCTGTTTACTCCCCCTGGCTTTTTGTTCACCATTTCCTTCAGTTATTGAAGAGGGAAGATAAAACTCTGGGAGGTCAAAAGCTTGCTAATGGTCCGTAATAAGTTCACACAGTTTATTCAAAAGCCGTATTTGTACCATTGACTCCTGTCTCATTCTGCAAACATTGCTCTTTTGTAGAACAGTTAATACTCTGACAGAGGGTACTTACATAAAAGTGATTGGTCCAACTCAGCTAATTAACTACGACAGCATCCGCCATTTTGGACCCTACGGCTCTCCATGCCCTCAAAGGTCATGGCTTGCTATTGGTCAACGGTGCAAAGTTGTAGACCTAATTGAACCTAATTTGCATTCAACATGGAAAATTTGCATGTACTTCACTTCGCCCCTTCAAGCGAATCAACTAACTTTCCCAGCACAAAAGCAGAGCCCCCACACTGCACCTTAAAATGAAATATCACTACCAAATTAACTTTGCTATTGTTTTCTCTGCTGGCAGTTATCTTTCAAGTATGGATAATTTGTGATTTGGGGACCATTTCAGTATTGCACTGCAGAGTTTATCTGACAAGAACCATCAGTCTGGGGCAAATATCGGATCCATATTTTTCAGTTTAACAAGACAAAATCCATCCATCCCCACTGCATGCAGTTGACAACTACTGTTGTAATGAGAAACTGTCCTGATGCACATAAAGTCATTTGTGTATCCTGTTTGTAGTTTGAATTATATTCATGTGGCTTTCAAGCAAGTTAGGTTAGAATACCTGGAATGGGTTTGTACAGTATACTGACTGAACTACTTTAATTTTTTTTACAGAAATATTACCCCAACAAACATTCTGCTGGAGAACTTATATTATTTCCTCTGAGCTTATTATAACCCTGAGATCCCTGTTCTGTACTCATTCCATTTTGTCTTAATGACATTTTCATTTAATAAACGTCCTGCTCTATTGCTGAGTGGTATTACGCATTAGTGATTTAATCTCATTATGATTATTAATAAAGGAAACTGAGCAGTTAGCCAGTGCAGTGATCAGTATAATGGCAGAGACAGCAGTGAGAAGTGAGCACAAAAGAGCATGCCAAAATCTCTTGAAAAAACTAAAGAATTTAAACATAAATACCATTAGCAATAATGATGATAATGTTAATTCTGTTTATTTTAAATCAGTTTACCACCACAAAATTCCCACAGTCCTTTTCCCAAACTGCCACTAAACTGAAGTGCTGACTCCCTTGTCATGACATTAGGTTAATGAAAAACAAACATGTAGTGAAGTGACACCAGTACACACATGCAGACACACACTCATCCTTTCACTCTTTCTCTTTGTGTGTAAAGAGAGCAGAATCAGTAGAGCCTTTGTAAGGGTTTTTGTTTAGTGCAGGTAGACAATGCTGAAGCTAGGGTTTTAGAGGCCAAAGAATAATATCTTTAAGTAGTGTGACAGTTGGAGTGGTGAGCTGGCTTTGGGGGAAGATGGAAAAAGGCACAGATGCTGAAACACGCACACACACGCACACACACACACACACACACACACACAGGATGAATTGAAGTGGTTGAGAAATCACATTACAGAAGAGCATTCAGAGGATCACACAAACAATATTGCAGGTAGCAACTCTGGCATCATCACAAACACATAATATGCATATTATGCTTACACACAGTAACTTGCACATGGTTTAATATAAAATAGAGCTGAAACAATTAGTTATTTAACCAATTAGTCAACTGACACAAGAGTAATGGCAACAATATTGATAAATGTTCATAAATTCACTCTCTCCACTGTCTCAGATGTTAGGTTTTTGCTAGTTTTCTCAGTTTTATATATTTTTAAAGGATGTAGGCCTGGGGAATAAAACAGTAACAATATGTATTGGCAATAGACACTTAAGCAATAGCCATGAGAAAATTGTTCAATAGAATATCACTGAAGTGCATTAAAGCAGATAACAAATATGACCTAAACAGCCTATCATATCCCTTGGTAACTGATCATGCTATGAGTGAATCACCATAGCTACCTCCACCCTTTAGAGTATGCAACATGACCTACATCTGTGACATCTCAAGAAACAGTCCACAGGCAGTCCACGATGGAGAGGTTCTCAGCAACAACACAGTACGACAAACCATTACATGTATTACCTGAGTGCCTTGATAAATAAAGGGGGTTAGATTCAACCTCTTTTCCACCTGGTCTTTATTGAAATAGATCATGAAAAAACATTATCATTAATTAATCATTAATTATCAATATTTAGCCCCAGCTAAATATTGCAGGTCAGACAAAACAAGCAATATAAAGACATCCCCTTGGGCTCTGGAAACTGTGACATTTCACTATTGTGGGGTGTTTTGCAGACCAAACAACTGTTCAGTTAATCAGATAATAATATAAATAGCTGGTTACAGTATAAAATATCAATTTATCGATCAAAGTTTATTTATTAGTGCTCTGATTTCTTCTTGTTATGACTCAGTAAGCACCTGCAGCCCAATTTTATCCTACAAATGAGTCAGTTTCTATGAAGCTGAGCCAGCAAACCATGTACAAAACAAATCACTGGTAAATTAAGTATTTGTAGACATAACCCAGTTTGGAAACCAGGTCAAGTATGCCAGGAAGCAGGGACCAGCCTAGCTGAGCTTAGGAAGCGCTGTCTGTTTAGCCCGTAGTAGCAGGTAGCTTGCTGATGGAAAGCCGCAGAGGCTTCCAGATTTATAGCATCATAAATGGCTTAAGTGCAATCTGCTTGTGGGCGTTTTTGTACAGTAAACACACAGACGAGCCTTCGTGTCCACATGCACCGAGAGCAAGTGCTGGCTGGATGTGCTCCACTGACAATGAATGGGCGATCAGCAATGCGGCCTCAGTGATAGCACCCGGAGTAATATCATGGAAATATGGCCACATTTTCTGCTTCATAACAGCGAGCAGGAGGGAATAAAGCGTCCGGCGCCCATTGATGCTATGAGCGCTGTGAGCACAATGAAGCTCATTTAAATAAGGTGACAAAGTTGGCCGGCAGTTCATTGTCAGCTGAGACACCACAGGTTCTTTTCATGTCTCCCATTCAGCCTGAAACACAAAGTTAATTTAGTCTTGGCCCGCGACCCATACACAATAACACACACTGATGCTATTGTCTACTGACTTTACAGAAGGAGCTGAGGCATTTTGAAGGGAACAGTTAATGTTTAGAAAGTCTACCTGCCTGTTTTCATGCTGCTGTCAGTTCTCAGATGTAATAAACTAACATGTGAATCACACCTTTTCAACTTCACAAACTCAAATTCAGCCTTTTTATCCAAAAATGATGCAAAGCACGCTCACTTGTATTCGTCTCTTGTAGACATCAACATAAACACACATGCACCCACCACAAGCACCAATGATGTGGTTGATTTCACTCGGCTCCCATGAGGTTATTCAGAGAGAGGATGAGGCAAACATCTACTTACCATTCTGTGTGTGTGGTATAAGTGTTTGTGTGTGTGTGTGTGTGTGTGTGTGTGTGTGTGTGGTGTGGTGTATGTGTTGGTTAATGTGTGCTGTGTGTGTTAATGTGTTGTGCTCAGCCTTAATGTTTCTTAGCCCGCTGGGCGTCCATCTGTGCGGTTTGGTCTGTGTCTTTCCCTCTAAGATATCACGGCTACTCATCACAAAACACACACACAACCCAACATTTAACACACTTCAAAATACTATACACACTAACACACCCCGTATACACCACCATTACAGTCGTTCATGCGCACACGTATAAAAAAATCAGACAAAAATCCAGGCTCGTACAATTTGAACCCACCACACATTAAAGATGGCAGACACGAACACATTACTGCTCACACACACACAACGAGAGCCCCCTGGGTGCGATAGGGAGGTACCTCCTAATACATCCTATTTATTCATGCAGCAGTTGAATCAGCACACACACACATAGGAGACACACACGCACACACATTTATCCTCATAAAAGCACTGCCTGCCATAGATCGGCCCATTAAGATATAAGAGGTGTACGAACGGGAAAAACCACTGGTGGGCTGACTAATTCATTTACAAAACTGTGGCGTGTGTTGTGTGTGTGTGTGTGTTCAGTGAATAGTAACACACAAACTGATTAAGAGAGGGAGAGAAGGACGGAGGCGTAGGGGTGAGAGGAGGAGAGAATAGGAAGGAGAGATAATGGAAGCGCGGAGGCAAGAAGTAAAGAGAGAGAAAAGTGCCGATAGAAATAGAAAAGGACGAGGAGAGAAGGAAGTGATTAAGGAGGAAGGGGAGAAGGAAAGACAGAAGGGAAGGGAAGAAAAACTGACAAGCAAAAAGGCCAAGGAAGAAGAAAGAGGTTTTTGATAAACAAAAGAAAAAAGAGCCCGAAAAGAGAAACAGAGTGCGACTGAGGGTTGGAAGATAAAGAAGGAGGGAAAAAGGCAATAAGCAGAGGAAGCCCAAACCATTAAGGAGCCAGGAGAGGAAACGCAAAAGAACAAAAAACGTTTGAAACTCTTGACACCTATTTGACATCACTGCAGCTATACAGTACACTACAAATTCTTGAATGTGCAACCACGGGACATAACAAGGTTTGACCCCTAGCAACCCCAAAATGCATCATGAAGTTCTGAATCGTAAGTATAATTTGAAATAAGAACCGCCACTGCTCCATCTTTAAACAAGTTATAGAATATAGAAGATAGCTTCCACGTGTTTTGTCCAGCTTCTGTTGTCTTCTCCTCTCTTATGTGCTTTTTGTCAAAATCGGTCCAGTTTAGATCAAAGAGGCAGAGCAGATAAAACATATCAAGACAAATCCAAGCATTTCACTCTTGCTGCTTTCCTCTGATAATGTCAGCGTTTCTTTTTGTCTGGCCGGATCAGACAAAAAAAAAAGGCAATCTGACATACAGATAGAGAAAGAGAAGGCTTTCAAAGGCAGCGGCAGGGAGACAAACAGATTGACAAGTTTTCCATCAAAGACATTACATTTTCTACTACATAGTTTGATTAATAAGGCAGAGATAGAGCGGATCAGAGGGAAGGGTGAGCAGGCGAGGCAGACAAAGAAATAGCAGAAGAGAAAGAAGGAAGGGAAGAGGTAAGAAAAGACAGACAGCGAGAGGAAGACAGGTGTTTTTCTTTCAGATGATGTGTATTATATTCATCATAATCAGTTGGTCAATCATGGTAAATAACTGTTAAGAGCTTCTGCTGCAACCTGCAATTATTAATAATGACACATTCAGCTCAGTATCAGCTCATAGCCGACCCACAGTCACGCACACTCAAACACACACACATGTTCTTGTTTGAGGCAGTCTAATGATATCTGATTGATAGTCTGCAGAGAGAGAATGTCCTCCAGCCCTGTGTGTGTGTGTGAGAGAGATCTATGTATCTATGTTGTCTGGCTTTTGTTTTGTGTGTGTGCTTAACTGTGTGTATTAGGATTTGTGTAGACTTGAATGCATGTGGGTGTATTGTTGTGTGTGCACCATTCAATTGCCACTGCTATAAATAACCCCCCTCTGTCTGTACTTTGGGAAGGGTACATGCCATCAATTGTGCCTCACTGTTTGAGGTTACACTCAGATCTTCTTTGACAAGCTCCAGCTAATTTGACTGGGTGAATAAACCTTACCACTGAAGTGAAGTCAAGACTGAAATTCAAATTCATTTTTTGCTAAGAAATCAGTTGATACATCTGCATATCATTGATGTATGTTTTTACTTGTGTACCAAAATAAAGAAATTTAAGTTTAATGTATTTTCCTGCTGTGATAGTGACTCTTCACTGTATGTGAATTTTTGGTTCAGTCTTAAAATGTTGGTACTGAATATTATATTGGTCCAATATCGGTCTTCGGTGGGCGTTATTAGTTATTAGTTATTATTACTTATCAGCCAGTACCAGCATTTAGCACTGTGAAAGTTTATTCCAATGTAATTGCAGTGACCCAACTAACTAACAGTTAGCTTCAGTAACTCTTAACTGAATGAAATGGTCTACAATCCTAAGAACAAAATACCACAGTGGAGTACAGAGAAACTACAAAGAAGCTCTGGGAACTATTGTGACTGACTAGTGAGCGTGTTAGCAGTTAGCTCATCAGCTAACAAGGATTTCCTCATTGGGGATTGATACAGTGAATCTGCTGCACTCCCTACATCACTCCAAGTCTGTGCTATTAGTCTAGATGCAGTTTCCACAAATGTGACCAGTATGTATCTACTTTTAAAATGAAAAAAATATGCAGTATCATTGTAGGTAACCAAAAGGGAGAATCCAAATTTTACCCTAAATTTTACATCCAAATCACTACGTCACCTGTCATTCGGTACAATTATCCATCTAAAAATTCATAGAATTTCAATCAAAATCAAAAGCAACTTCCAGCCAGTTAAAGAAAGAACGAAAAGG
The DNA here is from genome assembly GCF_004916995.1 of Morone saxatilis. Classification (NCBI taxonomy): domain Eukaryota; kingdom Metazoa; phylum Chordata; class Actinopteri; family Moronidae; genus Morone; species Morone saxatilis. Next base: position 9,126,130 of record NW_023340246.1, read on the forward strand.
AAGAAAATTCAAATGACAATTTGAGCATTTACAGTTACAGAAACATATTTCAAACTAGCCTTTCTGTCAGTGTTGTTTCCAGGCAAAGAGAGAGCAGCATCCAGCTGACAGAAAACAAAAGAGCAATGGCAGAAATAGATAGTGACAGAGGGGTGGACAGTCACAGACAGAGAGGGAAGATCTGTTGAAATACCAAACTGATTAGCCGGTGTCTCTGACATTTAAATGCCACGTTTACATAAAGAAATGTTTCATAGGAATATTAATCACTCTGGTTAATTCACGAAGAGATGTGAAATTGATCCATGGTGCTTCTGATGGGAGGAATTGACAGAGTGAAGAGGCTGTTAAGGGTAAATACAGAGGGAACATTGGCAGAGTGGTGCATTATTGGTATTAATGGCAGTGTCAAACTAGGAACCTTTCCTCATTATCAGACAACAGACAGACAGGCATTATCAGACGAAGACACAGGTGTCTTGATGACGTTCAAAGCCCAGTGGTGTTCAACAAACCATGAAAGGACCAGCAATATAAGAAATACCATTTATTTAATGGCTTTCATCCAAAGTACCATAAAGTAGTAGGAATGCAAACATTTTCAGCATACAGTAGGTTGTTTCAGTGTAAAATGAAACCTCTTGTAAGGCAATGTTCCAAACACAACACAGTCCATTGAGTTAATAGGTGAAATCATATTGTATATCTTGAAACATCTTCATCTTGACTGCCGGGCTGAAACAACTTCTCAACATGTGGCACCAAGGTGCTCTGGTACTTGTTTCAAGTGAACAAGAACCTGAATGCATTCGGCAATAAAGCACTTTGTCACTGACATCCTAAGCTGAGAATAAAAACGACAAAAGGACAAGAAGAAGAGAAGCAGACACGGTAACAGAAAAGGGTAATTCCCTCTGTGGCATTTCTGGTTGGATAGCAGAAATAAGATTTACGTAAGGTCTGTCCGTCCGTCTTTCCAGTGACATTCCATTTCAGTATGCTGGACGTCCGTGGGACCTAAATTGCAGTTAGGATTTGTTCAGGTGCTGGGACATATTATTGCAAATTAGGCGAGAAACTGGATTTTGCCTGTGGGCCAGCAGTTGCTCATCACAGTTCTAAGTAGCCTGTCTAGAGCTGTAGTATAGAGATGAGTGACCATAATGACAGGCTACGAGTGCTCCTCTACAGCACAGCTTTCATTAACACGCTGCCATCTTGATCCATCTCAGTTGTTCCACATGACACATCAGGGTACTTACAGGGTGTTGCTAACTGGCTAACACTGCCTCCATCCTCTCTATCCATCTGTTGACAGCCATGGCAGCCAGATATATAAAAAGTGACATAATGACAGGCCAACAGAAGTGGAAAACAGATTAATCAAATGCATTTAATCTGTATAGGGATCTATGAGCTGTGAAAAGTGTTGAGTTTGTAAATGATTTGTTGGGCCAGTATTCTTATTTTCAGATATGCTCTATGCCTTAATTATGTTTGATGCTCTTTGTTGACAGCTACATAAAAACAGTTTCCATAAACAAAGGACTTTTATATATATATTCTATCAGTTCTATGTTGCTAAATGGCATTGTTATACATTTGGGCCTATATGTAAAGCCAATAACATATCCCATATGATTTAAATGGTAGGATGGGTTAGGGGTATGCACCTGTGATAAGGGACCATCCTGTATAAATCTATTTCTTCAAGGTCTAGGTCCTTTATGTCTGAATTTCATTGGTGTGTTTAGGGTACATTTACACTGACGAGCATGTACAGTACTACATTTGTTTGTTTGGGCAGGTCATAACAGTGTTATTCCACCTTCAAGGCAGAAATTGTCTGTAATCTTTTGTTCTCTTGGTCTAACCCTAACCCCTTCACATGGACAGAGGTGCTCATGGTTTCTATGATCCACACATTTTGAAAGACCTTTTTTTTTTATATCTTGTTGCAACTGTTGACCTCTTGAGCTGATCAGTTCAGTTATTTATGTTTTTTGAGAATTCATGAGCTAATTGAGCAAATTTACCTCAACCATCCTCTCATCATTTCCTTCTCCGTCTCCTTCTGTTCCTAGTAGCTTTTATTTGGTGTATTTAATAGATGAATTAGATAGTCAGATAGTCCTGTTCCTTGTCCATGACCACCAGAGAAGTTCAATAAAGCCTAAGTCACCAATAGAAACGTTGGTACTTTTTAATGGGGGAAATACAACCAGACAGGGATGCACAATAACAACCCTTAGTTTATTTCTTAGAGGACAGTGTGAACACTAAACAAATTAGGTGCAAAGTCCTACAGTAGATCTTCTTCTATCGTGACACAGCACATTGTGTCCAATAATATTGTTTAATAGATCTGTGTCCACTGTGGACATATTTCCTGTGGGTATGGAAATAGTCAAATTTATAGATTCTGACACAATTTTTGGTTCCAGCCTAGAAATGCTCCCAGAGTAAGTTCTCAGACACCCATATTATTTGAACCCTGGTGTGTTTTTCACCTTCACCTCGGCATGTAAAGCTGCACAGCCACATGATGAAATGCTAGCAGAGAACTAAAAATTAAGCCGTATCTCGTATTTTGATAATCTCTTTCCCCAGCCCAGGAAGCCCCATAAGATAAGAAAAATTGAAAGGTGCACCTCAGGGCTCAGAAGGAGCTTAACACAGCTCTCTGGAAAGTTCTCCTAACTCACAGAAAGGTAACAGATCAGCTGTATGAGTCACAGGTGTGTTACCAGTGCCTATTCTCATGAAAACACTTATGACCACAGTCTTAAGTACATCCAGTTGGCCATCCTGTCATGTTAATTTAAGTGGGACTCTCAGTTGGAGTTGTGTGCAGTCTATAGCTGAGTGACTACGGACATTATGGCTATTACAGATATGACTATTACTGATATATGAATAGTTGCGATGACAATGAGTGGGCCTGAGAGGGGAAATTGGATATTTAATGAAGAGATTTCCACCTGTGATCATCGTTGTCTCTTTCCATCTCTGCCCTTCTTTTATCTCTTCTTTCCTTCTCCACCATTTGCTCCCACTCCTTCGCTCTGTTTTCCTTTTTCCTTTCCTATACATCCTTTTATCTTTTCCCCTCTCACTTTGCTCGCCCCATCTTCTGTGCCGTCTTCCCTCTCTCTCTGAGCCCTAAGTAGCCACAAATGGTCCCTAATAGCCTCCAATGGAGATGAATTGATCGCTGTGTGAACCGAATCGATAGGAGATTGCTTTTTGCTGTACACAGTGGGATACGGTGCAGGCAGGCGGTCTTAATTAAGTTAACAGTAAACCACGATTGCTTCAGAGTTTTATTAGGAGAATAAAGTTTACGATGAATACAGAGACAGAAAGAAAATTATGCTTTCAGAATGAGAGTAAAAAAAAGGGCATATATTTACCTCGATGTGTGTCTGATTTGTTGCTACTCGGTCGTGATGCTCCCTGTCTGACTCATAAAGTGTTTGTTGGACATTTTCTCACTTTCTCTGCCTGTTTTTTTTTTTCTTCCTCCACTCCACCCCTGCAGCTTTCCATACCTCCGCTCATCCACCATCTCCTTCTTCAGCTTCTTCTCACTCTCTATCTCACCCTACCCCGTCTGACCTCATCTCCCTCCCTCCGTCCCTCTCCCTTCCCCTCCCTCTCTGTCGTCTATAATGGGATGAGCAGCAGAATTTGATCAGCAGTTTTTTAAAGGTCACAGAACCAAGCGAAAACTCTCAGCCAAAGCGTAGAGGGAGCGAGGGAGGGAAGGATGAGATTGAGAAAGGGACGAGGCAAGCGAAAGAGAGAGAGAGAGATAACAGGCCCAGCAGAGTGGAGGGTGTAGGGAGGGGAAGGAAGGAGAGCTGGAGAAGAAAACGCTGCATGAAGAGAAGACGGAAAGTGGAGAAAGTAGCGCAGTAACGGAGGAAAGAGATGGAGCAATGGAGGGAAAAGAGGGAGGAGGCAGATGAGGTAATTTGTTGTTTTATGACACATCCAATCTGTTAACAGATGAATGCATATTAAATATGTAGAAGAGGAGAAGATAAGGAAGAGAGCAGGAAGGGGGGGTTAGGAAAGAAGTAGGGAGGAAATGAGAAGATGAGAGAAGATTAACTGAGAGAAGAAAGAGTGGGCAAGAGAGGGAAGAAGGTAAGGATGGAGGAACTGAGAAACAGAAGATGAGATATGTTCATTTCTCACACCCACTGCCTCTCTCTCATCTCTTACACTTTCTTCAGTAACCGCTGGATCTTAATCACCTCTCCATCTTTTCGGGCCCTCTCATCATATCTCTTGGCCTGTCTCTCTGTCCCTCAACATCTTATTCTTTCTCCTCTCTCCTCTTTTCTTCTTTTTAAGATAAAAGACACTTTTATCGCTCTGCAGTGTCTCATAATGGTCACACAGTGCAGCTGTCTCCCTGTCTGGAGCAATAATAATTCTTTGATATCATTCTATCATTCATTATCAAATAGACCAAAATCTTTCCCAAACTCACTGAAGACTCTCTCCCTGCTTTCTCCTGTGCCTCTCTCTACTCTCTCTTTCATCACCCGCAATCTATTCCCCAAGTGTTTGAGTGTGAGTGTCTTTCTCAATCACTTCAACTTCATGTCTGTGCGCTGGGTGAAACACAAACACACACAGGTATTTTTTTTATTTTTTTAGAAATCCTTCATATACCTCCCTGAATGACCAATATCTGTCTGTTTTTGCATTTTTAACCTTGCTTTTCATTTCCAAGTTTCATTTATTCATCCAAAAAGATCTTACCACCCAGACAGGGAGGCATCAGGCAAAATAGGACACATTTCACTATTTAAAGACGTATTTAAAATCTTTGCAGTGAATTATACCAAAACTAGGGCTGGAAATTCGAAGGAAAGAAAAGTCTTCTGACCAATATTGGGATTTTAATTGTCATCATTTTTTAATTATTTAACTCCAGCTCTGCTATGTTTGTACCAGTCATGATTGCACATGTATCTTGTTTCTACATGAACAGAATGAGATAATGTAAAATAATGCAGTTGCTTGTTTTTGAGATCCTTCCAGGGTTCAAACCAGTCTGAGAAACAGACACTAAACTCGCATTTATTTAGGGCTACACAATTAATTAAAATATTATCAAATTGCAATATGGCCAAGTGCAATATGCAAATCACAAAAGCAATATGCAAATCGTAGAAGCTGCAGTTTTTTGATAAAGGTAAAATGTGTGACAAAACAGCATTATAATGCAGTACTGTAATACTGCAGAGATGCCCTAGACTACAAATCTTGTTTTCCAGATTTAGGAAAGGTTCAGACCACCAAAAAACTTCACATAATAATGTTTTTTCAGGGAAAATTGAATTTTTGTGTTAAAAGAAAATGTAAAAATGATCATTGTCACTAATCATGAATCATATCGCAATGTCTATCAAAATAATTGCATTTAATTTTAACAGTTTTATAAGACTAAATAATATTTTTGAATTATTTAAACGTTCAAAAATGGTGTACTTGTTGGTAACAGCTATGTACACTCGTGGTAACAATGACATACTGCTGGTGTGTAGCTGTTTAAACTGACATTAACATTAGCTTTATAAATTGACAGGACAAGCTGCTGGAGCTCCTGGTTCAGGGCCTTTAAGTTGATAGGCTTAAAACGATGACATGATAAAAGTTTAAGCATGTCAGGATATCATCCATTGTCTGTTTTTTTCAAACATCAATGTAAGACTACAGCATTCAGAGAGCTTGTTAACCAGACAGCAGCAGAGAGTTTCAATTTCATTGTTTGGCCAACTCACAGAATCAACGTTAATTAGTGAAAGCTTGACAAATATGCTGTTGACTGTCAAAATACTGCCAACTAAACCTTTCAACTCCTACAGCTTGTTAAAACACCATTGGTTATGTAAATAAAATCACAGCTCTTTGGTTTAGAAAATTACACTCTTTCAAATCACAACTTTGGTATAAAAGTCGTCGTTCAGCCCTGGCCCGAACCCATAGCAACCAGCAGATTATTGCCATTTGGTTCTGTGACAGTTGGTTTAAATGAAGCACATATCTTTTTACATTTTAACTGATTTGGGCCATATTATATTGGGGAGGTGAATGTCAGACAGTGACAACAGGACGGTGATGGATGCAGGCTCTCAGCTATCGCCTACATTTGGGAAACTGCTAACAAGAGCACGAGCATCAGCCTATGCTAACAAAACAGTAGGTGGAATAAACATTCTTGTTCCCTGAGGGATTTTGTGTTGGCATTAGACAGATTGACAGTAGCCTGCATATCAACTAGTTTCCCATGTTTTGTGAAGCACACACACACACACACACACAGAGATACATACTGTACTGAACAGCACATGTTTTCATAGACACATTAAATATATTCCTAGCAGACTTGTATACGTCGCTCTATAGATAGTTATGTGCAGCGACCGCAGAGCCATATCAGCTTTATGAGAGGACAAAGCTTTAATCAACTCCTAATAATTGTCTCCACAGAATCAATACAGTTTAACTGTGCTTTTTCCACAGGTGGATGTACAGTATATGCCTAGATAAACAAGCTGAATGTGAACATGCCCCTGCCCTTTTGCTTTAAGCAGGAGAACTGAAATGAACATCTCTGTCAGCAGCATCAAAGCCTGTCGCAGCAGATCCCAAAGGACCCTGCTAGCCAGCTTGAAGCTCCACCTGTACAGCGCCTAAAGCTTTCATCAGCTGCACATATCACAAAACTGCCATATCTGCTAACATAGTTGCTGCTAGCGACTATGCTGTCTGCAGCTCTCCATCTCCTGCCTCCCCCTAGAGTCATAGTTGTTGAAAGGCCGAGTGACTTCACACCTTATCTGAAGCTGCTGTCATTTGATGCATGCAAAGGATGCTGGGATTATGGCAGTGGGTGCTATATGCATGCTTTGTCTTTTGTCTGTCGGGAGAACTCTGCGACTTAATTACAAAGAGGGATGTACTGAGGCAGCTGAAGTTCGTTGTATTGCAGCTGAGCCATGTAATGAGAATTTCACATCAAAAGATGAGTGCGGTGCAAATGAACAGATGGTCTGGTTTTGAATATTGCTCTTTATAGGCTTCCATAATATTAACCCAGGTTAGAACAATATAACACCAGCAAAGAAAGATTATTTTTTGCTGACTGACCCTTAAGGATGTGTGTTTTAATAAGCAATAGAAATCAATATGGTTGTTGCCTATAGTGTAAAAACAAATTCTTTATCCCTCCTTTCACATTGTTTCTCCACCACTTGTGTTTGTGTGTGATTTACTGTGTGTTTTTTGGGGAGTGTGTTTGCGTCCCAGCTGGAGTGAAGACTGTTTATATTATTGGTGATGAAAGAGGGGCCCCCAGGGGCCTCAGTAATGGGCTGGGAGGCCTCTGACTTCTTATAATGGCCTCTGTATGTGTGTGTGTGTGTGTGTTTGTGAGAAAGGCACAATTGCAGCACTATATAATTGTCAATGGGACGACACACTTTTACAGAATAAAATGAAGCCGATACACAAAGAAACACAGAGACAGAGAGATGGAGCCTGTCCCGCACATAAAGGCACCAACACAAAGACACACAATGTCTCTCTCTCTCTCTCTATATTCTCACTCTCTTCACACACACACACACACACACACACAACACACATCTTCTGGAATTGGCTGGAGTTTAGATGGCTCCTAATGTGAGGGAGCCATATGGCAACACTACAGCCTTTACAGCGCAAATAAGCAGGTATTACACACAGACATCATCACAGTATAACACACACATTAACTATATACCTTGTACAAACTACACCTATCCGACAGTTAGTTTGTAACTATGAGAGAATGCTTATTGGATTGTGAGTGTTTACACAAAGTAGGTGTTATGAATGAGTGGATGTGGTGTGCTGACATATGTGCATCCACCCGTGTGTGTGTGTGTGTTTGTGTGTGTGTGTGTGTGTGTGTGTGTGTTACCATAGTCAGGGCAGTCTGCTGTGCTTGCACTTGACAGCACCTGCTGTTATTGGACACATTGGGCTCAGCTGGCACCACAATGTGTGAGTGTGTGTGTTGTGTGTGTGAGGATGAGAGGAGAGAGAGATGAGATTGACGATGA
>NW_023340246.1:9134280-9142212 GCF_004916995.1 Morone saxatilis
GAAATCCGGGCTAACAGTGTACTAAAAACTACAGTACCCAGCTGTTTTAGTCTTGTTTTATGTAACTATATTTTCATGACACACTTCTGTAGGAACCAGTAGGTGTTAGATTGAAAGCATAAACTGAAAAAACACCCCAATGGATGACTCCCATGAAAGAACCAACAGAGAGACTAAAGTCGTGTCTTCTTACCTATAAAGAGCTCTCCGAAACTAGACTTTTGTCTTTTTGATATGCTACCTGCAAGCCAGCATCTGCACTCGGCAAAGAAGTGCTCTGCAATCGCGAGTGGAAGGTGTGTTTGTGTAGCTCACAAACATCCTGTTCGATAAAAGACGGCAGAACAATCTCTGTACTTTGACCGCAAGTGTTGAAATCTGCTTTCTTCCTGTCTCTTCTGACAGGAAGGGTCACATAATCTCAGTGCAATTTTAGTGTAAATTCAGCTGCCGTAATCACGGGGGGTAAGACCCTGTCAGTGCGGTGACTACTCCCACAGGCTGCTTACTGACACAGGTATACCGGAGAGGAGAAGAGATCAGGTATGCACCTTGGAGAGATGGATTTATGCCTCTTCAACATCTGGCTAAAACATCCTGAGGTGATTTATGCAATCGTTTTTTTTACTATCTGATCAGATCTGATTCACCTGTGTCATATTAAATGATAGTGTAAAGTGTAAACGGGGTATAACTCTCATCAAATGATTAGCAATGATGTTTTATGTATTGCATGTATGTTGGATGTATAATGAAAGCATGTCTGTTCTTTGCATTGCTAGTGCACACAACATGGGTTGAGGTTGTTCAAGGCAAACTTTGCAAAAATGTAGCCACAAAATGAGTCTATTTTAAATACAGATTATCAACTTGGACAATTAATTAGGGCCAATCAGTGCTTCCATAAACAGAAGAAATCAGTTGATGGGGAGTGCTGATTATGGCTGATTACACTCTGTGGTGTGGTGTTGAAAAAAATCTAGTTTTCCCACCACAATTTGCTCCAAATTACTTGTTCTATTGGACGGTTATGTAACAGGTCTTCTACCAGTTTAATAAATTGCACAAAATTGCAGTTACAGCAGCACACATCATCTATCCTAATCCTCATTTTATTGGTATTTCCAACTTTTCGATCATAATTACTGTTAGTTTGCACTGAAGCGTAATGGCTGCATATTCTTCTGCTAGTTTTCCTGTTCCCTCTGGTACTCATTCACTGTTCGATACACTCATCCCCAGTCTGTCTGCTCTTCCCACACACACAAACACACACACACACACACACACACACACTGTGAGCCTTGTTAAGATTTGCTGCCATCCAAACTATGGATAGAAGTTTAACAGTGAGTCAACAGTTGTAAAAAACTCCCCACCTTCCGTCTAGAAAAACCTGCAGCTTCATTGATCTCTGATTTTAATGATACTTAAACCTCTCACTGTCCCCGAGGCCTAGTTTCTAACAGTTACAACAACCACTGCTGGAGGGAGGACAGGAGGAATTGCTGTTTGTTTTTATCACAGTGAAAATACAAGCCTGTCTGCCATTTTGGGAGGATAGAGTGCAAGTTAGAAACATCTGGAAAAGCTGCATAATAATAGTTCAAAGGTTAATTAAGTAGAATAGAATTAATTATATCATCACATTTATAATTTATATTCTATTATAAAATTATATGAGGCTAGTATTTGTCTTCATTTTAGTAGAACGAAAGGTCTTTATGAAAAGGCTTCAGCTCCCCTGACTGAAATCGTCACATCTGGATTCTAACGAGGGTGAGGCAGCTAGTTAATTAGGGACACCTTTATCAATTACCTGCTGACCAATCAGAGAGAAGCATAGTCGTACCAGACGCTGAACAGCTTGTTTTTATGACCAGAACAGTTTGCGGGAGCCTCACTGAAGGGCACATCAACCTTGACCCAGTTACTGAAGGAGAGGGCAGCTGCCCCCCCCCCCCTTCACCAGCTGTTGCATGAGATACGAATCCATCACCTACAGTTCCAGAGCTTGTTAACTGACCTGAGGGCTATTATTACACTGGACCACATGTAAAACAAGTATTGCTATGTCTGTGCCACTAGGTTCAGAACAAAGAATCTACCAAAAAAGATGATGAAACCAGATTTACTTTCTGCTGGGAGGACTGCACAATATTAAACAAAACATGCTGCTTCTATAAATCATCCTGCTACTGCAGTGTTAATGTGTCAACAAAATCTAAGATGAAAAATATTCTTTGACAACCATTTTTTACAATGAAAAGGAGAGACTATATGAAATTTTTTGTCAACAAATAGAAATTAAACAATAATGTGGCAGACAGACAAAGAAAGAAATGAACAAATTAGTTTTAATGTGAAGGTTTTATTCAATGGTCTGTGGAATCAGACATTATGCTCCCGACTAATTAAACAGAATCCCCCGTCGCCAAAATATGTCTCCTCTTCAAAGGTTGATTAGCTGCTTGACCTGTTGCGCTAATAAGCAGCATCTCAGGAAGGTTATGTTTCAGTAACATTACCGATTCTTGGAAGAAGAAAAAATGCAACACAATTACAAGCGTCTACTATTCTTCTAAAAATAAGACAAGAGGCGACAACAACAAAAAAACAGCTGGGAAAAACATGAAAAGTGGCAGTCCTGCATGCTAATGTTCATTTAAAAAGTACATTAAGGACTGAGCATGTGGACGTTAAGTTGTAATGTCCATTTTCGTCTGGCTGTTTGGGAATGGAATATGACTGCGGTAATACTATCCACCATTTACTTTAGCATGTGATAGTGACAGTGGTTGCAGGTGTTGTTCTCGTCTATTAAGAACAACACCTGCAACCACTAAGATGCGACAAGCCTTTAAATTCTATTCTATTCTTACTATAAAAACAAAAAAAATAAAAGTTAGACTTAGATGTCTTTACTTTTTGTTGAAGGAAATGTGACTAAAATACATTTTAATGAAAATATGATGTCAAAATGAACACTTACATAATCTTAATTGACAGCAGGTGTAGTCAAATATGTTAAAAGTGTAAATGCAATGTCACTGCAGCGCATAAAAAATACTGTAGACATTATAGGTTTAAATTTGGGTCACATAAGATCAACCACACAAGCAAGATGAGTATATACCATAGTGACACGTGAGAGGGGTAGCGATGCTCTGTGCCTCAAGAATACTGTGATGTAAATGAAAATCTCTTAATCTCCCTCTCAGTTGCTTTCCGATGCCGATTCCCTCTTTCTTGGTCTCTCTTTCTCCCTCCTCCTGTGCCTCGCTCTCTTCATCGCCATGTAATTCATGCCTCCTCTCCCTCTGCTCACCCTATAATCAAGTCTTTTTCATGTTGTTTTGCAAAGTGCCATGTGAATCTGTCCCGTGCTCCTCTACCATTTTGCTCTCCTTCACCTTCTCGCCTCCCTTTCATTCACTCTCTTCCTGTATATTTCCAATGTCAAGACTTGAGGAAATGTGTCCCTGTCAAGAAAGCACTTCTATTTGTGGTCAATAGCAATTCACAGTGCACGGCTTTATGTATTGGCCGGTACTGAGTGCCAATTTAATACATTACTTTATACACTCGGGCCATTACTTTGGGGTCACAGGACAAAAGAGATTGCGACAGACTCCATTTTTCTTCATTACAAAGATCTGACATCTTTCTGTGTATGAAAGAGGCAGAGATCAGCCTCCGCTTTGATTATTCCATGTTATCAGTGACTCTTGGATTTGAGCTCTAGCTTTGATGTAATTTTCCAATGTTTTATCCATGAATAGACCTGATATGCATCCCCAGTGCCAGCAATGTACGTTTATTAAAACACTGATCAGACTGTCAGGGAGGTAAGTGAATACTTAGAGGCTGGGCTTCCCATTCTAAATGAATGAAACTGATTTACATACATTTGGATGTTGTATTAAATAACAGAAAATAGTGCATACAAAGACAACAAATCAATCCGATGCCTTTCATGACAGGTTTGTTGTTAAATGTGTCAGTTTAAGGGTGCAGAACACTCCTCGCAGACTATTTGATGTTCAGCAGGTGAACTGCAAATATTCCCGAGGTGTTACAGTGCGGGAAAGTCAGAAAGATTAGGGCTGAAAGGTATGAAATTTGCCAAACGGTTATGACATTTCTTCTTGATAAGGAAAGTAAACCCCAGACAGTGAGTGGAAAGGTGGGAGAGACAGCGAGGAGGGGAAATGCGTCAGAGTTTGTCAGCTCAGTTTGAAGTCCTGAAGTCAGGCGGCCAGATGGACAGACGTTGGAGGAACAGACAGATTGTCATCATGGAGATAATGGTAGTGGCTTGGATGAGACATCATTAGCGTCACAGGACATTGTGAGGAGCATATTGCATGTCAGTGTTGAGTCACTGACATTGTCCCACGCATACAGTAGGGCTGTAACTCAAAGTTGGATGTAACTCACTTTTTTTATTCATCAATTATTTTGAGCTTGACAGTTTGCGCTTGACATTGAAAACAGATGACAAAACAATGTCAACTTGGAGCACTCCCGCTAGCTCACTTGATAGAGCACGTACCACGTGTAAAGGCTGAGTCCTTGCCGCTGATGACATCATCAGGGTTATTTTTTCAAACTTTGGAAATGTCCCTACACGACCACCGATTACTTTTAAAAACTGTTTCCACAGGTTAAGTGGGACTCCTCATGATAAGTAAAGTGAACTTCAGGTGCCCTTTTTAACAATACACCTATGAAAGGTGTAATTAAACTCATGAATGGTGGCGGCAGTATGTCAACAAACAACAGCAATGACAGTAAATTCTGAAGAGAAGCTAGTCTATGAAAGCCACATTGGAAGTTCTGAATGAAGATATTCTGGTGTCCGCCAGAGATGATCATCAATCATCTGCTGCCGACTGGATATATTATTAATCTTCCAGGTAAACACAAAATATGCAGGCAAGTATGTGAACAATGCCATGCATAACAGATGCTCGTCTTGTCAGATGGCTGAACATCATCCTTCCATACTTCCCCCCACGGCTTTCTGACGTGGCGCCATCCGTCCGTCAGTTTCTGTGGCTTTCTGGAACCCACAATCCCAAACTCGTTCCCACTTCATGCAGCGATTGGCCTGCTGTGTGGAGGTGTGAAAGCAGGATTTGTTCTGTATTTTTTCATTCTCCACACAACTACTTCCTTCATTTTATTGTGTGTACGACCAAGTGCCACACAATGAATACCTTTTGCAAAAGTGCGCCATTGGTGTCATTTGAACCCAATGTTTTAATTGAGTACTTGCTTATCACTACAGGCTTTTTGCTGCACTTTCGAGTGTGACCTTTCTTAGCAGCTCTTAACTCTTTTGCTTTCAGACCTGTTTGGAGTACACGTACAAACTGGTTTGTTTCAAGCATACCCAAGAATTGCTTATTTGTTTGTATAAATGCTATAATGATATGAAGAAAAAAATTTGCGAATCCTTATATCTAACATCTGTGAAGCTGTAACCAGCACATGTTTGGTATTAAAAGACTAAAATGGTTCATTAAATGAATAAAAAAATATTGTCTGATAAATTGCTTTATCACCAGTCTTGTTACAACATGTTTGCCTTCTCAACCGTTTGTGTTTGATGGAACTTTCTATCTAATGTGTATCTTTGCCTTCCATGAGGCCCCTGTAGAGCCCCAGAGGCAAGATACGGTGTATATCCTGTCTTGACAGTAATTTGAGTTTAAGCCTGAGATTCATACCATATATCAGTCTGTCACACTCCCATCCTCCCTGTCACTCGCTATTGCTATCTAATATAGCAGCAATGCCATAAAATTAATCTTTAAAAAGATTTCTGATGTGGCATTCCTGACAGATTTGGAGAGGAGCCTGTGGAGAGAGAACTGTCACCATGTTGCAAACACACACACACACATTCGCATATTCAACAATCTCTAACACACACACACACAAATGCACTCTTAGACAGCTAACTGTCAGTAGTCCACTGTGTCATATAAAAGATGCAGCCACCCTCTGGGCGTCAGATGACACACAGATACAGACACATAGATACACACATCTACCACGCTCAGCTGTCAGTCATTTACTAAAGGGGGGGTGGGGTGCTGTGTGGGAGGGTTATCCCACATGCTTTTTTGCATACTGTATGTGTGAAAGAGTGTGTCTGTAAGTGTGCGTGTGTCTGTTTGCTCTGCCTGTAGTCGGACAACCTGTCATTCATTATACCATTTGGAAGAAAACATGAGGGACACACACATGCATATGTGCACACACCGACTTAAAACAGTGCCATTTTGAATCCCATATCCATCCAGGCGTCCAATTTCAGTCCACAAACACACAATGGAGCGGCGAGAGAGGGAGGGGTGACCGCAGGGAAAGTGGTAAGATGAGAGATAAAAGAGAAAGATGAAGAGAAAAGAAAGGGGGAAAAACAGAAACTAAAGAAGACTGAAAGATTGGGGTAGAGAAGCGAGGCATTAGGGGCGGACAGAGAGACGGAGAGGTTCAGACAGGCGAAGGTATGATAGAAGATGACGTGTGATGGGATGAGGCCACATGTGAATCAGTGTCCCTTTCAAGAGAGGGAAGCGAGAAGAGAGGGGAGAGGGGACAAGGGGTAAAAAAGTAGAAGTAGAAACACAGAGAAAGTTAGAGCAACTAATCTCTTAGGAACATAGGGCCGCTTATCTAAAAAAATCAAATGTGTGCCTTTCATATCAATTTCATATCAACATCAATAGCTGCTGCTGTCAGTGCAAGGCGAGCTTTTTACTGCAGGATAAATTATAGGAGAAATGTGACAGTAAATCAAATTGAAAACCACCCAATTTATCCCAGAAGAAAGTAAAAAACAGATTGCTGGGGCCAGTTTGAATGCTAATAGTCACTTAATTTTACTCCCCCCAGTATTCATTCTGCACCGCAGATTGAGACGATGAATGAGTGGATCCCACACATTTAATCATAGACGTTCTAGTTAAAACATCCACCCTGATTCACTGAGTTAATGCATCAACCCTGGCTCTGTTTGATCAATGGATGCATTTGTTGAAATCATGGCATGAAATTGCCTTTTTTCATCAACACGTCTCTAGTGGGACATTCCTACTAGCCAATTTTATCATTTGAGCCCTGAGCTATTATTACTGGTGATTCTATTTGATTATTCATTGTTACTGTATAGTTTCATGTGCAACGACAAGAGTTTGTTTTTACTTGTTAGAATAGAACAAGCTGATTGAACATAGATTGGCTGTATGCTGCAGTAGATAATGGATTTGATTGACTAGTCTGCCGCAGTCAAACTTGTTCCAGGGTTTGCAGGGTGGCTGGTGTTAATTTCAAGGCTTGATTGTAATGGATTTACCCTGGCTGTGTTAGCAGTAATGTTTGTTTTATTGTACAGGCTAGAGGAAAATACAAAACTGCCCCCACTTGTATATTTCTTGAAGGTTTGGTTAAATTATCAAATGACCTGAGTAAGGACTTGTTATTTTTTTCTTTTCAATAATAATGGATAAGGAAATAAAGAAACTAAAAGATGTTGACACATTCCTAGAAATCAACTTAACATTTAGATTGTTATTATTACCCATAGGTAGGTTGGCCAAGACTAAAAAACTAAGACCCAGGTTGTGATAAACCAAAATTATAAAAATGATCTAACCCTAATCCTAAAAATATGTATCATTAACTTGATCTTATGTAACCTTTGTACTTGCAGTCCAGTATGTAAGTCCTATGTTTTTTTTTTTAAACCTGCATTAATCGATATTTTGGGAAGCTCAACAATCTGTAAACACTATTTTCAGATATTATCACCTTATAAAGTTCACAGAGCAACATTAACATTCGCTCTGAGATGAGTTTCTGGATATATCTGGTGTCTAATATTAACTCTCTTATTAGCTCTGTTTTGGTCACCACCAA
>NW_023340246.1:9142336-9142773 GCF_004916995.1 Morone saxatilis
AAAACAGTAAAGTTGTGGGCCATATAACATAACACTATTGATCAATTGTTAGTATAAAAATGTGTATAAAAATATTGATTACAGGAGCTTTAACATGCACCTGCTTCATTCCTTTTTCAATGTACAAACATAAAACGCTACTAGAGTTCTGACTTATAAGGATTGCCTTGTGGTTTTTCAAAGAAACCAATTAACCCACTCAAAGCTTGAATTAGCCACCCCCCCTCCTTCATGCTATTGTGGATCCCACCTGGTGTACGTGTAGTAGTGCTATAATTGGCCCACCAATCTGAAAGATCGATGGGGTTAAAATGATTATGTTGAGGCATTTGCTTAGAGATGGTAATGGGTTTGGAGTGGTTAAGGTCAGGTTTGGGATCTGGAACCGACTTCATCTTTACCTGCCACCCAGCCCATATGCACACACACATACACAC
>NW_023340246.1:9142805-9144959 GCF_004916995.1 Morone saxatilis
ACACACACACACACACAAACAATTCCCTACCAACCCCAACCAATCTGATAGGAGAGAAGTGCTTTAGGCATTATGGGTTAAGGCCTCATCTAACACCCATGGGAAATCACAGCAAAACAATGTAGAGAGATGCACCGTGACTGATGATATTGGTGTGAAATAGTACAGACCGAGTGACATACAGAGACAGCAGAGAGAGAGAGAGAGAGAGAGAGAGAGAATGCTAGAAAACAGCGTAGAGCCACAGAAAGAGGTTCAGTTAAATAGAGTGAAAAATTGACTTTAGAGAGAATACAGCTAATATCGTCCCCTCCCCGATTTTCTGCCCTTTAGTTTGATGATCGTTGATCTTTCCAGTTGCCTCCTGGTTTGACTGAATATCAGACTGCCTGATGTTGTCTATCAGAATGTTTTATATACTCGGCTTCACTACATGACCCTGTATTGTATGTTCAGACATATGTGAAAAGGTGTTTGATTATGTATGAGTTGGTATGTGTTATAAGGTGTGTGTGCGTGTGTGTGTGTGTGTTTGTGTTTATGTCTAGGGGCCAGATGCTGAAGCATTCGTGAAGAAAAATAGGCACTCCCTCCCTTATGCCCTCTTTCTAATCCAAAAAAATAAAATGATGTCAGTTCCCTTTAATGTTGTTACAAGGTGTTTATTCATTGTATTAACTTAGAACCAGTGAATTGACACATTTGGTAATATCAAGTTCAGAGACTGCTGGACTGTGAACCGAACACATTCATATCCCGAAAAACAGTTTTAATACGTTATAAACAAAAGGGTTTGTTTACCTCACATCTGCTTTGATCAGAATAGGAAATTATTCATTTCTTATACTGCCATGGTTTAGAGCTTTTTTTGTTGTTGTTGTTGGAAAGACTCAATTTTTAACAGATTGCCTGTGTTTTTATTTCGATTGGTAACCTACTCTCCAATTTATCTCCAGCTAGCATTAAAGGGGCATTACTCCTCCCACGGTGACTATCAGACCATCCTAGGAAATACCATTTTCTGTGGGTTTTTCCCACCGCCATCCCTCCATCTCTTGGGAATGGAAGACAAAGGAAAATAGACAAGTGGGAAATTGAGGGGAAATTGAGAGAGAAGACGATTGAGACAGAGAGAGAGAGAGAAATAGAGAGAGAGCAGGTCGAAGAAGAAGAGGAAGACGTGGAGAGAAAGGCAGAGGAAAAACAGATGTGGTTCATTGAAGCGGCACTAGCCCACAGTCAGAGACAAAGACCTGAGAGCATGAGTGCATGATCCTCAACTAGCACAGTGGAAATTATAGACTGTGTGTGTTTATGTGTGTGTGAGGGAGAGAGAGACACACAGAGAGAGGGAGAGGGGGATATCAGGAGAGAGTGGTGAGAGACAGAGGAGGAAATATGTGGAGGAAAGATGTGGCAAGACTGGAGACCAACAGTCAGAACACACACACAGTGAGATATACTAATACAGCCAATATTTTCTGTTTGAGGTTGCAAGCCAAACAGCCCATTCATCACCAGACAGATTAATATCTCAAGATTATTTTGGAGCTATGGCTTCATCATCCTGGTGAGTTAAATGCTGCAATGCTAAATAAATCCCACCTTATAAAATCAATACATCAATGCCAGTACACAGCTGCAGTTTAATTGTTTTATATTCCACTGGTGAGTATGGAATCATTTGAGTTTTGCCTTCAACTCCTTTGTGCCAGTTGTGAACACTGGAACTGTTCATATTTGGATAATTTTTTTATTACAAAAGCACTATCTCCGTACACTGGTACCCTACTTACTTTGGAAGAATAGGCTTAATTTTGAATGTATTTTTAATATTAGATTTCTTCCGTCTGGGGTGGTAGAGGCTTGTTGTGGCGGCTCACTGCTGCTGGATGAATAGAAAGGAGATAATACCATTTTTTTTGTTATTGGTACCAGTCCGCTTCTAAGCTATATTACAGAGCCTGTAACATCAATGAAGACATGCACAGACACAGGATCATCAGACAGCTAAATGGAAAAGGAAAACAGAAAAGTGCCTTTCCATGTCTCTTTTGTTGTTACATGTGGTATGATTCATATTGATGTAGCTAAGTGAAACCATATAGACAACATGACATCACGTTGACATCGCTTCACTAGAGATCCAAAGGA
>NW_023340246.1:9145092-9146844 GCF_004916995.1 Morone saxatilis
TTATCTTTTTTGTTAAATCCGTCCAAAAACATCAGGAAGTGACTGTCCCCCGTCCAAGAGATGGTCTAGCACCACATAAAAAACCCTTTGTTAAACCACAACACATTCTTACACTCTTGTGTATGTACAGATTGAATAAAGGAGATTTAACCTAATTAGTCAGCTTTAGAGGTGCTGTAGGCACATGATGTGACCTTTGGACAGAGCCAGTCTAGCTGTTTCACATGGCTTCCAGTCTTTATGCTAAGCTACGCTAACTGCCTCCTGGCTACAGCTCCACAGTTAACAAACAAACGTGAGAGTGGTATCAATCTTCTCATCTAACACTCAGCAAATAAGCTTATTTCCTTAAAATGTCAAATGGTTCCTTTAAAGAAGACATATTCAATCTAAATAGTAAGATTTGAAGATTAACAATTTCTACACACCAAAACTTCTTCCACCTAAACCTTTTGTTGCTCATACATTATTATCATATATTCTTTTAAAAATGCTTTCTGTGTTCCAAACAAACAAAGTACAAATGAGTCAAGTTAAAGGAGGTGCAGCTTATTTTGTTCCTTTATTCCACAAGTGTTTAGTGCAACTAACGAGCTACAATAAGAGCTTGGTCGAGTGCGGACACATTCGTTATGTCCTTTTTCACAACCTTCACAAAGTCAGAGAATATTGCAGAATTAGTAGCAGTGCGTCCTGCTTTGCTTTGATGACATTTTGCCAAATTCAGCTTTTCACTGATAATTACTTTTGTGTTTTTGTGTGTGTGTGTTTGTTCGAGAGGCTCATTAGAAAGGCACTGATAGATACTGTACTGAAATAATTATTGCCCCCCTCCCAACCCCATTTAACAGATGATCGACATAGAAACAAGAGCAAGGGAGAAAATAGGTGAAGGAAGGAAAGAAATATTAAAAGAGAGGGAGAAAAATTGGGAGCAAGGCAGTGACAGTAAGAGGTAGATGGAGGGAGAGTGATGTCAGAGAGAGAGCAAGAGAGAAATTTAGAGAGATTTTACTCATTAAAAAGAGGAGCACAACAAGGGGAGATGGCATTAATCAGAGCTCCGCGCTAATGAGGCATTTACTCATTACACTGAAATAGAGAGAGGCCAAGGAAGAAAAAGAAAAGAGGGAAGAAAAGGGGGACGGGGTGAGAGAGGAAAGAGAGACCACGGTATAAATTAATTGAGTGGAGAAACGGAAAAAATTAAGTAAGAGGGAGAGCAATATGGATGTGGAGGGAGGATAAGTTGGATGTAAGCGGAGTACACAGAGTAGAAAGAGACCATGTTGGCACAGGTGTGGTTGTATAAGAACTGAATCTCTTTGGCACTATTTAAAGATCTGCCATTTGTGTTCTTTACCAGAATGCGTCACATTAAATCCTGATGGTTTGCTGTTGATAATTTGTGAGCTTTCCTATCTTTATGTGACTATATTAACTCCATCTTTTAAGGTTTGTTATATTTTATGGTTAATTTACCACATCAAAACCCAGCAAGATAACCACTGACAACACACTTTCTATGACCAAAAAGACGATGGAAGAAAATCAGAGTTTTATGGGTTTTTTTGCTGTTGATAATTTGGTTAAAAGATGTATCACCAGGACGCCCGGATAGCCCGGTAGAGCTGGCGCCCCATGTACCAAGGCTGAGTCCTTGCTGCGGCGGCCCAGGGTTTGAATCCTATTTGAGGCCCTTTTCCTGCTTGTCATCCCCCCTCTCTCTCTTTCTCTCTCTCTCCCCCCTTT
>NW_023340246.1:9146944-9159230 GCF_004916995.1 Morone saxatilis
CAAATTCAACCTGTGGCCCCTTTGCTGTGTGTCATCCCCTCTCTCTCCCCCCTTTCCTGTCACTCTTCAGCTGTTACTAGCCATTAAAAAACAGCCATAAAAAATGTGATAGTAATTAAAAAGAAAGGGAAAAAAGATGTATCACCTCAGAGAAGATTAGCAAACGAGGTGAAAGTCATTTTTCCTTTCAGTGTGTTTTTTAAAGAGTATTAAGACTTTTCATTGGACTAATGGCCAAGCAGTGCAAGAGCAAGCCTGTGTGTGTAAAGTGTGTATTTGTGAGCGTGTGTATTAGTGTGTTTGTGTGGCCGTCTGTGGAATGATATATGTCTCTCCTTGCTAAGTGGAGTCGTTAATATGTGCATTATTTAAGCCAAGACAACTATCATAACTGATTTATTGTGCGTCTTTCAGGCTTTTAGAATTAAAGGGATTGAAGAGCAGCCAAAACAGATTGCTACTGCAGGGGTCGATGTTATGTGGTCTTTCTTGCTGTGAAGTGGAACTGAAACAACGAGGGACAGAAATTGTTTATTTACTTACTTGTTGTCGGTTGTGCAATTCTTTGCAGCTTCTGGCTGTAATTTGGAGTTATCTTTGCCAGTGATGGGACTACTCAAGCTGTGGTGGACAAGCTGAGCAAATAAAGAGAAGAAAATGTCTCCATATCAGTAGAACAACAAGGATAAGAGACTAGAGCTACGCTAGCGGCTCTGAGAGGCTTTACTGAGGCACAGCAGTGCTTTGAGCTAAATGCTAATGTCAGCATGCTAACATGGTCATAATGAAATTGTTAACATGCTGTTGTTTACCATGTCCTCTCTTAGTTTGGCAAATTAGCATTTACAACATTTCCTACTAAACACAAAGTATAGCTGAGGCTGATGGGAATATCATCCTTTGCAGACCATAAATATATATATAATATTTTTTTCCTGTGCTGATCTATGTGGAGATATTTCACATGATAGTTTGACCTACTGGTGGTGTCATATGAGGTCATTAAGCCATTCGTATTTATCCACTGGGCACCATTGGTATTTGTACCAATTTCATGGCAATCCACCACAGTTTCACTCTAAACTAAAAATGTGAGCTTCATGGTGGCGATAGAGCAAACGTCAGAGGATCACCAAAGTCAGTAGGATTAATTTCCTGTAGACCTTCAACCTCTTTACAAACTTTCATGACAATCCATCCAGTATTTGTCGAGATATTTCAGTCTGGACCAAAGTGGGAGACTGACTGACATTGCTATTCGTGGAGCTGCGTTGCTAGTGTAGCTATAAACCCCCTCAGTAATTTTGCCACTTTCACATTAATGTGCCTCTCAATTTTTAATGGCACCCATAGTGTTGGGATTGTCCTGCTTAAGGAGAAATAAATGAGGGGAACAAATCATAACCGACTGTTGCCTAAAAATCTGAAAACAGGAACATTTTAGTTACTGACCCTCCCACAACACCACAACATTGTCTGAACTCATCATACAAGAGTTTTTGGTGCATGAAGAAACACTTAAATTCTCTCTCTGGTTTCCTCTCATCATTCTTTTCCCTCCCTCCCTTTTTGTCCTTATCATAACCCTGCCTGTGTATGATTCAGACCTGATCTGACTGATCTCATATCATTATAAATTATAAATCTATTCTTAGCTTGAGCCAAACCCTCTCCTCTCTGTCTCTCTATCTGTCTCCCAGACCGCGATATGATAAACAGTTTGGTTTGATTAAAACATGGTTGAAACCTGCCCTGACATTCAGCCTGCTGCTGCCTTGTTCCTGATCTTCCTTATGTCTGAGGATGTAATTCAACTCTTTCTCTCTCTCTCTGACTCCTTCTTGCCAGGACTCTGACCTTGTCCTGACGTTCAACCTGTCCATGCATCGCTCCTGGTGGATGGAGAACGGACCGGGGTGCAGGGTGACACCCATTACCCCTCCTCCCTCCTGGGCACCTGAGGACCACCGATATATATCTATATCTGGCTGTCTGATGGATTTTCAGTTCATAGAGGTGGCTCACTCCTCGCTGCAGATACTCCTGGCTGTAAGTACTTAAGTAAAACAAGTACTTTCTAGTATGCACTTCAGTTTTAAACTCAAATACCTGCATGTAGGTTGTGATGTCTCGGCCGATGGGTTTAAACTGCCTTTTAACTAATAGGAATGACCTGTTGATCACAATGGAATCAAATCATTGTTGTTTGGTCTCCAACAGCTTCTGGGGTAAATATAAAATATAAAAGGTTCACCAGCTAGTCGCTAACCTCTTCTCTCAGCCATTTGGTTCTGGGCAGGTAGCATACAACGGGTTTATTGGGGCTTTTTTTTCTGTAAAGAAACCCAAAAGACTAAAGTTGTGATCTGCAAAACCAAAACAAGGCACTGAAAAATGCTAGAATGCGGACTGCATCAGGTGATAGTTGGGTTCTTCATCATGAGCAAGTATTTTAGAGATTGATATTGATATTCTCATCTTACTCTCAAAGAAAAAGCAAACAATATTCCCTAACATGTTGAACTATTCTTTTTAGTTTTTCTAAGGTTTTAATTTTAATTAGAAAATCTGCAGTGTGAGTCTCTGAACAAGTTTTCATGAAAAATGTAAATATGCAGTAGTTAAATTCTGGGCTTTTGTGTGTGTGTGAAAAAGTGCTTTGAAATGAAAGCAATTATTCAATTGATGGTCTATACAGTTACACAGTAGTACATTAAGTTTAATGTATTCTTAAGTGTATTACAACCATGGCAACTTCTGTTGCGATGGGTTAGGGAATTGTGGGTGATTGTGCCACTTTTTTGGTATCCATTTTAGAGAAAAATAAAGCATCTAGGCTTCATTAAGTTAATAACTTCATATCCTCATTAACATAGAATGGGCTAGATAAGCTGCTTTAGACTCTCTCTATGTGTGTGTGTGTGTGTGTGTGTCTCTGTGTCTGTGTGTGTGTGTGTCTTGTTCTCACTGTGTTATTTTATTGTTACAAAAAACGATTTTGTTCTCTCTGTTTCCCTCTGCCTGTCTCTTACCCTCGCCCTCCGTATTTCTTCCTCTCCTGCACTGTCAAACTGCGATAATTAGCAGGATCAAAAGAGACAGGAGAGAGAGAAATAAAGAGCAGGAATGAGGGAGGCCTGTCACTTCTCATCTTAGTCTCCTCTGTACTTTGGTTCTGTGTTTTTGGAGCATACACGCATATGAACACAGACGCAGTAAACAAACCGACGCTTCGCTGCGACTGCATGCGTCATTACACCAACGGAGAGAGAGAAAGAGTTTGGGAGTTTCAGTGTGTCTGCCTCTTTTTCAGTCTGCATCTTCCTCCCTCACTTAGCATGACTGTCTCTCTCTCTCTCCCTCACCGGCTCTCCTCATGCACTCTCTGTCAATCGATAGTGGTACTTATAGTGTGGCTGAGTGCCAAGCCACCACACAGCTGTACCACTGTCTCGCTGTAATTGGTGTGTGGAAACACTGTCATGCTCCATGAGCACACACTCAACAGTCTGACTGGTTCACTGGCTGACTGGCTGGCTGCTTCACTGTAATTGGTGGAAACAGTGTTAGGGTTCTTAATAACATACGTTCAACCAGTCGACTGGCTGACGAAGTGCGGGGTTAGGGTTTGGTAGGGTTGGATTCTAAACTGACTGGTTGTTTGTCATGTTTACTGGTTAGCTGGATGGTTAACTGAAAGATGATGTTGTTACTGTTGAGGCGGATGTTTTCCAGAAATAAAGGTGCTTTTTGGTGGACAGAATAAAAAATCTCTAATAAAGATATGTCCGGACAGTATGTGGAAGTTAAAATAGGCATTGAGGCCTTTCAGCTGTCAAGGTCTTCAAGTTTTGGGTTTTTTTTTGTTGGGCTAGGTGGTCAGTTGGGTATGTGATGGACTGGTTAGCCTGTCTAACTGGCTCACTGACTGTCTGACTTTGTCTCTGGTTTACAGTTACAGGTTCATCTGTTGTAGAAATTTAGGGTTGGCTCTACAGCAAATCTTGTAAAGTTAATATTTATTTCTACATGAGATAATAAAAGTATTAATCTCATAAGAAAATGAGGTCTCACACCCAGCTTCGTCAGGGTTTGTCCAATGGTTTATATATTTCATGTAGATTTAATGTTGAATTGTGGCAAATCTTGGACATTTTCATTTAAATAAACATCACTATCGCCAAATGAGGTAATACAATGGTGATTGAGCCTATGGCCGACTGATGAAAGCATTGCAATATTTTTGTGTGCAAGAGTACGAACTGGGTGTCTGTGGTGACATTTGTAATAAATACTATCTTGAGTTGCTGCTAATGCAAACTGAACATTTAACTGGTGAAACACAAGTCCACTTTTATGAAGCAGTCACAAGAAATGCGACGTGTTTGTCAGTGAGATTAGCACTGACCGCTATCGTTCATCAAAAATGCATCTACAAAACAGGACAACGGTCATTTTTCGGCAGCGGATCAGTTTGAAATATTGCTGAGAGTAATGGAACAAGAAGGAGCAGACACAGTGAGCTGTTAGATGAAGAGCCTTAGGCGACAGCACCTTCAACTTCTTAGCAAGGTAACCAGCTACTTTCACTTGGGCTGTTCTAATACTAAAAATCAGATCACTGTTGCTCACTGAATGATGGAAAAAGACCAATTACTGCATGACTTCTTTATTAAAACAACAATAGTTTGTTTTGTTGTACACAGAATTCTTGGACCTGTAGTATTAAACCACAATTGCTATCACTACCAGTAACAAGGTGTCACCAAATCAGCCAGGACTGAACATAAGGATTTCCTCTTGAACGAATTACTGATTTGTAAAATTACAAGCTGATTTGCTGTCTGGCTGTTTTTGAAGAGTTAACTGACTGATTAGTTTTCAAAACTACAAAACACAAAAGGGTTTCTTTACAATTTGGTGCACAGTATGAAGATCTGAGCTGGAACAGAGCATAGAGCTTCTCCAGGGAGATCCAGAGCGTCCTCAGTGAAATGTCGACTAATGCCATCACTGCCAGACTGTAGCACCGTGGGGGAATGCGGAAGTATGACTTCTGTGATTACAGTTTTTTCTACCTGCTAATAGCACAGACAGATAATAATGTGATAATTAAATTACATTTCACAACAAAAAAACATCTAAGATGAGGCAGCAGGAGCTGGCTCAGTGGTCTGGAGTGCATGCCTGCAAGTAATTTCAGTGATTAGCATAACTTCAACCAGAGTGGAGGAACTAATCAGTGAAATCACCTACTGTTGTTTTTGGTTGGAAAGTCAACCAGCATACACTCACGCCCTTCACTGCACACAGTTGAATAACCTTGACTATGAAATGTTATGTGATGAAAATGATCTTTAGTTATGCTGCTTGTTTGCATGTTGCACCTATTAGGAACACTGCAACAGTTCACCGAGAGAATGCACACAAATTGCAACCATTTTAGACTCAATACTGAACGATATCAACACCCACAGTTGTGTTTTACTCCCAGCTGGCTCATATCCTTGACATATTTCTGGTGTAAAATCGAGGCAATCAGATAGAGGCATCAGGCAATATGCACCTTTAAGATAGTCATGACCCTTTGCTCATGCTGTCAACATCAGCTTGCTAACATTCGCACACTAAGAATGATAACATGCTACTTTTAAGCACGTAGAATGTTCGCCATCATAGTTTTGCAAGTGAGCATGCTAACATTTGCTAATTACCACTAAACACAAAGTACAGCGAAGACCGATGGGAATGTCATTAGTTTTAAGTCAAAAACAAAGCTATTGGCCAATTTAAAATTTGTACTTGATGAAAGTCAAGGGATCTGCAAGGTGATAACAGTTTATCCTGAGAGGCACAGGAATGTTTAAATCAAATCTGATTAAATCCATCCAATAGTTTTAATAAATGTTAACATATTTCACAAAAAAACCCACAAATTTAAACTTCATGGTGGCCCTAGAGGAAAAGTCAGCCATATGGCTGCCATGACTAAAACATAATCAAAATGATTTTTACTTGACAGTATACAAGATATCACTTACAAAATTCACAAATACACTCAAATCCACAAATACTTTACTAAATACTTTATAAAAGACAAGGAAGCTGTCTGTGACTATGAACCATCAAAAAGAGTAACCCATTTTTAAGAGTTTAGAGGAAAGCTGTTGATAGACAGCCCGAGGTCTGATCCTCTCAGAATAATCAGTAAGATGGAAGTGTTCTGTTAATTCAGTCATTTAATCCATTTTGAGTCATGTAATTGTTTATATATTGTAATATTATTTGTTCCCCTGTGTGGGATAAATAAAGTATATTTTATCTTTTTTTATCTCTTTTTAAATTTATAGGAGGAAATAACTGAAATGGTCTCCTTGGTCATCACTTGGGAAAGAAATTGAATCATTAACATATGAAGGGTGGTTTTTATGTTCATATTTACTGACTGAATTGAATGTGACATTGTCGTCATTGACCACAGACAATGATGTCATGTTAGGGTCAAATTGTATTCATGAAAAGCAGCACTGGGACGGGATTTGTTTTATAGCCATTGTTATTCAAAGATCAGGGAAGAGAAAGAACAATGCATGAGAATTGAATGTCAGTCAACCAAGGCAACCACTGTGCTCTACAGCACTAATCTCATATTTGCAGAACAAGTTAAACCTCCTATTTTTTGTTTGTTTTTTAAAAATTAAGACAAAGGTAAGAACTTCCTGAATCAATTTAAGAAAAGCTTTCAACGAGGCATGGTAAATGGCAGCTGCAAAATTGTTGTTGTTGTATTTAAGAGCTGTGTCTTCAGATAATTCAAGGGTGAGCGAGGTTAATACTGGATTTTACTTAATTCGTGATTCATTTGTTGTTGCTGTAAGTTGTGTGTGGGTTTTACACAAGCACCAAACAGCAGAAACAAATTTAGATGAAAGTGATTGGGCATAATTATTGATTGTAATATTACAGCAATTTTTCAATGCAGCTTTGACTGGCTGACAAAATATTTTCATCACAAATAATTTACCAACCGCATGGGGTGATAAAACTGGAGCAAAACGTTAGTGTGAGTTTAAGCAGGCATCTTCAGCACATAAACAGATTTAATCCAATGAATGTGACAGGATCACAGTACAATCTATGTGCTGTAGAATGATGCAGCTGTAATGGATTCTCTCATTTGAGATTAATACATTTTTATGATAGAGTAATGCATCTAACACAAACAAGATTATCACACAGACAGACAACAGCTCTACAATTAAGATTTGTGATAAACAGTGTGAAGGTTGTGGGTGTAAAGACGCTGTAAATGGGAAAGAATTAATTATGGGACTAAATAACGTCATGATCTTCTGAAATGTTGGTCGTATATCAACCTGTGAGCTGATTCAGGTTTACAAACCTTGAGAGAGGCGATGCAGTGGCGTCAGCACTTTACACTGCGATTGTTTTGGCAAAATGCAACCTCACCTTCCTCCTTGGTGGAGGACAAACTGCGTCACTGGGTGACTGACCTATAACTGCCTTGCCCATGGCATCTGTCCTTGCTTTTCTAAAAGGTCTCCTCCCATGATGCTACACATGAATTTTTGGTCTCAGGCTATGCAGAACGCATACTGGAGGTTTTCCCTTCCTTATCAAACAGCTGTTTGACATTCAACTAATTTCTCCCTGAGCTCCTTTCAAAACTTCCAGGTGCTATCAGAATCTCTGCTAAGGGAGCATTTGGGACTTGATTACTGTAGGAGAGAATGATGATTCAGTTATCTTTTTTTAGTTTAATGGCATTTTCTTGCCACATGGCAAATTTAGCCCTGCCCTTTTATGGCAGCCTTTATCATTTGGGGCACTAATGTGAAGGCATTCACTGTATTAAATCCAGTCATTTCCAAATATCCTGATACTGTGTGCTACCTCATAACTCAGGTCAAAAAAAACACAACAATGCCAAATATAAAATCCATCTGTAATTGATTTTTTTATTTTCTAAAGTACAAAAAGTACAAAGAGCGATTGTTGTCCATATACCAGGATCTCATTTCAATGCCCTTGTTGTGTGGCTCTAGAGATTGCAACATCTGCCTGTGTTTGATCGGTTGTTCCACCACTTTGGTCCAGACTGAAATATGTCAACAAATATTGGACATATCGACATGAAATTTGGTACACATATTCATGGTCCCAATGTATCCTAATGACT
The DNA here is from genome assembly GCF_004916995.1 of Morone saxatilis. Lineage (NCBI taxonomy): Eukaryota > Metazoa > Chordata > Actinopteri > Moronidae > Morone > Morone saxatilis. Next base: position 9,155,145 of record NW_023340246.1, read on the forward strand.
TTAGTGATTCATTTACTTTTCTTCCAGCACCACCATGAGGTTCACATTCTTGGTTTTGAGCAAAATGTGCTGTCAAAACTGTTTGAGTGATTGAGATTAAATGTGGTACATGCGTCAATGCCCCCCTCAGGATGAATTGTAATCACTTTTTTAACTTTCCATGTAGAGCCGCCATCGGGTCAAAATGTTAAGTTTATAATTAAATACCTGCAAAACTGTTCCATTCCTATCATTCACAGTTGTACTTTGTGTGTAGTACTTATTAGCAATACTTAGCATGCTAAGAGGCAAAAAAAAAAAATTGTGAGGACATTCTGAAACTAGAGGGTGTATCTGCAATGCATGAAGCCTGCTTTGCAGTCATTATTGTTGCAAACATTTGTTCAGAACATTCTGTTCAAGCTCTGAAGGGGGAAATGTTACACTCAACTATCGTGGAGAGGCAAGAACATTTGACAGTCTATTACCCATACCATTACTCTTCCCTGCCTTAAGATAATGCCAATAGGTTTTGCTGACTCACTCTTGCATAGCTAACTACATTGTTTACCATGGCAACAAGCACCTGCTGCACAGTATTTTTGAGAAATGGGATAAAGACTTGTCTTCCTGCCTTCTGGGATAGTGTGCATCACCATGCACATAAAACCCCCATAAAAATGGTTTCTGCTCTGAATGAGGTACATGCCTCTGTGAGGTGAAGTGCTGAAGTTGTACAAGTTATTGCTTGTCAGGCTGATCAGGGCAGGGATCCTGTCCATGCTGAAGTGGTGCTATTTCCATTTTCATTTCCACCCGTCACACCGAACATCCTTCAGTTTTGCTGCGGTAACTAGGTAACCCTAATCCACAGACAAAATGAAAAAAGGAACCAGTGTCTGTCTGAGAAACCCGGGAAAACAGCTTGCTCTCATTCATCTTGACTGACCTGCAGACAGAAGCTGGAAAGGAAATGTTTACAGCAACAAAGTGGGACAGGGAAGAAGCTAAAATAATCATTTATATCTGTCACACACAAACTGTGATCCATCACCGTTATTAATTGTTAATTATTCCTCAAAAATAGTTCAAACTAGAAACGGAAACAATTTCTAAAAATATTAGTGTGCTGGCTGCTGGAAATTGCAGTTGCAAGACTTTGAAATAGTAATACTGAAAGAAGCAGCATTCAAAAGTTGAAAGTGTAGGTGGAAGCATTTATTAAATTAAAGTGTTAATTTAATTGCTTGTGTTGAGTGAAGCTGAGTGCTGAAAGAAGTTGAAGAGCTCAAGTTCAAACACTGAGAGGAACTAAAATCATCAAAGTGCGATACATTTTGGCTGGAAGTTTCAGCTGAAGTGAAATCACTGTTACACTGCCGCAGTTACACAGTAAGAGATGAAAGCAGTGGAAGTGTCAGTTGATATGTAAGTTCTGATGAAAGAAGTGAAATTGTCAGCTAAAGAAACAGAGACGAAAGCAGATGAAATAAAACTGTAAATGAAAGCAATTTAAATGAACATGTATAATATACATCATAATAATTAAGTCATCAATTTATCCTTACAGCTAATTTTCCAAACATAACCCTTGGTAAAACTTGCTTGCTCATTTTCACTTAATAATCTGAACGCTTTGAGCTTCAATGTATGAGTCACGCTGAGTAACATATCGTCCACTAGAAAATAAATAAATAAAGTTACCTTCAAGGATAATGCCACTTCCATTTGAATACAACACTGTGGGCTAAGAGATGAGGAGGGTTGTTTGTTTTTTATCATATTGTTAGTCATATCAACACCTGTTCCAGACATATATTTATATATTTTCTGGAGAACCTTTTAGCCCCCTGCAAAACTCAAAATGCTGGATACTTAAGTTTACAGTTAACAGGATAGTCTAGATATAACTGCAGGCACTGGACCTACTCCGACCTAAAATCCCAACAATAAACAAGATAAGACACACACACGCCATAGCCCCATAGCTAATACAGCTGCACCCCCGGCTATCTTATTTGGGTTTTTCACATCTTGAGAAGATATAATCAGACTTATTGCAAACAGGATATTATGTTTACATGCAGCAATACCAAAACGGAATACTTGAGCAACCAGAATATTAACAGGATATTGATGTGCAGAGAAACACACTCTGTCACAGCTGATCAAATGTTCTCTATTGCAGGGTGGCACAGCTCTCTGCACTCTGCTCAGTGGTACTAACAAAACTGCACCCAAAAGTCATTTTCAGAGGCAATGAGCCTGCAGAAGACAGAACAGGCTCCAGTTCAGCTTTTACTGCATGTGACAGGAAACTCCCCAAACTTGTGAAAGCCTTTTAAACAACATTTTGACTTTGTAACATTAAAAGTCTCCTTTAAGTGAATACTTATAATAAATCATTTTAGCTGAAGTGGCAGCGGACAGGAGGTGGCTTGAGGTCACCTTAATCTTTCAAAATAAAGACATTCTGCTAAACTGCTGTCAATGGCAGTGACAACTGAGGTTTTGTAGCGAGTAAAGCTTATCAGCAACTCTGAGCTGTGGTAAATTTTCAAGGCATATCTGATACATAAAAGCCTCCTATGTTATCCAAATTGATTTTCTCATCACTGTTGATCCCCATGCTGATACTGGCAGCATTATCTGCTTCCAGTATTTGGCTCAGCTTTAAATAAATTCATCCCCCACTGAGCAAAACACTATATTTCTATGACTTGTCTGCTTGTCACAGACGGACAAAACAGGGAGGAAAAAGAGGGGGAGAGAGGAGAAATAAAGAAAAGGAAGGAAGAGGAAAGGGAGAGGAAAAAAGGGTGGGGGAAGAGAGAATGGAAGAGGAGCGGGAAGGAAATAGCGAGAGAGGGAGGAAGTATGAGAAAAGGAGTGAGGAGAGGGGTGCTTTGGGAGCTGAACATTATTTAGACTAAATGAGGTCAAGACCTTGAGCTATACTCTGAATCTCAAATGTAGTTGCTCACATTTGTGTGTGTTTACGTGCTGTAGGCTCTGAGTGTGTGCTGGCATGTGTCCATGTAGTCAATAGAATACCAACCAGGTCAATGTCATTTCCCCCACATAAGCCTTATTTGAACAATAAAGCCTCTTTATTTAGGATATGTTACTTAAACGCCTCATATCAACACATATACCGCCATCATTGTCTGCCTGCAGTCTTCCTCTCTTACCACATTTCTCCCTCGATCTCTCCGTTTCATCCTCTATCATCGCGGGGTAATAAGGTCACTAAAAAGCTGACCTTACATTGAACACACCTTCCTGCGTCTTTGTTCCAATCAGCTACCTCGTGCAGGTCGCCTTGGAAACAGACAGCCAATGGGAGAGCAGATCAGAGAGCAAAGGTGTTCTGCTAGTGTGCACTGCTATATCACTGTCTAAACACTGCACACACACACACACACACACACACACACACACACACACACATTTAATGCTTTTTTTGTAACAATGTCAGCACACAAAAACACAGCACTGTAGCCCCTTTTTGATAGTTCAGTATGCAGCCATTATTGTTTTCAGGTGTGTGAATGGCTTCAAACGGAGGTGAGACCGTGGGGGAGGGAGAACAATGTGAGGTACATCTCTGCGTTCAGCTACAAGCCTGACACAAAGCCCTGTCAGAGCGGGTGGCGGTGTGAGGTTTTCATTTTGACGATAGCAACAAATACGGAACTATCTACCTTGACATCAGACTACCAAAGCAATAGAGGGAGCTGAAAATTCAATTTCAGTGATCACAATCTCACTTATGTTAACCCTCAGCGCCATAATGGAGACACGGCTGTGACAATTTCTTTTTTTTGTTTGTTATTGTTCTAAGGTTTGAAGATGTCTATTAAAACAATGCCAGTGCAGCTCTGAAACCATGAAACTTTAGGCTAACCTTGTGGTTGTCATTGAAGATGCCTGACATTCAGCGTATGTGTGTGTGTGTGTCTGTGTCCATTGATTCAAGTGCTCTATTTTTGAGCAAAATACCACAGCGCTGTTCTGCTCCACTTACACCAACACCTGTTTCCTCTGTCTGTTCCAACTATTTGTTTAGTGTCCATGCTTTCTCTGCTATCTATCTATCTATCTATC
>NW_023340246.1:9159327-9208775 GCF_004916995.1 Morone saxatilis
TCTGTCTGTCTGTCTGTCTTACACAAAAGAATAATCATTCCTTTGTTTCTGCTGCTCTCTTTGTCTCTAGTTGATGGGGTTTATCTACGCCTGCTATGTGGTCAAGCTCATTTCAGAAGAAGAGGATAGCTGTAAGTACACAGTCACACACAAACATGTACACACACACAACATTTGTCTATGTATTGTTGAACATTTGTATATATAATGTTCAACAAAGATTAATTAATGAAATGTGTTACTAATTGTTTGCTGAATATTTGTATACAAACTGTTGAACATTTGCGTAGTAATAAGTTGAGTGAGGAGTTCAAGTTCAACTAAATTATTTGGACGCAATTGGCAGAGTAAAATGCATAACAATGCAATGATATGTGATAATTCATTTTCCTAATTAAAATAGAGGAAGCGATTATATTTTAATTGGGAAAATGGAATTAGATGGCAATGCATGTACTCATAGAACTAACTCCAGTAAGTACTGTTTTCTGTTATACTGTTACACAACGAGGTCTTCTAACTCTGGCTGAGGTAACACTGAGTGTAACTTCTGTGGATTCCCTAACTCTCGATTCGCCATGATGGCGAAATGATGAGTTTATAAGCATTGGCTTCAACAAAGCCATTTGAAATGCTGTGGTGAGGCCTCTGTGTGTGTTTAATGTGGGGAGGTGCTTAAAAATGGACGAATTGAACAGACTTCTACAAATGAATTGTTCTCAGATCGGGGAAGTCGAAATAATTTTTCCTGTGCAAAGAAGATTTTTATTTTTAATTAAGTCAGTTGTGTTAGTGTGTGTAGCATTTTAATTGTTGGTTGTTGCTAGACCTTATAGTAGCAGTAGTTTTTAAATGTTGGCAGTTCATGATGTTTTTTTGTTAGTTTGGGTCCCAGGGAGGCACCGAATTTCGATTTTGGTTCTTGAGCGGAAAAGGCAAGGAACCTACCTAAGTCCGTATTCTTCAAACAGTGTGTTTTCACATTTGACAGTACAAGAGGACAAGCTTTAATGATGAATACTCACACTGTTTGACAAGTGTCTGTCTCAGGTAACATTGGCTGCGTGTGTCAATTTGGAATATATTTGGTAAAGTAGTTTTGGGTGGTTTAAGTCTACGTGGCTGTTGCTTTTGAATCGAACTGGTGAAGTAAATTAAATCTGTGTCTCAAATCGATGCCTTTCTCTCCATCCCTCTTTCCTCGCTTCATAAAGAAGCTGCACGTTTGAATGAAGCCACCTTGGACTGAGATGCCTTTACTGACCCTTAGACAGAATTTGCTTTTTGCAACCAGTAGCTCATTCATTCACAGTAGCATGGAGATAAAAACGAGAGAGAGTATGTGAAAGATGAGGAGAGCTAGGTAGATTCATGCTAGCTCAAAGTTGTCTTTCAGTCATACGTCCCTCCCACACACTAAACACTTTCAATCGCCACCACCAAGCAACAGTTATAGGAAAAATCAAAGGGTGAGGAGGGAAAGAATAACAAAAGATGTTCATTCATAATCATTTCTCTTTATTTAATCTTTTATCAAAACCTCAATTCATCAATACAACCATGTTGATTGGGAAGCGCGAACATTGACTACCATTTAGTGAGCAGTTTGACAGTCTGAATGAACTGCACTGGAAGTGTAATACCAGTAATAGACGAGCAAAATGAAGCAAATCAACATGTTAATTCTGTGATTGTTGGATTTTGAATGCTGTGTGTGTCTGCGAGCATCAACTCGAATGATCCCATCTACCTGGGGCCATCAGTTTAGTTATTCCATTAAAGTAGACAACGCCATTCTGCGGGAGGATCAATACCCAAGCATGTCTTATTCAACACTGAATTGAGGATGCTGTTTGCTAACACATAAATATTGATAGGTAATAAATGCAGGCTGGACCAGTGGAGATAGTTTAAAGCGCTGATAGTAGACAGGTTTTCCTGCTGCCTTTCCTGCCCAAAGCGGATTGGGGATTTATTTCCACCTGCTATAAAACTGTGGGTCAGCACCGCGTACAAGGCTAGTTTCTGTTTCTAAAGGTTCTTTGTGTGACAAAACAACCTCTGTGTTCAATGAGGTCACAGATAAATATTAAATCACCCGATTGTTAGTGTTTCTTTTCCAATTTTATAGAGTATAATTGAGTTTCAGGGGTTATTTTTGAAGGTTTTTTTTAACACTGTATATTAATAAGCTTTGTGATGACAGGATCCCTAAAATGCCACTTGTTCCATGTCTAAATAATTAATGTCTAACAGTTATTATTTGGCCTTTGCTGAACTGTTTTATTTTGGCCCTTGGCGCTCGATGCAGCACATTTCTGGTTGTTTTGCACCCTGAGAGAGAGTTTGTTGGAACTAAATAACAATTTCAGATGAGACAGAGCAAGTAAAATGCAGCTTACGACATTTACTTGTGAAATCATTCTTATCTCAACTGTTGTAATCTTAGGCTTAAAAATATAACCTTTATCAGCAAACCATCTCTCCTTCCATTGTGTAAGCAGTGTATGCTGTTAGAAGTGTTTTGGGGAGCTGGAGCCGAGCATGCATTGGAGCAAGAGAAAGGTGAACGCACCGGACAGGTCTATCACAGGGCTAACACATTTCAGCCCACTATTAAAGCCTAATAAATATGCACGCAACAGCAACATGCATAATTTTCCTGTGACAAAAAGATCATTTTCTACAGAATAATTTTGGGATTCCTTGTAATCTTCATGTTGTCGAGCCTTAACTCCTGAATGTGGCTGTGGAAAGCGCTGCGCGATAATGCAGTCTGGGAGACTAAACAATAATCAGGGAGCTTTGTTGGGAAATGTGCCTTGGGTGAAGAAGCTAATACTCACTGAGGACCTATGAAGATTTGGAGTTGCTGAGAAAGCTAATTACTCTGATAATTATTCTGTGCATGAGTGAGTGAGTATGCGTGTGTGTTTAAGTGTGTGTGTGTGTGGTTGTGTCTGTGTGTGGGAGATTAATCATTATAGTTGGTCTTATCTGTCTCACAGCTACTCGAATGTGTCAGACAGATTCTTATCAAGCACATGAACAACACACAGACAGATACACACACAAATCCTTAAACAACAGCTGCAATCTTTGTATGATCAGTCTTTAGGACACTTAATAGTCAATAGTGAACATTCACAACTGGTAAACAACCAAAAAAACACAATCATTTCAAATATTATAGCATTAAAAAAACAGGAAATCTGTTTGCTGCTGGTGTCTTGTAAATTTTTAATGGATTATACTGTAGTTTTTTGGCTTCTGGAGAGAATCACTCATGTTCCTATGCGCTCATTGGACAAACCTGGGCCTTATGAATAACATATCAGAATTTTGAAATTGGGCCGCTACAGCTTGATAGGCAGCCCACTGACAAGGTTAGGGGCTCCATTTCCTCTCGTGTTCAAAGGGTCGAGCATGGCAGAAACTCTGCTGAGACTATTTGACTGCAGCATGAATCAGCAGGAAACCCTTACCATTCACACCAGGCCATTCTTCCATGAAAGGATCCACACAAAGAAGTAGTACATCAAGCACCGGCAACCGCTCAGCATTTTCTAACAGAACGACCATAATGAGCCGAATGATCATGAAATATCAGAGTATTGCAGAGGTTCGGGAAAGCTGCTGATAGACAAAGGAGATCATCTGTTGTCCCGTTGTGTGGCTGAATCAAAAATTTCACATGAATGCATTAAGAGGATTAAGGGAGAAGTGTGAAAACTCACAGCTACGGTGTGGTGACTTATAATGAATTTTTACCTAACTTAAACAGAATTAAAATTAGAAGAATCTCATGTGAGGAGAGGCACCTCGACCCAAAGACTGGAATGGCTGTTAATAACTACAAAACTGTGATAAAATAACATTTTCACTTCAGTATTACCAACACCGTTATTCCTGACCCAGCACTCAGTCTAAGGATTCCTACTTTTTAAATCAATTAATGTTGTAGTTATGAATTTTGTTAAAGGTCCAGTGTGTAACATTTAGGAGGCTGTATTGGCAAAAATGGAATATAATAGTTATAGGTATGTTCACTTTACTCTGAGATGTAAGGATATGAATTCATAACAGCCCCATGCATATTCGTTCATTGTGTTATTTATTAAATATTTTTTGATGGGCATACACAGACTAATCAGTGAAATCAGTGTTGTTTGTTGGAAATCAATTCGCCTGACTGTGTTTGGTGCTGGCTTTCACGTGATGTTTGGACTTACATCCCTGCTTATTGCGGGCTCAAGGTATACTTATAGCTTCTTTCATCTCTGCAGTGACAGCCAAATTCCACATTGTACTTGATGTTACGAAATCATACTGAATAAATAAGAAAGTATGCTGCTGATCAAGGCAAGGAAGTACCCTTTTATGAGCTCTACAACATCAAAGTAAAAAAATATCATGGCTTCCTCCCTTCAAAAGTCCAGGCTCTCTGCCTCAGTCTGAGGAAAGCAACCACCTGCTGGCAGCTCCTCAGCCTGGGAATCTGTGGAGATATCCTAGATAATTTAGAAGTTAAGAGTACACTAAAGGCATAAATATATCGCTGCATAAGTCTTAGTCTTGATCCTAAAAATAGAATTAGATTTGCATCACAGAATTTTTATACAACCTGATTAGCTCTAAGAACAGCAGCAATAGAGGTGGTGGTTCTGGTACAAAATGTACTGTTGAGACCTCTGTAGGTGTAGGAGGCCTAATGCAATGAATCATCTGTGGTGGGAGGTTCCCAGTTGATAACCACAGCATACGCTTTCTCTAATTGACGTTGTTTTTGTGCAGTTGATTTTATAGGAGGGTTCGACTCGTACGGTTACCAGGGGCCTCAGAAGACCTCCCACCTTCAACTACAGCCCATGTACATGTAAGTATACTTACACTCTGTCTAGATATCTATCTACAAATGCCTTGTTGAAACACTCTGATTATTTTTTTTATCACATGCCCGCAACATTAGTCCTAAATATGAGGATAAACCAGCATATATTGTGCTAAATGGTGTTTTCGTTTGCCTTGAATCTGCTTGAAACACCTAGGAAATACAGTCTAGATCCTCAGGCCAACCCTATCACCAACAGCATACCGTGTTTAGGGAATCATTTTCATCTGTGTTAGATATCTTGAGTTCTGCAGCAAGGATGATATAAGCACATTCTCGCTGTATCAGCATAAGGGCTTATCATTTATCAGCCCAAGGTCTCATCAGTTGTCACTGTTGTAGGGCTTTCATCACTCCCCTTACACGTGGCAAATAAAGGTGGGGTGTGTGATGAAAGCCGCTGTATCCTTGATAACATTCTTGCCGAAGCTGTGTTTCATAATTAGATATTTTACCCACATATGACTGAAAAAAGCATCCTCTTGAAAATTATTTTTGTGTTATGAAATAGCTTTTGTTGTGTCAGAAGCTTTTATTTCATATCTCTGCAGGCTGGATTCTAGTTTATATGCTGATTTCCTGAGACTGAAACCATAGATTCCAGTTTCATGGAGACCATCAGCTATTCTTAGGCTGGAGAGCCAATAGGATAACACAAAATGAGTCTGAGTCCAGGCTTAGACAGCCCTGCATCAATCTCACCGTCTCACTTTGTCCTGTGGAAAGCGTCAAAGCAGTACAGCAAAAGCTACACCACAGTAACAAACAACAATACGCAATAATGGTGATTCCACTGATGTGCGGCAGACAGGTGATCAATAACTGTTTTTATTAGAGAACAGAGCTGGAGCGACTTCGAGAGAGATACAAATGGACAGAGAGAGAGATGGAGAAATAGAAATTGAGATCAAGATGGGCAAGAGACTAGTAGATAGAGAGAGAGAGAGAGAAGAGAGAGAGAAAGAGTTCCCCTCTCTTTCTCTTCCCAAAAGAAACACAGTGATGGATGAAACCAAGGACTAAACAAAGAAGAAAGGCAATAAAGGACCATTCTGTAGTTTTATATGTCCCCTGTGGAAGTCATAACACAGATCATAAATCATCGACCCCCAAGATAATGGCCGCAAACACAAACACACACTCTCACACAAGAGCCGGAGCATGAATACACATATCTATGCACACACAGATGCAGGTACTTAGACATAGAAGAGCACACACACTCAAACACTGCACACTGTACACACAAACACCTAGACGGTAAAGCTGCTGATAGACATCTTGTGCTTGTACATTAATGTACACACACATATAGACACACACACACATATATGCACACTTGCATAAACATCATCAATATGCTATCATTGTTCCCCAGCTGTTGTCCCTTCACTTTGGTGTTTATTGGCTCTGGCCAGAGGGACCAATAAAAAAGCATCAGCTGTACCGTCCCAATGGAAATCTCTCCCCGTACCTTGCAGGACACACACTCAACCACCCACACAGACACACACAAAAATAACAACAACAATTACCGCCTCCAGAATTTTTTAGAAATGTCTTTGTAAACAAAAGAAAAACTCAGCTCCACTCGTTGTTGACCTCCAAAAGCACGTCTTTCTCCATGTGCATTCAAATGAGAGTTTAGCATAATCCCAAACGCATCAACCTAAAAATAAAAAAATAACAACACAGACAAAATATCAGGTTCTGATGTTTTATACCTGCATGTGTTGTTAAACCTCACAATTGCGTTCTTGGATGCACTTGACTGGTTTTGTTCAGAGCTGAAAACTAATGATATACTATCTTTAGCATTTGGATAAAATGCCAAGCTATTGTACTGTCAACACAGCATTGCCATTTACACTAAAAGTTAGGAACCAAGCATTATTTTTTTCTTGCTTTTAGTGTTTTGTTTCTTTTTGGGGTTTTTTGTTTTTGTTTTTAATATTTTGGGCTAGTATCCGAGCCAATATACCCATTGGTTAAGTGTTAAGCAGTCTGTTGAGTATTATCATCTTTTATAAATACACACAGCAAGTGCCTCTGGTGTCCTCATCAAGCAACATTATGTGAATCATTTTATCAAGGACGATACTGAGCAAATGCACGGCTAAGCATTTCACCATAAACCTCTTAATCTTTACTGTTCTCAGTTAATGCCTTAAATTTCTCAAGTAGCTTTAAAGTTACATAAAACATTTAGTTTCACAGTGTACTGTAAGTTCTTTATGTGTTTTTTCTGAGGCAATACTGCTGCACAACATGCCTTCTATTCATGACTTAGCAGTGGCAGTTTGAGAGGTTCACATAAACATTTACTTTTAAATCTTTACTAAAGCAATAAAATGGATTGAGTCGCTGTTTTGTATAACCCTCTTCTCTCTTCTCTTCTCTCCATACAGGTCAAAGTAAACCCAGGAACGCTGCCTTACCAATCACCACTGCTTAATATCCTGCTTTTACTACTCCAACTGTCTTTTATTAAACAACAACCAAGACACAAACAAGATACAGAGGACACTAAGATATTCTGTGTTTCAACCTACAACCCCCCTCCCCCCCCCCCCCAATCCCAGTACTTGGTCAGATTGTTTCCCCGGTCTGCCTGTATGTTGTATTTAATGATGAAACACTGGTCTCGTGTGGTAGAACACTGTAACTGCAGGACATTTGTGCCACACCATTACAAGTAGCTTCTGGTAACAGCTGCATTTCTTTGTCTCTGAGGGACGCAACCAGGAGCCAATGACTTGCATCCTCTTGTGCTGTTGGGTATCCGCATTGTAAAAGAAACCAAAGAGGCCACGACTCATTGGTGAACTACTGGCGCATTTCTTCAGACTTCCAGGGAGAACTCGTGAAGTTCTGCTATCAGAGATGTTTAATATGGAGCCCTGTTTCTTCAAGCTACTGCAGAAATCAGGTGCTGTCTCAAGTGTCGTGGTATCTAAAAGCTCTCAAGTGCAGATATGCCTGACCAAAGAGTTTTAAAAAACCCGGAGACACGTTGTCATGTAAACAAAAGAGCCCATTTAACCGTCACTGGAACTTTTTGCTCTTTGTGCCTAACAGATTAGACACCGGACTTCCAACCAAGCATCTACTTACCGATGTAGGAATGTCATACATCTTCTTTTTTTTTAGATTACCTTTTGGTGCATTTGGGTTCTTGTTGCAAAAAGCGACAAAGCATGGAAGTCAGTGGCTGGACTCAAGCATGAGTACTAAGCTACACATTTTATTCTGTTGTTTCATCAAATACGTTAAATGTTAAATAACAGTGTGATGTGTAGATTTGCATATACTTTCATTTCACATGTGCATGTGTACAGGAAACAGACACATTCACACACAGGCATTAAGTAATGCATATCTGAATTCACACACACACATACACCACACACACATTACAGATGTAATACCATTTAACTTTTTTACTACTAATGTGAATCTTAATGTTTACAATAGAAAATCAGTCTGCCGGACAGAATGGCCGAACACCTGACAGACAGATGCAACAGGTAGATAGACAGGAGACCTTTTAGCTGCAGCATCTCAACTGCTATGGGATGTTCTCTGCCATATTAATATAGATGGGATAGTTTTTTTCAGATGTGTCTTTTGGTCTTCTCCTGTCTAAATATGTTGTCTTCCATCCAAGACAGAAAAGTAGAGGTAGATAGAGACAGAGCATGACAAAGAAGACTACCACTGAAGAGGGATGGAGGTCAGTCAACAGTTTCCCTTCCACCTCAGTCCTTTTGTAGCTCTCAAAGCCAAGCTTCTGTTGTCACTCGCCTGTCCCATTCAGCAGGAAGGTGTTTCCCTTTTTCTCAATTATAAATAAAAAAGCTGGAAGCCAGATCAGACCAAACTGCAGCATCCACCTCTTCCCAATAGATCAAGAGCAGCCAAAATCTTCCACAGGGGACGCTCACGTAAAGAGAAAAGATATACCCTTTACAGAAATGACAATCACAGTCAGAGTGGCCTGAATCTCATCATTATTGATTGTTTTAATTGGTATATTGCATTCCTAAACTGCTCGTGGATGACAACTATTGGTGAAAGAAAGGGATATGAAAAGACAGAGGCTGAATCTTCAATGACACTGTACATGTTCACCCTCGCCTGCAGGCTAACAAGGATAAACATTATACGAGAAAGATGCCAGAGACAGAGCAGCCTCCACTCCCACCCCCAACCCTTCACCTCACTACTCGAATTTTAATGTTGAAAGTGCCAACAATATCACCACATGGATATCTGTAGAGCCTGGTTTCTGACAACCACAGACTGGGACCAAAAATAATGGGTCTCAGGTCCACTTTTCTTTGGTTCACGTGTAAGAAAAAATAGCATAGTATATTACAAATAAAAAAAAAAACTAACATTTGCATCCCAGGCGGCAGGTTTTCTCTTTTATTCTGCTTAGAAAAATCAACCGATTCTATCTGGAAATGTGACTAAACATGTTGCAGTTGTGTTGCAATCACTGGACCAAATGTTTGAGGCCTTCTCTGTCGACCAAGGAACATTTCTAGGTGCAAACGCTGGCTTCTCTTGACATAAGGATGGACTAACAGACTATTCCCTCACTAAAAACTGATCTCAAAGTCCACCTTCCTCCCCCCATCTGCCAGTTATCTTCAGCAGTTCATGTTTTGTAACCAAACTCTGTGGGTTACATTCAGAGTTGCTGCCCCGTGAGGCTCCACTGACAGTCACTCTGGAGGACAGAAACAACATTTTGTGTGTTTGCATGAGTTGTTTCCAAACTGTTGCGTATTTAATCTCATGCTGCGTGTGACTAACTAGCTACTTAAAATGGGAACTGTTTGGTTTGTTGAATGCTCCTCAACTCTCTTCAAAGAGTCCTAAATGTGAACTTTGTGATTTTTCTATAAATAACACAGTCTGAAATGTCTACAGAGTAAAGGAGAAAAATAGCTACTACAATGTAAAACGATGAAATGTAACTTTGAACTTCTAGACGTTTTTTAATCACATGTGGCCGTGTTTACTGTTTTTTCTAGTTGACTACTAATGTATGATGTTGTGTACAAGTGGGACTATTATGTTTTATTTCTTCTAATTGTACAGTGTATTTGAAATGAGAAAATAAGAGGAGAATGGGAGGAATAGTTGCACTATAATCTGTAATTCTTTCATTAACCATTCTGTCAGGGCTGAAATTTCACTTTCACTTCAGCACATAATTAACTTTACAATGTTAATTTATGTTTGAATTATCAACCAACACCACACATTCCTTTTTAATAAATAAAATTACTGCTGATAAAGTGCACAGCTAATGCTGTGAAAAGGGTCACGTAATCCATTATTTAGAAGCTTAATTGAAAAAGATAGTTGGTCATGCCATTAGCTAATTACACTATTTGAACTGAAAGTGAATTTATTTATCTTTAATGGAGTTGATCAATTCAATAATACCTGATGAACCTAACCACCAATCCGGCAGATATAACAACAGACTGAAGCAATTATTCACTAAATCAGAAAGGATTTCAGATATATAATGTGACTCAAGTGTGTGTGTGTGTGTGTGTGCGCGCGCGCACGTGTGTGTTAGACTTTGTACTGCAGTACATTGTACTTTTCTGTGTCATGGTGAACTGAACGACACTTAACCCAGAACCTGCAAAGCCACAACTTCAACATAAACTAAAATGGTGGAAATTGAAGAACTCGTAAGAGATTTTTAACAAACAGCAATAACAACAGTAATAATGTATTTTAAAGTAATAATAAAAACATAATCTACATAGTTCTTGATTTATCTTAACAGTCACCTGATCACATTTTGACTTTGGACCAGTCAATAGAGCTTTTGTCTGTAGATCATCTGTACAGAGAGAGTTAAACATGTATAGATGCCAAGACATTAATTTTGTTGAATGGTGTCAATAAACATTGAGTCGAACCATTGTCTCGTAATCTGTCTTAAAATATAACTACTAATTTCTGAGTTTTACAGCTGTGATAAGACCGTACAGTCATAGTTATTACTATAATATGGTGCTCAGTAAATGTAATAACAGTGAAAGACATATACCCTGTGTTTGGCCAAATTGTCACTAAATGCAAAAGAAATGTTGCATTTGATGAGCAAAAGGCTTGAAAACTTGATTTAAAATCTTAATTGTTTCTCTACAATCTTAAATTTTTATGACTAAGTAACAATCAGTTAAAGTTATATTTATTTCTCGACAGTGGCCTGGAAATATAAGCAAACAACCCAGTTTTCATTACATTTTTATTCAAATATTGCTACATCCTGACATGACATCACTTCTTGCCATCTGAGCCAAATCCATTCAACATAGTAAGAACAGCAGACAGAAATATCGGAACTGGAATAACTATAATAATGTGCTTGTACAATTAGTTTAATAAAGAAACAGCTGCAAAGGACAAAAATTACTATGTCGATAATTATATTACACGATGAAGGAACATCATGCAAAAGAAAACTGAGGGACCCAGGATAGAACCCTGAGGGACTCCACAGCTCAACTCCGCGTTTATATGTACTGTTGGCAGAAAACAACTGCTTACTGCAGAAAATAAACAAAACTATCTTTAGTTTCTACAAAATGTCCAATGCTCTAAACTTTAGTTCCTTTAAATTAACCTTAAATGTTCAGTTATAATAAATTAATGTGAATTGGGCCGTCGCAGCAGAGACTGTTATGTTAGAGGAGTATTTAGAGAATGTAGTAACACATAATACATTACTCACTGTCAGTACACAGGAACATACTGCCGATGAAAACAGTAATGTCCAAACTTTCTCTGTGGCTCTGGGTTAATTTGTTAATGTTCACCACTGACTAGAACCATCTATGTTGGTTTAACTCCTTCTCTTTTCATGATGGTTTTCCCACAGGTGATCGACTGTACATAAACTAGACAGTTGGGAATAAAGTAGACAGTGGAGAAGGAAAGTCTATATTGTGTCCTCTGTTCTCTGACACCTATTTTCTGTGACCTCAAATTATTTATTCTCAGTGTGAGTTATATTTTGGGGGGTCTCTTTCTTGTCCGGCCAAGAGAAAATCCAGCTAAACCTGTTGAAAAAGTATCCTACAAGACAGCTGCGGGCAACAGTCAAAAACCCAGTTTCTCTTTCCCTTCAGTGAATACATCCTGACCAGTCATAAAGTACATCCGTATCTCCTTAACTTAACACACAGCCACACAGTCATTTCCAGGACGCACTACTGTTCCTTTGCTGAGAAAATATACCGGTAATCAGCAGGAAGAATAGAGTGGGTGGCATTCTTACATAATCTAGTGCTCAAAGGTAAATTCAGTGTTTAAATCCCTGAGAAGAATGGTGTTAAAGTAAAACATGAAACATCCATCCAATTAAGACTAAACACCTCTTGAGTGAGAATGAAAAGCCCAATTTATGCAGATGCATTAGACTGAGTTTAAGATGGAGTAAATGCTCAAGGTTGGAAGTACAGAGCGTCCCCACTTTTTGACCTGTTTAATGGAACAGCACACTCCAGAAAGTGTCTGATGGGTTTTCTGGCTTTATGTAATAAAGCTGACACTCACACTTGTAAAGGCTTTTTAACATTGTTGGCATTCTCCACTAAAACCAATTGGGCACAGCCAGGACAAGCAAACTAATTACCGCGTGGCTTACGCCCCATGGCATTAATGAGGAATTGTAACAGAGCTAACAACCCATTTTACAGGCGCCCCAGTTAGGTTTATTTGAAAGTTGTGCCAACAGCATTGGACTAAAAATGTGTCCGTCCAAATTAATTTTATTCTTACATGTTCAAGTGTCACGTTCCCTGACGAAATGAATTCTGTTTAAAGCTGGAGTTTTATGCGGGTGAGAATTGTGAGTGTGTGATGCAATGCAAAGTAATGGGTCTACAGCCATTCAACTAGCCTGCTATTACTACGGTACTACTACCACATGTAGCAATATAATAGTGATAATGATTATAACAGCAATATTATTTCTTCAATTACATGTTTATAGTAGATTAACTGATGGATTCAGTGTCTTGCTCAGGGTCGGTGGTGGGGCAGATGGGCACACATGGCTGATGTATACCACCATATACAGTATGTACCTAACAAGGGTGGTTTTGTTTACACACAATCAGCCAACACCAAAGCGGAAGTTCAAGTCCAATTTACACAATCCAACTCAAGATCCACTTACTAGCTTTCTCTAGGACTTTCAACCACATCTCATGGTCCTAATCAGCGAGTTTGGTGAGTTGTCACAGAGATGTCACAACTGTCATTACATGACCTAATATGAACTGAGCCATCTCCATGACGACTGTGCAAACTCCACCCACTGAGGAGATGTGGATGAAAGCGCATGGCAAAATTAGTCAGACTTTGACTTAGGACAGTTTTTTTCCAATTTTGTCCAATTTTCAAATTTTATTTTTAACCTGCAAAATAAGATGTGAAGGTTCCCGATGCTTTTAGTTTCACTACTCTGTCCCTACATTATATTTGTCCAAAAGGATAGAAACTAAGTAATTAAACCAAACATGCATTGTATCATGACCTACTTCTGTCCTTCTTAATATTCGAATACACCTGGACCAAATATCAAAATAGATGTTGACAGCAACTGCTGTTCAGTGGGAGCTGCAAACTGCAGACAGTTAGACTACCACTGTAATCTGCAGCCTTGGACACATCTCATCCATGATAACAGATGATACGAAGCATTAAGACCATTATTATGTCTTTTAACGTATGAGACCATAGCAACCAGAAATGAGCTGTGGGGCCACTATCACAACCACTATTAATCCTCTACACTCTGTTGTTCAACGTGTGTTATACTTCCTGGCCCCAGGTTAACTGTGGGATCATTTAGCCTAATTAACACATTAAAGTTGGGATATGCAACTTATTTACACATGAAACGAGTCTTGAAAATGTATTTTAACACACACACACACACACACACAAACACACACTTCTTCTCAAGACAAAGACCTTCAGACCTTCCTCACAGCAGCCATTTTGACATGAAATTGTAGGGTAAACACGTCTTTTCCCAACAGGTTAAATTCAGGTCAAACAGTGTGGTGGGCCATTGACAGTATATATGATTTTGACTCTGCTACACTAAATGGAACAGGACCTTTAATAACACCTGCGTTTACCCTATTTCATGTAAAAATGGCTGCTGTGAAACAAGTCTGTAATGCCAAACAAAGTGGCAGGGGCCTGCGGGGGGGCCCTTTGGTACCCCAGCCCTTGGCCACCAGAGTTGCCCCCACTGATACTGACACGGTGGTATTTCACCTGTGCTCCTGCCAGGCCCGCACTCCGCCACTAGGCTTCCCATCGACCTATCACTGCGCTGCTAGACGCTGACGACGAGACCCGGAAGCACCGAGCTGCCTGCTTTGTTTTGTTTTGGTAGTAGGAGTTGGATAAGAGGGGGGCAGGAAGAGGTCCGTGCGGGAGAGAACCGCTCACTAAATGGGGAGAGCCGCGTCGGGGATGGAAGATGACGGACCGATAGCTGAAGCCTGTAAAATGCCGACTTTTATCAGCAGTTACGAGGACGGGAGGGTGAAATTGTCCCGCAACCTGCCGACAGAAACTTCCTTCACGGACAGCAAAGTTGAGCGGTCGGTCAGAGATTTGAGCCGCCGTGTCACCCGATCCAACTCCCGGTCATCCCTGGACGGAGGCGAGAGGGAGCCGGAGGAGAGGAGCAGCGAGGAGGAGAAGGATGCGAAGGGCAACAACAACAACAACTGCAACGGAGGAGGAGGAGGTGGAGGAGAGAGGAGGAGGGCGAGCGCTGTGGAGATTTTGAGGAGGAATTTCGGGGTCTCAAAATCTCCCTCTCTTCGTCTAAATACAAACAGTCGGATGCAGTGCGGCACCGAGCATGAACCCCGCGAAGGAAACGTTCATAGCGACGTTACAAAGGGTTATGGGAGTGAATGCGGCGACTGCTCAAAGTCGGACCGTGAAACGGGCGACGCGGGGAGCGAAAACGAGCCGACCTTGAGCGACTTGACGACTTCGGACGTACAAGGAGTTGAATTTGTAACCATTACCGGCCAGTGCCGCCACACAGGTGACACTTCAAACGAGTCCTTTAACACTAAAGAACACGTCTACTGCACGGTGTACTGCATCGATAACGACAGTCACCGGGAAGACGTTGAAATCACTGACGATGAAACGGTCACGTCTGACGCGCCAGACATGGAATTGGAGACAGGACGGGAGGCGGGTTCGAGTCCCGAACCGGCACCGTACACACTGGAGGACCTGGTGGATCCTTTCGGGGATATGGTGGCCCACCGGCTGTCCATTACACAGGCCGGTGCAGAGACAACGATGCAGAGTTGCCGGGTGTGCCTGGAAGGGAAATCCATCGCACCCCTGCCCTGCTGCAGGAAGGCCGTGTGTGATGAGTGTCTGAAACTCTACGTCAGCTCCCAGGTTGGTGGGAGGGGAGGGGAGGTGAGGTGAGGTGAGGGAGGGGAGGTTGTACAGTGCAGCAGGGTTGAGCCTGTCCCAGAACCAGGCCCTGCTGGGTCAGTCAGCAGCTGGTACTTGTCCTTCAGCAGCAGCCGCACACACAATCCTCTCTATCACACTCCCTAATGTGTTATGTTTTCTAACCCAAGGCAGGGGCATGGCTGGGAATTCTGGGAACCTTTTAAATGGAAAAAAAAAAAGCCCCGCAGGAGCTGGCACCGGGCAATCTTGACGCCATGTGTTTTGATCAAGTTTCATGAGCTAAAAGGTCACAGGCCAGTAACTGCAGGTCTCCGCATGCATCTTGTGATAACAACAGTTTTCCTGTGCATCTGGGGCACTGACACATTCTGTGCAGAAGTTGGGACCCGAGCAGCGGTGGTTTTCAACAAAAGCTTACTTTGTGCGCTGTTGGGTTTATCCAGCAGATTATTTCCTTCTCCTGAGGCTCACCTATTTAAGGAAGATTTCACCTCCAGATACGCTGCTACATGTATTCTGTTGTGAATTATTAATCCAGTTACAGTCCAACAAAGCACAAGCATCCACTCGGATCATTGTGTTTCACTTCCCAAAAAGCCTTTTTGCTCATGCCAGAAAATATGTCAGAGCATCCCGGCACTGTGTTTTAGGTGTACGCGGAGAGAGCAGCACATCAGCAAAGTAATTTTAAAGTAAGTCAGCCGAAATAGGTCACAATAAAGACACAACATGTCTTGTGGCTGAAATGCATTCTGGGCTGATTTACTGGGGAGGATTTTTTAAAGGTTAAGAGTTCCTTGAGAGCTCCTGATCATCGATTCTGGTGGCGATTTTCACTGATAAATGAAGGAAATGAATAATAGATGGTTGAAACATGTACTTCCATTAATTCGGTGTAGTGGCCATGAAAACAGGGAGTCATCACTGAAAGGCAGATGGGCAGTCGCTCCTCTCTAGCAGAGCTGAAGTGTTTCAGGATGGATTTGTTTTTGTTATGAACTGGTGCCAGAGCAGTTCCGATCTTAGCTCCTTGCTACCGTTAACATAATCTTCTTTTCTCTGTTCAGATAAAACAGTTTTTATCAGGCATGCGGACTACTTTTTAATCTGCAATCATCTCGCTTCGATAACAAGGCATGAATAATCATACAACACAGAGATAAGCAGACTCTGTGATCAGCACGCTCAGAACGCGATAAGGGTCATGTAAACTATCCTGTGTAGGTGGAATTTATTTCCATTAATGCACTGCGAACTTATTTTAGCACACATGCTCGGTGCTAACCCTCAGATAGAGTCAGCTTTCATTCAAATAGATCAGAGTATGTGGTCCTAGAGGGGACGCAGCAGGAGACTGTATGGTGCTTATTACTTACTTATTATTTACCAGCCTCCTCAAATAAGGCAACAATTCTAGTTAAGGATATAGCACTTATCAGTTTAGCTTGTTTGATTACAATCTATGCGTTTAGTGATTTTTTTTGTTTTGTTTTTAGATTCACTGGGAAAAAAGAGCTTCTTTACCTCCAAATATGGTCTTATGAATTGTAAATGGATGTTATTTAACAGCATTAATGATATAAAAGCGGATATTGTTACAGTCCATTTTTCATACAGCTGAAATGTCACACTGTGTGTATTTGTACAGCCTCCACCCGGCGTGGCAGAGGCTGGATGTTTCAACCATTCATCCATTACTTTAGCTAACTATTTCAGCTGTTTAAGCCACCAATTTAACCGCTCCTCTACTAGATAACAATTCCAACCATTTATCAATTACCTTAAGCTAATTGTATCTGGCAAAGAGTTACAACACCACACTTTGCACAAACCTTACACATGCCAAAGTATATTGTCGCCGCACGCTGACACTAAGTAGTACTAGTTGCAGCTCGGACTGAGCTTGCGGCCGCCCCTGTCCTGTGGTGGCCACATGTCCGCTGTAGGCTCATCTGTTCTACTGTTTTTATCATGCAGTATATGGATTTATGCCAGCTTATGTTTTATCTTGTGACAATGAAACTGCAGAACAAAGCCTCCCCACATTTTAAACACACCACACACAGTGAAGTGTCTGTGAGAGACAAACAGTGGCAGCAGTTCCAACCCGTCCAACCAGTCTGGCAGTGGTCATCACAGCTTTAGTGTTGTGGCAACAATGCTAACACATCAGCCTTCTTGCCTGCAGAGGATACATTTTCATAATCATGTAATAGGCTTTTATTCTGTGTGTTTGTGTGCGCACGTGCTGTAGGGGATGTAGGGTTTGACACCACCGCAGGCCGATGCTATTGTTCTTCGCTTTCTGTCTGCTGTCATTTCACACACTCCCTAACAGACACTCACACACACTGACACACACTGACAAAACGCCTTATCATGTGTCAGTACAGCAGGTCTCGCTGGCTTTGATGGTCTGAAAGCAGAGGCAGAGAGAGAGAGAGTGAGACAGAAAGAACATTTGAAATGAGGAATAGAAAGAGAGAAGGAACTAGAGAAGAAGAGATGCCCTGGGAGGAAAGAAAAACAAAGAAGAGAGGTAGATAGTGAAAAGGAAACAAGAGAATAAGAGTTTACCTTAACGATGGAAAGTCTCTGTAATCTCCTCTATGACACTGACTGTACCCTGGGTCAGACATTTGTATTGTTTTAGTTTTTATTAAACCCAGGTGTGAAAATGTGTTTTCTTTTGTAACAAAGTGGAGTAAGAATGTGAAATAGTGCACCCTAAAGTGAGAGTATCCCTTCTTAAATAAAATAATAAAATGTCAGGCCCTGAAGACAACGAATCCTGCGTGGACACGGTCCACTCAGTATGACTGACCGCAGAGAACTGGACTAACTAATGGGAGTCTGTGTGTGCTTTGATACATATTAACTTCCACTCTCTCCACTGCCTCCTTCAGCCTTGCTTTTATCTACCAGTTACTCCCTGTACTCTTGAGTAAATTATTAACCATTTCCCGGCAGTGGTGTGAATATGTTCCACATTTAGATTCGGTACTGATAGACCACCACAATAACAAAGAAACCCACCGTAGACAGATCTAAAGTGTGCACACAATGTGGGGCAGGTGATGCTTTAGTTATCAGTGCTCTCCAAGTCCCCCTCGGTGTTAACAGTTGAGTACATTTTAGTGCAATGAAAATCAGATTTTCCTGCAGGGATAAGTAGACATGACAATATAACACTCTCACGATAACCCTGGCCAAAATAATTGCAATTTAAGACGATAATCATCAAAATATACTTAAAATGAACACATACTGGAGTCACTTTACCTAACCTACATTTAATTAAGAAACCAATGGGACACTCATCTCCCCATCGTTCTTTAGTTAAGAAGTATTTCCACACATCCGGTTGAGCCATCATCTATGGTGACAGACTTGTGGAATGACTGGAAAGATGCAAGTGGCAATTAGAAATAAATCAGGAAATCAGTATAGGACTGTTTATCAGCGAGCTAGACAGCTTTTTCAAGTCAAGCCATGAGAGGATATTCACGATTATCCCGGTTATCTGATTTCGTCCCACCCCTTGTAATAAGTGATGTTTTTGTCTGTGGTGTTTCCCAGGTGCGAGTGGCCAAATCTTACATCAGCTGTCCGATCCCAGAGTGCAGTGGCTACCTGGAGGAGGGGGTGGTCATTTCCCATTTAGCCAATGAAGATGTGGCAAAATACCGTTACTTTTTGGAGCTGAGTCAGCTGGACTCGAGCACCAAACCCTGCCCCCAGTGCAGTCAGTTCACCTCTCTGAAGGAGCACAACCCCAACCGCTCCGAGCAGAAATACAAGGTAAGATGACAACAAAAGGAACATAAAGAAAGTGCTCTGCTGCGATATTCAGTGAAGTGCACGAATGAAGTCTGATTCCACATACTGCTGAGACATACTTGTAAAAGTAACACGAGTGTGTGTCTGCTGTCCTCTGCTTCTACTGTAGATCCAGTGTAGCAATTGCCAGTTTGTGTGGTGCTTTAAATGCCACGCTCCCTGGCATAATGGGCTCAAATGTCGCGACTACAGGAGAGGAGACAAGCTGCTACGAACCTGGGCTAGTGTCATAGAGCACGGACAAAGAAATGCCCAGAAATGTCCACAGTGCAAGGTAAGGACCGGGGACGGTAGAGGACGCAAGCTACTGTGGTGCTGTGTTTTTGCTGTAGATTAGAACAACACGGGCAGAGCAATGCATGAACGTGGGTGTGTGTCAGCGTAAATGGAAAGGTGGTTGACTGATGGAAGGTGGAATCATTGTAGATGAAAAGATCGATGAAGGTTAAAAAGCATGAGAGCGAGGACGGATGATGGATGTAGAGCTGTAGAGAACTGGATGGAGGCACAGCTTTAAAGTGCACGTGGAACAGCAGAACAGAGATGCAGAGACAGCGAACATATTGGAAGAAATAATGATGTCTGCTGCACAAAACCACATTTGGAAGACTCATTTCACAGTCATAAAACGAGCCTGGTCTAAGTTAGTCTACACAATATCTAATTTGACTGTCAGAAGATGACTAAAGCAAGACAGAGATTAAGCTAATTACCAGTTTATGGGAACTGTTTGCTCACAGCAGAAAACACTTTCCATCTGTGTTCATCACACTGATGCGCCACAACTCTGAATTTCTGCTCTGGAAGCAGAAGAGAGGATCCTGTTTGACTGTGAAGCCAACAAATTGGTGTCATGCTGTGTTTAGCTGGAAAAGAGGCTGAGAGCAGCTGAACTTAATGCCCAGTTTATAGTAAGACTGCTCACTGCTACTGCAGCCAAAAGGAAAGATCCATTAAGTGTTCTTCTGCATGCATATTGCAGTGCACTTCAATAGATGCTGCTTATAGGTTTTAGTTTGAATATAAGAGTAAACTCTGCTAGTGTTGTGTTTATTGTTTCTAAGACTGGGGAGTTGTACCCATTTCACAATAAACTGAGCTGAAAAGACTCATTATAGTATTATCTTGAGTCTGGAAGGAGAACATAATCATGCATTAAAATTGTGTCCCCAGCTAAAAGAATCAACGACATTTGTAATAAAGCATGTAACATTTTATCAGAATAATAATGTATAGTCTGTAGCTGAAAACAAACTTCATCTTGCTTTGCCTCTTGTTTCTACTTCTCTCCGTCTGTAGATCCATATCCAGCGTACAGAGGGATGTGACCATATGACTTGTACGCAGTGTAACACTAACTTCTGTTACCGCTGTGGAGAACGTTACCGACACCTACGGTTAGAATCTTTTACTTTCTCCTCTCTGACTTTTTTTCTCCGTAATGATCTGATTTCATCTTAAACTTCCTGTTGTCAGGTTCTTTGGGGACCATACATCCAACCTCAGCGTGTTTGGATGCAAGTATCGCTATCTACCAGATAAACCTCATCTGAGACGGTTAATTAGAGGGTCGGTCTGTGGTAAGTTGCTGTGTGCCCATTTCGGTCCAGACTGAAATAGCTCAACAATTATTGGATGGGTTCCCGTAAAATGTATTCATGCTGCCCAGAGGATGAATCCATCTGACTTTAATGATCCTATGACTTTCCTCTTGCACCACTATCAGGTCAAAATGACTTAAAATACAACTTCCTGCAAAGCGAATGACATTTCCATCAATGTCAGCTGTACTTTGTGTTTATTACTAATTAGAAAATGTTAGCATGCTCCAACGTTAACTAAGATGGTGAATGTTGTAAACATTATACCTACTAAACATTGTTATTTGGAGCCTATTAGCATGCTGATATTAGCATTTAGCTAATAGCTAGCAGGGGGCAGCTTCATACATGGGCTGCAGAAGAAGAATGGAGAAATGATCCGACTTCTCACTTGGTTTATTCGCTCAGTAAATAGTTTCCTAATAAGTTTATGGTATCAATCACTCGTTTGAAGTCTTCTTCCATACAGCATGATGTTCATTTAGTAAATTATGGTCACATTTAGAGTAACATAGACGATAAAGCAGGGTATGGTTTAGGCCGTGGCTACCTTGTGACCAGTCACTAAGTGAGTCTGTCCAGCTCAACGCGCAAAACTCAGATCAAACTGTCAAACTAGGCAGGGCTGATCAAAAACGAAGCAAGATTCTGTTACTGCGTTGCCTATTTCTCACCTAAAATCATTTCAGAAACATATTTTAGCGTAGCGAAGAGTCGAAACTAAGCGCAGCCAATGAGAACAGCTCAACCAGCAGTACGTGACCTTCGCTGGCTCAGAAAAACCACCATGGTGACACCACAGTGCTGAACACGAGGCTTCAGAATAGTACTCCACAAACCAGTGGGTGACTCCACCATAGGTTCACACTGGTTTTACATTAACGCAGTTGCATATTCAGACTTTGAAGCTACCCAGTATAACAGCCACTGTGCCTTCAGTTAGTAGGCACTGATTTACCAATGCTTTATTCAGCAATAAACTATTTCTGGTGTACCCGCATTTCCTCAGCCAGCTTTATTTTGTGTTATTCTGCTTTAGTAAGTGAGTTCCTACGTTGCTCAGAATGCCTGTGACCCAAAATAAATCAGCGCTCCCACGTTGCACTCAGCTGTGGATTATAACTGTAGATTAGAGAAAGCAATAGTGATAAAAATAGCTTTGAAATAGTTTTTACTCATCATGCACTGGATAAAAGCCTTAAAATGTTGCTACATTGCCTAATGGCCTGTTGAGAGCAAACGTCTCATCTGTGACAGACATGAATTTATGTTTTGACAGCAACTACAACTGAGGAGGGCTTTATAATGAAAGTATGTAAGCATCACATTTCATATTATATAAGCTATAATTATCCAGTCACAGTTGTCAAACATATGCACTTTCAAGCCTTCAGGAAGTTGAGCTCCTCTGGTAGATTTGTTTGATCTCCATGACAGCCACAGCTAGTTATATCAGCAAGGGGCCTGTTGAACTGGGAGCTAATTTGTCCCTTAACAAGAACCGTTTACTCATTACAGCACTCATCGCTGTCTTCACGTCGTGGACTGTTAGCAGCACAGATTTAGCATGTGATAGGGACATTTTACTTTAGATGCAGTTGATTTTTTTGGAGTTTCTTTAGTTCAATATTCAGTCCTCCACAGTCAACCTGATGCACTTGTGGCCAAAAAGCTTAAATATTCTGCAGGGATGCATTAAAACTGAAACAGAAAATGTAACAAAATAACACATTCATTTTTAAATCATGCAATTTCTATTCCATCCGACATTTATTCATTATGAATGATTATTATTCTGCTCCTCTCTCTTTCTCTGTTTTTCCCCCTGCAGCCACTAAGGTGCTGATAGCTCCAGTGGTCATTTTGCTGGTCGTGGTTCTTGGAGCTCTCGCACTGGTGATAGGTAACATAATTATACGCATGAACACACATGCACATTAGTCAAGGTGAAGCTCCAGAGAGAGCGGTGAACAGATAACCGCTAAATGGTTTGACTCTATTATAGATATTTTCTTCCACACAGCAATGCAGATGCACTGAATATGCAAAAACAAACACAAAATCATACCACAAACACACCTGTGTATTTGCATGCATGACATTCTCTGTTATATGAATGAAGATGTGCTCATGTTCTCATGTAAAAGAGAAGTAAACCGTTGAACATGCAGATTATCACGCTCACTGTCCCTGGCTTTTACTTCCCGAAGCTACATTTACTAGTAATATCATCCAGCTGCACTCTGTGTGCACTCTGTCAGACAGCATTGGGAACTATTGAGGCCGCAGCTGAACTGTAATTAGTGTTAATCTCTTCCCCGTGTCTGTACGTCTGACAGATGATCCGCTGCCGTCTAACATGCCGTGATGGCAGATTCATACTTATTTTTGACGTTATTAGAATCAGTGATGTTGTTGATGATGTTTCTCTCCAATTCTCTCTTTTTCTGCTCAATTAATTTCACATAGGCCAAATCTGTTTGCAGTGGGCCTTAAGATGAAATAATCAAATCAAATCCACATAGAAAAAACTAGTAATAGTTTATTAAATTATCATTAGTGTCATTAGAAACATATTTTGATGATAATTTGCTTTAATCCATCTTCCTCCACTTTCTGCCACTTTATCTCCACAACCACCTTCTCTGTCTGCAGGTTTGGTAGTTTTCCCGGCCTACTATGTGTGTAAGAGGAGGAAGAAGCAGCGCACGCAGGGCTCTGGACGGTGGATCTGAAACCTGCTCTGCACTTCATCTAGACCACGCACACACAGCTTGAAAGACGACGCCCACATCTCCTCAGGGACAAACACGCCAGCCTGAGTCATCGCAGAAGTCCTAGAGGAACATCGCGAAATTAACAGTGGTAATTAGGGAAGTACATAAACCAATAGAGTGATGCCTGGATAATACACACGTCACCATGTCGAGAATATTTGTATCTCACGGGACCACTGCTGCAAAAGGAAGAAGAAAAAGAACAACGCAAATTTAAGTTAAGACTTCTGGAGCGACCACTGTTATGTAAAGTGTTTGAATCCCTTAAATCTCAACTAGATTTCACAGCCGTTTTAAGCAGAGAAACTTCCTTGCCAGCTGATTCTTGTCCTGTGACACATTGCAGGAAGATTCAGCAGTGTAAATTTGCAGCTTTTCACTCCTCTGTCACACATTTAACGCCCACTAACTTTCAGGAGAACAAACACAGGTAATAGACAGATGCAGTTTTGTTTACACCTGCAGTTGTGAGAATATGTTAATTGGAGCCTGTTAGTCTGATATGATGAAAAACTGTTGTAGAGGGAAGGTTTTGAATGTTTGACAGAGTTGGATGCCGGAAATTATAAACACTGATTTCTGGAAAGAGCGTGAAGAGGATAGGAGGAGTTCACAGATGAATAACAGAGAAATGTGAGGAGGTAATATCTTCCTTATTGAACTTTTGTAAAAGCTTCTTCAGCCCTTCAATCCTTTTGTGCTGCAGTTGGCAAGAAAAAAAGATGCAAGATAGAAGATGAATTTGAAACAAGCCATGATGGAAAAATGAGTTCTCACAGATGCAACAAAGCTGGACATTGAATTGGTTCATCTTTCTCAGCTGGAAACTCAGTTTTCATAGGATATTGTAAATCCCCCTGGGGATTTGAGTGTTTGACAAGCACAAACTGTTTAAAGTAATGTGAGAGGACTAAACTTGGAGGGAGGGAATTAACTATTCTTGGCTAACCTGGATAACCTTTACTCTGCCTGATGAAGTTTTTGCTAGAAAGTTTGAAAGTCGTCCCAAGAGTGACACCTAGTTTTAAAGGCCGCACCCAACATAGCTTCAGAAAGGGGTCCCTGCAGACACACATTCAGTCCACTGACCCCTCAATGAAATAGTGAAAAGAAGAATTTTAGCTCCATTGTTTTCTGTTGTGGTTTTAAGTCAATTCATCTGTCTAGGTGTTCCTGTCTTCCTCACTTTCCTTTGGTCCCTCCTCTCTGCTGGCCCGGCTGGATGGGTGGTGGCTCACACACCCTCCCTGTCTGGCAGATCGTCTCTGCTGTGCCCACATACTGTATGCCAGTATCTGCATCATCAAAAAAAAGAAAAAAAGAAAAAAGAAAGCTGCTGTGCGGCAAATTGTGCCAAAACAAATCGCTGAATGTGGCAGGACAGACTGTCTCTTTGTTAGATTTTTTTGTTAGTTGTTAGGGGGTTGCCTGTTGCAGAGGTTTGGGTGGTGATGCTGCTAGTGTGTAGTGGAGTCCGCAGAAAGAAGTGGACTGTCAGATTACATAAGTTGTAGGAAGTGAACTTCCCAGAAGAAAGGACTGAACATACTATTGCAAATGGTAGATAAACAAAAGTATTTAAGAGTTTAGTTTTCGTTTTTATGTAGTCTGGGTGATGGTTTGCTCAAGAGCTAAACTGGGTGTTTGAGTTCATCGTGTTGCTGTGCACTGAATATGCGGTAGATTAAATATGGTTGTTAATGTTAGGCTAATCAGGTTTTCAAGGGTTTTAAGAATCGAGAATTTGGTTTTGTGTCTGAGTTTTGCAGTGATGAGAGGATGCCCGTCTGCTTCAGAGTTTGGAAAGCGACATAGCGGTTTTTAACGTGCACATACGCCCTCTTAGCTCATTCACACTGGCACATACTGCAAGAAAGCACACGCATGGAGCGCTGCCAGGAAACAGGAGATTTGCAAGAGCTTTAAAGGTCGTCACCTGGCAGCAGTCAGCTTGCTGTCCTTCACTTATCCCTCTATCCTCTCCTCCCCGCTGTGATTCCTTAGTTTTGAAAATGGGCGCACATCCACTGGTGCTTTTTCAGCCACAAAAAAATCATCCCACAAACTGGATGCTTTTGAGCCTCCGATATGTGAAAATAACACAGCTACCTGTGGTGCACGCTGCGGTCAAGTACAAATGGTTTCCACATCAGTCCTTGATTTTCATTTATGTGTGTGTCTTTTTATCTCACCACTTCATGGAGCGATTTTTTTTATTTTTTTTTATCATATTATGAACACGTTTTAATGGAGAGACTCAAGGAAAAAAGACGAGGAGGAGCACAATATATCTGCACATAATGCTACAACGAGAAAAGAGATGATAAAATGAGAAAACGTTGAGGTGAAATAAACACTCAGTTAAGATAATAAGTGGTAACCAGTGGATTACATCCTGAGTGTTACTGCACACTTCAGCACTCAAACCTGGACTTAAGACATGAAGGAAAAGCAGGGGGTGGATGTTCATGCATGTTGGACCTTTTTGCAGTGCATTGCCATTAGCTTGGCTTTTGTCCCAGGGATCTAAAACATTTTCTACATCTGGGAGTTAATAAATACCAACAGTTCCTAAAAGGGCACAGAAAACATATTGTTACACACTGCTTTCAGAAGGTCCTGACTCTGGGTTTGAACTCACTCTCAGGGAGTTTGTTTTCTGTTCACTGTACCCAGAGCCCTCCATTCACAGTACCCGAGCTGTGCCACAGAAACTTCTCATCAGCACCGTCTAAAGTCTAAATGCTTCCCGATGCTTTCGCCCAGAGCTGCTTACCGACCATATCTAATTCCAGAAAGTAAAAACACTGTAGTGTCAAACGAGATCCAAACATCTCAGCGATTCAAACACTGTCTGTGCTTCCCAGCCTGACTCAGCTGTGCTGTAAATGCTGCGTGGGGGTCAGGGGTCGAATCTGGGACTCAAAAGTGGAACAAGAAAATATGTATCAGTAATACAGCACTGGGAAAATTAAATGTGTAAGTTACGCGCCAAAAAATCTATCTACTTAATAATTGTTCATCATATGCATACATGTTTTATCTAACTGCTCAGCTAGTACTACACTGACATGTTCAAATGCTGAATTTTATTATTTGTTTGAATGACATAAGAACTGACATGTACTTAATTTGTCTGTAGCACAGGAATCAGAGTGAAATACGTTGAGTTAACTTGCGGCTGTTTTACATTTTATACAATATCGATGGCATTTTATCAAAATTGTTACACAGTTTACCACCGCTGAAACCATTAGTCCATTTATTAGCTCATTGCTAGAAAATTCTGTAATATTTGACCAAGTAAGCAGCTTCTCAGGAGCATGGGTTTACAGTCTGATTTATTTGGCAGTTTTGCTGTCAGAGTAATTGCAGTTATGAATTTGTTCTACCTGGTCGGCGACAGAACAAATATAAATGTTTTCTAATAGGATGTTTTTTGTCCTGGTCAGCCCCTCATGTCTGATATCTTCTATATATGTGCGTTAAGTATAAGTGTGTTCATTCAGAATTCTGCTGATTCAATGTTAAGATGTTAAGATGCCATGTGGAAATGCCATCATTGCTTTGTTTTGTTGTACTGTTATATTTCTGACTTGATCACTGACATTTATCCAAACACTAAGCAACTATTTGGGTAAAGCTTAACATGTAAAAAAAAAAAAAAAGTTGCTCCATATCAATTAATTCAGTGACATATGAGTTATTTGGCCAATGATTTTCCGTTGCTGGGGTGTATCGGCTGGCTGATACCCCCCGGCCTTTTTTTGTTTGTGTTTAAATCCCAGCGATATCGGCATAAATATGCAATAGTGCCTTCAGAGCCATTATAGATCAGGGTTTGCCAGTCTGTGGTTTTCACACGGGGGCCCCTGCATGACTCCAAAAAACATAAACAGGGGTAAAATCTATCACAACCTCACCAAGTGATGCGTTATTTGTTAGAACAGCTAAATCAAATCGTAATATATTATATATGGTTCTAATATGGGGCTCCTAATGTAAAAGAAACCACAGATTAATATATCTATGGATCTGTTACCCCAGCACACAGGGCAATGTGCAGTGCAATCAGGCCTTCAAGTGACAATGTTTTTCTGATAAAACTGTGATTTGAATAGCTAAAGATTGAATCAAACCTCTAAAATTTTACAGGTAACACGATACAGGATTTCAGCTACGTCCCAAATAATCTTGTACTTTTGCACAAGTTAAACTGTCACTTTATTTTGGCTCATACCCACCTCACCTCTTTGGACTCTGTAGATTAAAACAAGGAAGCAGCAGTACAGTGTTTCCAGCATTGGGTGAGCACCATAAGGCCGGTGTGGACTAACACGGTCAGTGAAGGAAGTGATTATACCAAAAAAGAATGTGTCATTTTCAACAAAGCAAATGTCTAGTTAGAGACGATACGTCATAGGTTAGTTTCAACTCAGGAGGCCTGTGGATATTTGTTTTGTAGTAAATAGTGTATTATCAGTAACATCAGGAGTTTCCACCTAGTTACATGCAAACGACAACATTTTATGTCTGTTATGTCTGTACACCACTTTGTTTTCAGGGATATTTCTAGTCAAAGAAATGTCTTTAGCTTGATTACAGTGCTCCTTGTTTGCACCAAGAACAGAATCTTCCTCCTGTTAAAAATGTCTGCTGATATTATTATTGCTCACTTGGCTGGGTACAAACTTTGTTTTCACCTGAGGATCTGTTGAAGAATAAACTAAACTGGGTCAAATGCCAAAACATCCTGGTTTGATTGATTTATTCTGTATTAATATATTATACCAGGCCATTAACCCTCTTCATGTTGGCAGGTTTGTTCTCCTGTGTGTTTTTCTCTCTGATTTATTTTAGGTTTTTGAGTCACCGACAGTTTGTTTCACAGCCTGTATGAATGTCTGTCTGTTACATCAACATCAACCTCTCTTTCTTTCTGCAACCACAGTTGTGACTACCGTTTTATGTCAGCAGGGGTCATAAGTGCTCTGCAGGAGGGACATCTCTATAACCTCAATTTTTAAACTGAACAATGCAAATGCAGTGCATTACGGGCATAGTCAGTGACAAAGGTAATGGTACCACATTAATTAATATTACTTGGACTTTGGTTATATAATAATGTATAACAATAAGTCATTAATAAAGTACAAGAATTTTTAATTTACACATTTAATGGGCTTATTATTAAATATAATTGAATTAGGTTATTTCTATTATTATTGAATTAATAATAATATAGTATTTGTAATAGTTTATTTTGTTCATGTTAAGGATTACATACAATACTAGAAGAAAATACATTGTATAAGAGGTTTAAAGGGAAATATTGTATGCATACAACAGTAGTGGAACGTACATTTACCCAAGTACTGTACTTAAGTACAATTTTGAGGTAATACTTGAGTATTTGTCTGTTACTTTATACCTCAACTCCACTACATTTCAGAGGGAACTTATTTCCCTACATTTACAAAAGTTCCTTAAACTTTGACCCTTTAAGTGAAATTTTGATGATAATAGTTTTGTACTTTTATTTTAGTAAGTTGTTGAATTCAGGAGTTTTACTTGTAAAATTGTAGTATTTCTATATTGAGATATTGCTACTTTTACTTAAGTAAATAATAATAATTATATTATATAATAATAATAATAATAATTGTATTATTATTATTATTATTCCTCCACCGCTGACAAACACATGTATTTATTTATTTATTCTTTGTATTTCATTCAAACACATCTGTTGTTGTGTCCAATGAGCGCAGTCTTCCCGTACGTCCGGTTAGGCAAATAAGCAAATTACAACCGCGCGAGCTCATTGGCTCGTGCTCGAAGCTCCGCCCCAGAGCTCTCCCAGCGCGTGACAGCAGAGGAAACCCGAGACAGTGACCCGACGGCCGGTGCTGCGCGTGCTGACGGTGCCTGTGTGTCTCAGGAGGTCGTTGGGAAACTCACCTGTCTGTCGCTGATGGAGACCAGACAACAAGGTGAGTCCGCGTCGGTTCGTGTTCAAAACAAACTCTTTATTTGTCACACTCAAGTTTAAAGAAAGTCGCTGCTGCTTGTTGTCAGCTCGCTGTTGGTCAGATAATGAGCTGGACTTAAACGGAGGCTGCCTCTGGTTTAGGATGAAAGGAATGAATAATGTCAGCAAATAGCCCACTGGGAGACTCTGTAGTGGAAGTAGTGCAGAGACCTCCTAGTTTATAGATTAATTATTGATTTATTGAATTATTAATTCTTGCAGCTTGTGCTCTTAAACATGTGTGTTTCTTAAATGTGACTTTCTTTCTTCCTTTATCTTCAGTGACCTTCTATGTGTATGCTGCTGTCTTTCTATAAAGCTCTGTGATGCCATTCTAGTGCTGATTGAATAAACAAATAAGCAGACAGGAAGACTCTGGCATGCTCAGTTGGCCGGTGTCCTGTAGGTTTGTGTTTCTGTTTGTTCAAGACATCATGGAAACTCCAGACCAAATGAAGTCTTGTGGCTGGATACTGTTTCCTGGCTCAGAGGCTGTCTGGTGGTCTAATGCATGAGCTGTCAGGTATTTCTGGTATTTGTAGAAGATCAGCAGCATGCCAGTTCCCTATTGATCTCCTGAAATCAATGTAATCGCCCTCTTATCTGCACTTGGTTTCCTGCATCTTCCTCTTTTGTTTTGAACCCTGATGGATTAATTGAAGATTGGTTTGTTTTGAGATGAATTCATTAAAACTCATTGAAGTCGTTTTAATTCATTCGTGAGAGAGATTTACAGTAATAAGAATACCACATGTTTATGTCCTTATGTGGCTTTGAAGGACATTTTAACCGACAGAAAGTGTAATAGTTGAGACTGACATGTTGCTGTTTGATTCAGTCAGTGTTTACGGAGGAATGGGGACAGGAATGACTCCCATGCAGTCAGCAGGATGAAGGCGGTGTTTGTGTATACAGATAGTTAATTGCTTCCCTTTGCATTCCAGGTCTGAATACGTACCTATGGCTCACTGGGAGTCAGCAGGGCAAAACGCTTCCTTTTTTTCAACCTGAACTTGATGGAAATTATGATTTGCATTAATTATGGGAAAATCCTGAAGGTTTGTAATCAACCCAGGTCTTAAGAAATGCCTGAATGAATGAACATGCTATACAGTGTGCACAGTGTTGTTGCTGTTCGGCCTTACTGCAGGCAGCGCGGCCTCCGGTTCAATTGATTTTGCAGCCATATGACCATCCCCCGGCCTCTGATTTAACATAGCCACATGACCAGCGGGCTAAATGGGAGTCTTGTGACCAAAGGTATTCCACCCCAGGAAAACGGGAAAGGGGGGAGAGAAACAGAGAACGGAGAGTAAAGAACGGGAATGTTAAAATGTATATTTGTTCCGCATTCTTCTGTTGATTCAACAGCAAACCAGACAGCCGGTGAAATACATCACAGTGGGCTAATGAGTGCTGCTTTGTCTGTTATTATCATGAGAGAAAAGGAAGCACAAAGGTGGATACTGTGGTCCACTGAAGTTCATCTGCAAGATCTTCAGAAAGGAAAGGTCCTTAGGAGTCACAAACATGCTGTTTCTTAGAAATAAATGTCATGTAAACTTGCTTCTTTAGTGATGTTGTCATTGTCTATTCATGTTTATGTTTTACACTGAAATCTGTGACCCTTTTTCGTCCCTGAAAAAGCGGTTTAGCACAAGTCAAACCAGAAGGAAACCGCCGTTAGTGAAACAACAGTGCGCTTATGCTGGCCCGCTCCTTCCTGCAGTGCAGAGTATGGTGTAATGAGATTTCGACAGCGACCAGAGAACTTTGATTGCTCAATAATCTTGGATATCCTCGCTTAATTGTTTTAAAGTTAAAGATCTCGTCGTTAACTCTGTGTGGCACAGATTTGCTCCCTGACGCCGGCTTTTAAACAGCAGGAATCAGGTATATCCTGTTTAAACAGCTCCAAGATGTCCAGATCTGTGCCACAAAAGGGGGACAAGGCAGATTTCCTGTTCCTGTGTAAATGCAGACTCAGATAAGCTGCCTACAGCAACTCCAGTAACCAAACAGACCTCACTATTACCACGTTACTGACAGCGCCGGGATGGACACTGGAGAAACACCCAATCTCCCAAGAGGATTGACGTGTGTGTGTGTGTGTTTGTGTTTGTGCATGTGTGTATATAACCCGTTTTCTTGTCTCCTCTCGCCCTGCTGCCTTGCTCTGCTGCAGAGTTGTACTCTAGTGTTCTGAGTGATGCAGTGGTGGACTGGGGCAGCATGGGCCCTGGAGAGGAATGGGTTAACTCAGCCACACACGAGGGAGAGCAGGGTAAGACTCAACTCTCCCAGGTAGAAACAAAACGTCCAAAATCCAGACTGGATCACAGGGTGGGAAAACGCTGCTGCACGGCCGATCGCATCACAGGAAGTGACGTCAGTGCGTGTGCGTTTGGTGACATCACCTGTTGAAGCGACGTCACTGGCCTGGGGGTGTTTGAAGAAGTGCAGCGGCGTTTTTTTTTTTTCTTCCTGGCGTGATTCAGTGTGGATTTAACTAGCGATGGTCAGGAGAGTGGGTGAGCGTCGTCTGAGAGCACGGACAGCAAGGCTGGGATCACTTCTGATCAATCAATACAATAGAAAGTGCCATTCTTCCAGTTGTCAAAACAGAAGAGAAAAGAGAGGGACATTGGTATTTTTGCTTGATTCAAAATATATTTAATTATCAGAGTTGTTTCTGTCCATGTCGATACCAATGTAAGAGGGGAAGAATCCACCCATTCCTGATAAGGTGGCACATAAAGTGAATTCTTGAGCCGCACCAATATGACCATGCAAAGGGACACAGACGGCTGTAAATATTCTTTAACATGTTCACTAATTTAACGTATAGGCTACATTGTCAACCAATTCTATAAATGAATGAATACAAAATAAAATAAAGGATTATAGTTAACATCAGTAGTGTATCATATCAGCACATATCGAATGACAGATACGCCGATATCAATACGATACTGATATGGCTGCGATCGACTGATATATATCGGACTTTCCAGCTAATTGACTAATTACTTCAGCTTTACTCCACAAAAACGTTCAGGTTGGCTTTGATCAAAGTACAGTAAATCCAAATCCAGATGAATATTTAATACTCTGTGAATGGCACTTAATTGAACTGTTTAGGGATTTCAAGTAAGAATTTAAATTTAGGATCCATTAGGTAATAAATCTGAACACAGAACACAGAACGTTTGCCTACATTGTCAGATGAATAACAAATATAACTAATTTGCTTATCATTAGATGCAAAAATGTGCTGTTGGGCCTCCACTGACACCCACCTCCTGCCGTTTGTGCAATGTCTGTGTAACTAATGTCTGTGTAAGCTTTAAAGGTTCTGTTAGTGTAACCTGTACCCAAATACTGGAATAATACTTCATTTGTGTCAGTTTGTGACACTTTGATTTAACAAATGATTTTAAATGGTTTAATGGTTATGATTTTCAATCATGTGAGCACAGTGGAAAGAGAATAATCTGAAGCTCTTAAAATTAGATTTAGACACAGGTTCCCACAACCAGACAGCCACAAAATGAGCTGATGAGGACTAGCTTTATATTCTACTTGAGTGGCAACAAAATAAGACTTTAAATGCCACATAGAGTAGAATTAGCATATTGTAGCTGTGGGAGTTTGATCCATTGTTTACTCTCACGGGAGCTCAGACTTCCCTCTTTTAAGACTCACTAACCAGGTGGCCCTCTGATCTGTTTACAGACGCTTCCTGTGTGCTAAAATCTCACATGGCTCATCATCAGACTTTGCATTTTTTTTTTTGCCAGTTAAGCTAAAAAAGTCATTAAAAGCAGACTCATCACTTGCAAAATAGGATGAATCATGCACTGTTTTGTCTAAGATGTACTGAAATACATTGAACTGTTACTTTGCTCAGGTTTGAGTCAGGGTATGTTTTGTCCCTCTGACGAAGAATCGGTTAAAAGGAGCTCATGTGGCGAAGACTTGGCTCCAGTGGCACAAAATGGGGAAAATCTGACAGAATGGGATAAAACTTCACCATCAGGGGATCAGTGGGGTCAACCATCGTCTCAGTCTGACAACTGGGTCATGTCCACCACTTGGGACATGCAACTGAACAGCACAGGTGAAGAGGGACATAGACTAGAGCCTGTAGAACAGACAGTCTTTCACTTTGGTTGAACATTTACTTCTTGTAAGAACTGACCTCTGTGGCAACCTACAGCCACACTGGAGCTGAAGCTGCCACTGAAGACACTGAGGTCAAATCCTTTGTGTTTGATCTCTAGCAGCATAAAGGATTCAAACCTACCAATAAAAAATAGTGTGGGTATATTATCTGTAGGCAGATTTAGGTATTGTTAGACTTAATATTTTTAATTTGAGTAAATTACACATCTTACTCGAACTTTCTAATGTAATTTTATTTGACATTTGACCATAAAGTCTCCACTGGTATAAGTGTATGTCTGCATAGACGACCTATATATGAATAAATGACAGTAGCTATAGAGTATAATGTCCAGGTCTGTT
This sequence comes from Morone saxatilis, assembly GCF_004916995.1. Classification (NCBI taxonomy): domain Eukaryota; kingdom Metazoa; phylum Chordata; class Actinopteri; family Moronidae; genus Morone; species Morone saxatilis. Next base: position 9,193,507 of record NW_023340246.1, read on the forward strand.
GGAAATGTTTTTTAATTGCAGCTCCACAAGCTTTGCCTTCTCTCAAATATATTAAGCTAGTTGTAATCTGTGATACTTTGCGAAATTGAAAACATGAGAATTCAATTAAACTAAGGACTGTACATTGAATTAGTCCAGTAACTGATGTTGACATGTGAAAGGGGGAAAAAACAGGAATGGATATTGGTTGTGGTGGTTACAGATTATGGGTCACCGAATGCCAATGTATAATGAATGGCCATCAAATCTTTATAAAAAATGTTCAACCAAAAGTGAAACATTGCCTTAAAATGTAATCGTGACCTTTACAGCCCTAGAATACGATTAGCTCCTACAGATAGTGTACACTGGTTATATACATGAGCACGTTTAAAAGCAATGTAGATGACAAATTCAGTGACGAATAATGTTCACTTGTGTAAACGGAACAAACTGATAAGATGAGTTAGTAAGTTGCCTGTTCACATCGCTTTAAAATGTTGCCTGTGTAACGTGAACTAGAAATTCTCATTGATCCACCTCCGTGTTGGGCAGAGACATCTAACTGATTTCATGCAGTGAACCATGACTGAGATCATTAACTTCACGTTTCAGCATTCTTCCCATTCCAGAGAATTGGAACTGGTACAGCAGTGTATTATAGTACAAAGGACAGGGACCATCTTTCAAAACCACCATAAAAACTGTGTGTAACCTTATTTGACATTTGACCGTAAGATCTTTAAACAGTGTTGGCACTATTCCATGTCCTTTAAGACGTGGCTAACACACTGTGCCTTTTGTTTCCAAGGCATGTGACTCTCACTATTCTTACATACATTTTTCAGACACTGAAACTCCCACAACACACAGACACAGCCTGTTCTGAATATAAACTGGAAAAAAATGCCTTCATGTCATGTCAAACCTTTCTAGTTTTATTATTTTATATGGTTTAAGTTTAGCGAGCACACACATTAGCTAAAAATAAAGCTGCCTTAGCTATTACAAAAGGTGCGTACGCTTAAAAAGTGACCCGCCTTAGCTAAAAAGAAACCATTTGCAACATGCTTCTTATTTAGATTACCTGTATGCTAAATGTAGCACCAATATGGTCACTCATCATTAAAGGAAAAAAAAAACGAATATTGTAACGTTACTTCAAAATGAATTGAAGTGGAGATGCTGTGCTGTGGATGTGTGCCTTCTTAGCATGTTGCATCTTGAGTGCCTTTTTAATGTGTTATGTTTAAGTTAATTACTATATAATATAACTTTCTAAATAATACTGATAGACCCTGGTGGACAGTATTTAAATCAGTGCTCTCCCTTGCATTTCTGGCATCTCATGGCTTTGTGAACATGAGAAACAACTTGGTCTGAGTTCACTTAGACAGACCTGAAAAGCTTCCATCTCAGCCACAGGGGTTTAAAAAATCTGATTGTCCTGCTGCTGTGTGATTTAGTAGCAGAAATAGCTCCCTGCTATGTACTGGTGCATGCTGTGCTTGAGTATAGTGCTGTAAGCTACACTTTTGTGAAGAGTAAGTGTGTTTGCTGCATGTAGTGATGCATCCCTTTCTTAACCGTAGACTTTGTATTATTCAGTATTGAACTGTGAACAGAAGTTTGGTATAGTTATAACTATTGTTTTGGTCAGTCCTGACTAAACTTACTCTGTCGCCACCTGTCTTATAATGCTGCCACGTTAAGAGAGAGGACACCTCACAGCAGGTACAGTAATCCTTCTCATTTCAATTCTGTCAAAATTGTGTTTTCTAGATACAGTTTACATGCAAAACCTTCACAGGTCCACGACAAACACAGCGACCCGATTACCTGCCTGTATTTGCGCTTCTCGGTTTGTGTACGCAGTCATCCTGCTGTTGCCTGGTGCTGTGTGCTTCCTGTCTGACCTGATTTGCCTTCCACAAATATGAGAACTCCTGCAACAATACACGGCTAATCAGACGGAAATTCTGTGTAAATCAGTTGTTCTCATTTTACTTTTACTCTTTGTCCATGTTTGTTTCATTCCCGCAAATTACAGTTTTGTGTGTCACCTATTTAATAATGCCATCATTGTGGGCTCTCGACTTTATCTGCAGAATAATTCACGTTATAGAAGGAAATATACAAGTCTGAAACCTAATGATGGGCTCAGTGTGTTTCTGGTGTCAGCTGATCAGGTCAGGTGACAGTGTTTGTCAGATTTGTTGCTCTGCCTGAATGTTTTAATCATAGAGATGCTTGACATTGATTTTTTTTTTTCTTAGAAGTGCATGTAGTGCTGAGCCTGTGCTGGTGTGTGTGGGCGTGGCCGTGTAATTGTGTGTATGAGACACAGTGCTGTTTGCAGAAGTAAATACAGTGCGGAACAAGTATAATGAGGTGTTTTTGTGAGAGGCAGAAACTTCCCCCTGAGCTGGAAATATTATGTTCTGAAGATTGTTTTCTAAGTCTGTAAAAGAAGGTGTTTTCTATATAAAACTGCTTTGCTTTATTACTTTAGGGAATATTTTTTTATATTCTGTTATGCCTCTGATTTCATAAACGCTGTCATACTCTTTTTTTTATTGGGAATAGGTGCCAAGGCAAGACATCATTTGTTTAATTTGGTCTCAAGTAGAAGATCTCTTATTTTATTTGTTCTGTCAACCACTAAAGTCCAATATTGCAACTTTAAATTCAATATGACCTCAGAAACAGCATCTTGTTTGTTTGTTTGTTTGTGTGTGTGTGCGGCAGTCCGTAGTGTCCGTCATCAGAGCTAGAGCAAGATAATCCACATCAGTTAATCCCGATTAGAGCGCTACAGGCTGCAGCCACAGATTACATAACAGTCAGACACAGTCAGACATACAGACAGACAGACAGACAGATACTCAGACATAGAGACTGTCAGACAGTTTGCAGCTCACAGATACATTTTAGAAAATCCAGAGATCTTAAGTAAAACAGTGAAGGTCAGAAGCACTTGTTTCCTTTGACGTTGCATCTAAAGTACAAGATAGTTCAACTCGTTATTAACACCAATAATAATACATTTTGTCCAAAGCAACTTACAGTAAGAGGATTCATAGGAGCAAGAAGTTTATGACAAACTGATGCGTTTGATCCGAGGAGTTTTATAGTGCCTGGCTATAAATGAGAAAACATTTTAATCAAATTACTACTTTAATTCAAAGATCTTTCTTTCTTTCCTCTTTTCTGTTTGTGCGTCTCCTTCACTGTTTTACAGGTCACACAGAGGTTTTAATGAACATTTCACCGTGTGTGTGTGTGTGTGTTTTATTCAGGTTTTCTGGACTCTGAGCCATTGAGGGAGGCTGATGAAGATTTTGTATCAGAAGTCAACTTAAGCAACCCCATCATGACAGACGAGGAGAGAGAGGAGATTCAGCAAGAATTAGCTAAAGTATGTCCACCCATGCACGTCCTCGGGCTTAGAAAGAACAAGAAGTGTCAATATCACGAGGACAGAAAATGGACGAGTGCCTGTTAAGTAGCTCTTTTTGTCCTTTGTTTGTGTGTATTTCCAGCTGGAAGAGGAGATCAGCACACTGAAGCAGGTGTTGTTGTCCAAAGAGAAGCAGCACGCAGACCTCAAACAGAAACTGGGCATCACTCCTCTGAGCGAGCTCAAAAACAACTTCAGCAGAGGCTGGCACGACATGCAGACCTCCACGGCGTACGTTTGCAGGTTTAACTGAGTCAAAGTGAACAAGAGAAAGTGTGTGTGTTTATGTCCGTTGGTGTGCACATGACTGAATGGCTTGCCTGTTTGCTGTCAACATAGATGCCCTTCACAGGACTCACACACACACACAAAGAGCAGGTTGTTGTTTTATTTAACAGCTAATTTTGCGCCATGCTCCAAACTGAGTGTCTGTTATAAACACAGATATCAGAAACCCAATTAAAAAGACATAATCCTCTGCTCCTGGCTGCACAGCATGTTTGTTATCTTTGTTGTGCTCCGTGTAACAGAAAATCATAAACCTGATTAAAAACACATCCAGTGGCTACATGTTGCTAAAGGCTATCGTTGACACACAATTAGCTGAACATGTCCTGTCCATTCTAGTAGAAACGATAATGTTTTATCTTGTATGCCATTTTCTGAACTCGTACATGCCAATTAAATTCAATGTTCTCTGCCATGGCTGCCAAGGAAAGTTCAGCTTGGGAATTATGGAAGATATGTACAATTGCAATATAAAATCATACATTCTTAGGGAACTTATTTGGGGGGGGGGTCGACTCAAGTTGTTGATTTTTTATTTCTGTTTGAAGGGTATAAAAGTATGTCTGCTTAAGATATGGTAAAAGGTTTGTTCCTATCTTTTATATGACATGGTAAATACAGATGTATTTCCATTTTATCCCATCAATTTCCTGTTAATTCCCATTAAAGTTTCCACCTTGAATATTCCTGGAATTTTGCAACCCTACCCCATAGTCATGACATTAATATCTTAAACTGTTGCCTGACTATTCGGATAAAATAACCAGATTTTTACTCCATTATCATGACTGAAATACATCTAATGTTCCTCCGAATCAGGTTAGGACTTGTTGGACAAGTAACATTTTTTTGCCTTTTAGTGTGCAGAAGAATAACCTAATTTCCTCATCAGAGCCATGAGCTGTGAGCTCTTACCCAAACACCAAGAGACAGAGAGGAGCAAGGGGATAGTCTCTAGAGGCCTCCCTTTTTATCCAGTTACACTTCAACCCGGCGATCACTTTACACACACAGTCGCCGTCCTCATGTATAATGAAGTAGTGTGACCACAGGAGAAGTGTAACTAGGGAACACAAATGTGTAAACACCACCAAAATAACTGGTTTAAAGATCCCCTCCAGACATGTTTTTATATGTCTTGATCTGCTTCTCCTCCCTCATTAAAAATCTATAAATATGCAGATTTTGTTCAAGGTTTTCCTGCTGGACACAAGATGTCTCCTTCTTCGCTGTGAAGTCCATTCTCAGTGTGTGTGCCCTGGTGGCTTCAAGTTTCTACATCACATATAAATTACATACTGGACCAGGATTTGACTTACAAACTAGTTGTGATGTCACAAATCATGCTGGTAGGCCCCGCCCCTTATAATCAGATTTTCGATGAACACAAAGAAACTTTCCTCTTTCAGCAGATTCATGTGAAAAACATCCTTCTAGTGTCAAACTCTGCACACACACCATTCTGCACAATGAAGCTCAAACATCAAACTGTAGGAACAAGAAGAATCTTTGAGTGGAGGGAGACTCAAAGATCTAACAGTAAAGGCTTTGTTGGGCAGCTCGGTGCACCAGTGTACTGTAGGTGTGAAGCAGTTTATCCTGAAGGAAATTAGTTTGTTGTGAAAAAGGGTTGACAGCCCAGGCTGTTAAAAATTAAACCACCAGATGCAACACAGTAAGTGATAATTAAGACAATGACAAATCAAATGTTGAAACAAGTTGCGTGGGTTTTATTGCCCGTGATTGGGATGGTGATTAGTAAAAATGTATGTGATTAGTCATAATGGCAAAATCACCCAAAGGCACTTTGGTGTGATGATCCCATATGTTCTATCTGGCTTTAGGTTTGTGTGTGTATGTGTTTCTCCACTTCATAATTATCCATATACATTTGTATGGATGTGTGGATGATGATGTATTTATTTAAGAGTTTGATGCGTGTGTGTGTGTGTGTGTGTGTGTGTATAAACCGTAATGACGTATTTTAAATGCACCTTCTTTATGTCTCAGCTATAAGAAGACATCAGAGACGCTGTCCACAGCAGGACAGAAAACCTCAGCAGCCTTCACCACACTGGGCAGCGCCATCACCAGGAAGTTCGGGGACATGAGGTACACAGCGATGTCACATCTGATTATTTAGTGTCGCTTCAACACAGGGTGGGAACTTTTTACCAATGTCAGCTGCGTTCTATTGCTAATATATTATGTAAATATGTGGGGCTTTTACAGCCATGGTGGCCTTTTGCCATCGTAAAGGCCATTAACACACTTTGCATATTCAGACCTATCATAACACAGCCTACCCATTCCCCCACTGATGCATTTTCCACTTTTAATTCCGATTCACAGACACGGTTTTATTTGTGTTACTCATCCCCGTCTTTCAGAGAGCAGAGTTTTGACTCTTGCTTCTATCCAGCTCAGGGGGAAGTTGAGATTATGTAAGCCCACATTAAGCTGCTTTCTGTGGGGAGCTGAAGAGCCCAGAGGCAAAGTCTGTCCTCCTCAGTCGCTTTCTCTTTCTTGTTCTGTCTCTTTGCCTCGCTGTCATTCTGTGTTGCTCTGTTTGAGACGCTGAAAGTCAACCTACAGTGTGTTCGGCTGCATTGTCCTGCGTGTAAATAAATAAAACATTTGTGTGCATGACGACAGGAGAGAGCTAGAGGATGTGGGCCTGTGTGACTTCATGTATGTGCAAGAGGAATTAAAGCTTTTCTAATTGGAAAACAAAGCTAACTGGAGAGAATTAAAGACAATTGTAAAGGCAGATGGTGTATTGCTGATTCTGGGTACACTGCAGCTTATTCTATGTTTGGAATATAAAGTTCAGAAAGGAAACAATGCATTATCTCTGATTATTCCAGCATGGTTGGTCTAGAGTTACTGTTCCCTCGAAGGTATGTTCCTGTGGTTTATTGCTCATGGTGTGCAGTTTTGCTTTGTATGCACATACAGACAGCATGTTTGTATGCATTTGCTGTGGATTTGTGTTTGAAGTGTGTTCTCGCATGTCATTTTGTCCTGTCAGTCAGAAATATTCGACCATTTTCAAACTGAGTTTCTCTAAAGTGATGCAACATATAACAATTTTCTTATATCTGCCTACCTGTTCCACTGTCTTATCATGGGTTGTGTGTAGTTTGTGTAGACACTGTTTACTATAATGATTCTTACTATATGAGCAACAACAAGAAAACTCTATTTTAAACTGTATATGCAAAGGTGAATGTCACTTTAAAGAGGATAGGAACTATCTTTCTGATATAATGGACAAAGTAACAGAAAAGCTGATTTCATCCTTTCTCACATCAAATCAATCATAAATATATCAAATATTTGTATTTGTGCACACTTTGGGCAGTGTTTCTGTGTCACCACTGTTAATTCTGTCATATTTCTCTTTCAACAACTAACTCTTAACTCTAATGTGTGTGGGTGGGTGTGTGTGTGAGATCACATAGATATTTTGTGTACAAAACATTTGGTAATCATCATTTAGGTGTTAGTGTAGATACGATTGTGTGTTTGTAATGTTTAACTTCAGTAGAACATTTAGATAACGTGTAGTTCAGGACAGTCTGGTTCCCACAGTAGTTTTGTACACTTGCTTTGAGTTTAGAGATATGAGGTTGTTATACTATTAATGGCATATTAATATTAATATATAGCATATTGCCCAGTGGCAGTTTACCTTTCATATAGAAATTGTTTGTATTAACAACATAAATGTTGAGATCTGTCAAAGTATCTTAAAATGTTTTCCCTCTTCCTCCATGCTCCCCAAGGTCCAACTCTATAGGGTAAGAATCACACAGCTGATTATGTCACATTAGTTGTTCCTGACTAAGGAGTCTTAGGCAGCGAGTCTTAACTCAATAGATCTGTCAGATCAGCTGATGGCGCTAACCGCTTGGTACAGTATGGATGCAGTCAGTCAGTCAGGTGGTTCTTGTCTCAGCTCAGAATCAGATCTAGTTGATATTGGTCTCTGACAATAAATTGTCTCAATGAATAATGTGAACAAGGCATCATGAATAGCTGCAGGAAAGTGTTACAGTTAAGCTAATACAGGCTGAGATTGATTTCACTTTTCAGCAATTTTTGATTTTATTGAACAGATGGTTGAAGGTAGATGAACTGAATTAAGTGTGAGCTGCAGTATTTTATGATATCACACCACAGAATAATACCCTACACACTTCTCTCAATTCCATCCTCTAATAGTGGCTGTGGGACTGACTCTGCATGAGCACAATATCAAAAGAAAACAATGATTTCTCTGGCTAACTCTGTGGGTCAGTGCAGCTCTGGCTGTGTGTGTGTGTGTGTGTGTGTGTGTGTGTATAAACTGTACTAATCATTAACTCCTCTCTTACCACGCTCTCCGGGGATAGCTACTCTATCAGACAGTCTATGAGCATGCCCACCATGAGGTAACCACACTCTGCTTGCTTTTGTGTGTGTGAGTCAATTTATGTGTTTTTCTTCTCTTTGTATGACGTCTTTTTTTGTCATTTTTAGCCACAAAAGTCGACCTTACTCTGATTTAGACAAATTAATAAAAATAGTTCAGACACCAGGTACAGTGCAAAAGCAAACTGTTTCAAATAATTTCTCCAATAGGGGATTAATAAAGTAAATCTTAAATCTTAAGGTGTCCCCTCCATTGACACTGATTTAGTTAGTGGCTGAGTGGTAATAAGTTCATTCTGATGCTAAAAAACCTGGGAAAAGTTAAAAACAGATGGTATTGACACCTGCTTACACCCCCTACTGATGTTTTCTTTGCCCTTTTCATACCTCAGTTCACATAGTCACAATGTATGCCATTAGTTAATACTTAATGTATCCCAGAGTGGGGTAATAAGCTATTGTTTACAAGGCAACACATGTAAATACAGTCCTTTTAGAAGGAAGGACATTTGTGACTTACCCGTATTATAATGTCAGGAAATAGTTGAGCAAATAATGTTGTGCAGTTGTTCTAAAATATGAATGTAGTAGCCTTTCTTTCTTGCTTGCTTTTTACAGAAACTCTCCCAGCTTCAGGTCTTTTGAGGAGAAAGTTGAGAATACAGTGTCCACTATCAAGGTAAACAGTGTGTGTTTGTGTGTGTGATAGAGGGTTTGTATGACTTATTTCAAGGCGTTAAAATGTCATAATAGATTATTTTGAAAGCATGGTTACTATACTTTGTTGTTTTGCTTTTCTCTATCTTTGTAAATTGACTCAATGTCATTGTAAATGAGGGTCGTCCCTCAACTGATCTCTCGACTATAAATAAAGGTTGAATGAATGTATATAACCGCAGGGCATGTGACTATTTGCTATTGATTAAATATTGACAGTCACACCTAATGGATAACATGCAAACACTGCTTTGTTTAGTAGTAAGCAGTGAAAGCCACACAGAGAAACCGTCTCTGAGTGTTATAAAATGGGAGTGAAGCAGAGAGAACAGAGCTATAATCTGGGTGTAATTGCTAGCTTACACTCTGACTCTTACAGCCTGTTGGTTATTTATATTCACACTGATCCTGATGCAGCCTTGGCAGCAGCAGACCTCCATCCTTTGTCTGTACTTCTGCGATAGCCAGTGCAAAGACCACTGTCTAATTTAAGTGTGTACAGAGAAGTTAGATTCTCTGCTGTTTTGTGACTTGCTCTCAAAAACACTGCAGTGTTCAAACAAAAGCAGTTTCAATTAGTAGTTTACATTTCAGCTTTGGTTTCGTATTTAAAAAAATTAAAACATTGATCTCATCCTCTTATTTGCTCACTGGCTGTGTCTGAGAGTGAAAGTCTTTGTAAAAGTCTGCCACCTTGAGTCTGTTCTACAGCAGTGCAGCAAAGATGCAAGTAATGATTCAGAGATGACAGCCTATTTTATTTTTCCTGCATGTTTCATAGACAAAGGTTGGCGCTTCGGAGACCGGAGGCAGCTTTGAGGAAGTCCTCTCCTCCGCAGCGAACGCCAGCTCTCAGGACACTCCCACTAACACCTTGACGGACAGCTCTGAGAGGCCGTGTTAGAGCTGCATCCGCACCACGAGGCAGATCTTCAACCAGGAACTCTGATCACTGCTGTATGGCAGTACTTATCTTACTCAAGGCTCTGACTGAAATGTTACAGAATGCTTTTATCTGATGCAAAAATCCCATATATGTGAGTAAGTCTCTTAACAATTGGAATTTCCTGCAACCCTAAATGCTTAGAAAGAAAATTGGCACCATTTCTTGTTTGGACTAGATTTACTCTAAATATTCTAAAGCAGCAGATGTCTACTTTTATTTTGAAGGATCAAGAAAGCTACCTTTGATTTAGTAACACCTATAAGTGGACATGGTTGATCTTTTTGTTGAAGGACTCTCCTTCAGTGAGTTGGATTTAACCAACCTGCCCTCCAGTGGCCTCCAAACCATGTTAAACCACAGATGCTGGATCAGATGGGGTTGAAGGGGAGAAGCAGTGAAGTCTTTTGTAAGAAATGAAAGGAGGATGAGCAGAATCCAAGAACCAAAGCTTTGTATTTCTGGCCTGTATTTTCTTTCTGTCACTTACTGTAAGTAGAGCGTCTCATGGTTTGGCTCATGTAGTTACTTCGTCACGAGTGGAAAAACTCAGCTGTCAAATCCCAGCTGGAAGTCCTCACACACAAAATGAGAGGTTATGAATTCCTTCTTTGTTATGTAAATTCAACATAAGTAGAAACAGCCATGTTGGTGCAGTATCCAAAGTCTACACCACTATGACTACTTTCATACCAAAAAATACAAAAGTACATCCTTTGGTTATTATTAGAAATATATCTGTTTGATTTTTAAAAAAATTTAAAAAAGCACTTTATGTTTTATTTCAACTACCTAGGACTTTTTACCAAAATGTTTTAAAAAGACTGTATATAACCCAAGAAGTATAAATTATTTTACACTTAGACATACGATTTTGTTATGGCCGATTGTTAAACACACACGTTGCTGCGGACAGTTTGGGTTGGGGCCTATTTGAATGCTGGATCATACTCTCACTTATTCAGTGCATTTACACTATGGGACTAACTAGTCTATAGGAATACATGAAACAATGTATTTGCCATGTGCAGTGCAGGTTTCCATGTGTAAATGTAATAATGGAGTTTATTTTTGTTTTCTCTTGACTGCCAAGAAACAGGAAGTCAAACAGAATCTTATTTATCACTTTGGACAATTAAATCTGATGCTGGAGATTAAAAAATAAATAAAAAATGCCAGAGCTGCACGGTTGTACCTCTGAAAGTGCTGAAGGTAAAAAGATTTTAACCTGTGGAGGTCCAGATAACGTAAAAGTTTACCATTTATCCACATCACCTCCCCTAAAAACTTAATGTCTGAGTTATTTTAGATAGGAGATCTGATGCCTAATGCTGTGTAACTGATACGGAATATCTAACATTAATATAACATCAGACTGTAGCAGTAGCTGTAAAACCACCCTGGACTGTAATGTGACCCTGAAATCCAAGACATGCTGTTACTTACTGATCTGATTTTTAGCTTCCTTTTGCAGAACTAGCCCTGTTAAATGCGGAAATAAAGAATGGACTTAGTTTTTATTACTTATCTATAAAAAGGTTGGTGCCACAAAACATTAAAAATCTGTTTTCTTTTTAACTTTTCAAGAACGGTCTCTGTGTCCACTGCATAACTTTGCCATCAAAGTAATGTTGTGTTTTTAATATATAATCTGTTTTGTGTTTGTTTTTTTCTTATTGTCTTTCATGTGATTTTATTTTCTTTGCTGTGGTTTGAGAAGATGCCCTGGGTCATTTCATGTTCAGTTCAGTCTGTTCATGAAATGTATTTATTAAAATTCATGTCATGAATCGTGTACTGAAAGATCTTTTGTAACAAGAAAAAGTTGCCAGCACTGATCTTTTACCAAATAACTGAACTGATGACTGTCATTGGAAAATAAATTACAGTATATATTTTACATGTGTATATTGTGTTGGGTTGAAATACAAATGAACTGAAATGAAAAGACCTTTTTACAAAAAACACACCAGAAGGCATAACTGTGACACTGAAAAAAAAATAACATTGTGTTTAACGTATTCATCTGTATTCATACAACTAATTACACGTCATTATAAATAACAGTTTTTATGGTTGATGTATCGATATTAAAACTCGTCTAAACCAAACTAAATATAACAATTGACTGTTTTTACAATAAACACTGAAAGCTGTGACTGAACTTGTTGAATAAACAGATAAAACAACCAAACATAAAGTAGTAAAGGTGGAATAATGTGCAACTGACGTCTATGCAACATACTGAAAATAATTTAGTGCTCATTTGCCAGCAGTATTTCTATAACCTATTTCACAAAATCTGTATATTGTACAATAAGACTGCATCAGAAAATGCATTAACACTATTTACTGACGGCAGCACCATTGTTATATTTTTATAGACAGCCCTATGATGTAACATCTGCCAGATAATATACAAATATATAATAACGTGTCAAAATGTAATAGAAACTAGTTGAATAGTTTCTATACATGAATAAACAGGAACTAATGTAATAATGTGAGAACATTATCTGGGAAATTATACCGTTTTTTATTACATTTTCAACCCATTTATTTTGACAAATTATTGCATTTGTATATTATCTGGCAGTGTTTAATTGTCAGAATGTATCTATTATAGTTCCTCATACTGTACTAGAGACATTGAGGTAAAACACAGAAGACAAAGGGATCAAATAGCTGCAGATACCCATGTGTCCTTGTCCTCAGTTACACTGTAGCAAATGAGGAGAAGTTGAAACTCCCAATCTACAGTTTTCCACACTAGCTTCTGATCCTGTGACGTGTTTGTGCATCCTCATACACATATTCTGTGTTACAGTCCAGCGTCTCTGTCTCTCCACTGAGGAGGTATTGTGTGCGTTGCAGTCAGGAGGAGGTGTGTGAAGTCGTACTTGGCTGTGAAGACGTTGCACCAGCCGCCTGCGAGTTCCCAGAATTCTTTGTTTCATCCGTTTTAGTCATGTGACATCCTCTCTCTTCATTCAAAGAGCTGATGAGCTGGAGCACGTCTGGGTGGTGGAAACGACCTGAGAAAAAACAAAGTAAGTAACAGCAACTGATCAGTGATATCAGTGAAATACAAATGTGCATTTGTCTCTTTGGTCTGTTAACCATCAAGGAATAAAGGACATTTATTTATCATTGTACAACACAAGGTGGTATAACGAAATTAACGTTTGCAGTTCCTTCATGCTAGACACAGAAAAAGATAATAAAAATAACACACATACTTCCTAAAACTCCGCACATGTCAAATTTAGTTTTTGAATGACTCGAAGCCTAAAATGACACCAAACATTAATAGTAATATGTGCTGGCTTTTCATTTTGAATTAGAGGCACAACTCTGGATTATTTACTGTTGGTCTGTTGCTTCAAATATAATAAGAAGCTACTTTAGTTGCTATAGTATATGTATACACCGAATAAAACAAAGGAAACGTGACGTCAAAGTATGAGCGACTTAAAGGACCGTGTAAAATGTTGTGGCATCTATTGGTGAAGTTTCAGATTGCAACCCAATGAAAACAGCTCAGCCTTCCAAGCGTATAGGAGAAACTACGGGGGCCACGAAACGAGCAAAAAACGCGAAAGGCCCAGTCCAGAGTGAGTGTTTGGTTTGTCCATTGTGGGCTACTGTAGAAACATGACGGCTCATCATGGCGCTCTCCATGGAAGGCGGACCACAGCGGCTGTGGATAAAAACCTCTCATTCTGAGGTAACAAAAAAACGATTCCTTTCAGGTGATTATACGCTAATAAAATCTATGAATATTATATTCTATTTCTGTCAATAGATCCTCCTTAATGTTACACACTGGACCTTTAAGTGATGAGATCCAGTGAAGTGGAGAGGAACAGACATGAAATGCAGAAGAGGACAGTGACACACTGGAGACGTACCGTTGGTGGAGTCAAAGAACTCCTGCAGTCTTCCCGGCGTTCCCTCCAGCTCCTCGTACTCATGAGCCTGCAGGATCATCTCCAGGAGGTCAAACTGTTTCACCAACCTGGCCTCTGGACTGCTCTGGGTCTCATATTCCTGTAGATGAGACAAATGTGTGTCTGCTCTTCAATTAGTTCAATTATTATTATTGTTCAGCTACAAACCACAGGGTCATACCTCCCACAGTCCATAAATCTCCTGTTTGAGTCCACCAGGCAGAAGACCTGCCAGGTGTGTCATCGCTTCCTGAGAGAGAAGTGAGGAGAAGTATAATTCATCATCATCATCATCATCATCATCATCATTATCATCAAAATAAACAGAAATACTAGAATCTAGAATAATACATTAATAGTAAAACAGGACGTATCAGGAAGAGACTCTTGTGTTTGGATCTGATGTGAGCGACCGTGGTCACTTGCCTCTTCTCGCCTGTGTTTCTCTGCTTTACTGATGTTGTCTGATGGAGCGATATCTCCCACAATGCACTCTGCCATGTCATGAACCAGGGCCAGCTTTATGCATCTAAAAGAAGTGAGGAGAAAAAATGTATGAGCATGCTAAAGCAACAAAGTAATTGGACCATGCTGCATAAGCAAAGTTGAAATCTTTGAAATGAAACAACAGCTGTTCGGTCATCAAATTAACGTCTACTGAAAGTAATTAGTGTCCGTTGTCAGTAGATACTAGACAGTAACTTTCATTTTTGGGAAAAGTTGCTTCTATCTGTGTGAGTGGAGTACCTGTCCTTGTCCACTGTGGGGTCAGTGATGGTCAGAGACATCATGGCCATGCGGTACATGTGGTCTGATACGCTCTCTGGTTTCTTCACGTTCCTGTACACCCAGCCGGTCCGCGGGACCCTCTGCAGGTAACGTCAGCCACAACACACAACTCATCAGGGGCACCGAAAAATCGATCTGTCCTTAAATATTACGTCTCATGACGTATTCCACCAGCTTAGTGAGACAGTTTGTGTTTGTAGAGACTAACTTCACTGCAGATAATCAGTGAAGATTTTTTGTTTGACAGTGCATTTTCCTTTTAGTCTTACATGTTGGCTAAAATTTGATAATACAGTAATCTTATAAGACATTAAGCTGAAATTTCCTTGCTCCAGCTTCTGGAAGGTGAATATTTTCTTTTTTTCTTTTGTAATAAAAAACTGAATTTATTTAGTCGGTCAGACAAAACAATTCATTACCATGAGCTCTGTAAACTCAGTGATCGACCCCATTAATCAGTTAATTAATCACTCAATCTATATAGATTAATGTTAATCAATAATGAAAGATTGTTGGTTACAAGTTAAAATCAACATTGTCATTTAATCTTACAGCCAAAGTAATTAAATTATTTGTAATGTTAATTATTAATAATGTGATATTTAGCATCACTACACAGAGCCAATACAGGGTATTGTCAATTGTATATATATATATATATATATATATAAATATTCATGGTTTGGCAAGAAAGTGGCATACAGACAATCTCATATATCAATATTTG
>NW_023340246.1:9208875-9215564 GCF_004916995.1 Morone saxatilis
AGAGAGACACACACAGACACACACCGTCAACGAAAATGCTGAACAAAGCGCCCAAACTAAAACAAACAGTTAAAACTAAAATGAAGAGTAACATAAACGTGAGACCGGCGTCGGAGGCGATGGTAGGTTAGCGTTAGGTAGCCGGCGATGTTTGTTCCCACTGTTGATAACTTCTATTGACTGTTCGCTTTGTTTGTGGCTAACGTTAACTAGCCTCCCTCGTCTCTTCTCAGATTGAACTGCTAACTCTGCTGTTTTTAAACAGCCTGGCGGAGGAGGCGAAGGCCAAAGCTTTTGAGGAAAAATGTGCAACGATTAGAGGACAACATGTCAAAGCAGTGTCCAAGGTGAGTTCAGAGAGGACTCAAATGACACAAACACACCGTGAAATGGTTACTGAACGCTGCATCCGCCGTATTTCTTCTTCTAATGACAGCTGCGTGGATTACTTTCATTATTAATCAACTTATTAGTCACCTGCTAATCGTTCGTTCTTTACATTGTCAGAATAAATAAGTAAAACATGTCTATCATCATGGTGATGTGTTCAAAATCCAAGTTTTTCTGTCCGTGTTTTGGGAAAACGTATTTTATAGCACTTGTTTTACTCCTGAGGATTTTCTGATGATCCTATATTATCTAATAATATACAAAACTAATGGTAAGTTTTTATTTCCTGACGTTTTTGTTGAATCCAGTGTTTTTATTGGTGTGATCTGCATATACGTGTATATAAGTGTCTCAGAGTATAAACAGGCACCAGCAGCACACATAATGTATATTTTTCTTATACAATTGAAGTGTTTCTAGTGTCTAAAACTTTGTTAATGAGTTTCGAGTAGTAAAATTGTGCCACTGTGCTCAAAGAAGTTTTTTTGTAAATATCCTTTCAAGTAAATGTAGATACCGCCTCTGAAAATCTCTGTATTAAAGGATACAGTAGTTGGCAGGTGTCTTAGTTCCTGATTGGAGTCTGAATAAATGTGTTGAAGGCTGACGCAGCACCAGAGAGATTCACTAATGAAAACTGTTACAAATACACAAAGTGTTGGAACCAGTGAACTCAGTAAACAGCATGTTGTGCAGTAGAGGTTTTCTCATGTAGCCTATACAAAGTTCTTATTTATATTTCTAAACAAAATGATATTAGCGTGTTAGCTTTGTTTCAATTTAATCAAACGTTACAGGGCTGAAAACACACGTATGCAGTTTTTTGATGAGTTTTTTGTCTCTCTTTATAGAAATTGCTGAAAAAAGCAAGAGGATGAAGACTGTGAAGTGCATCATCATCATTTTTATTAACAGTATTGTGAATATTATTATGAATGACAGTCGCTATATTTCTTGCTTTTTTTATGGTGTTTTCTTCTGATATTTTTATTTCATTCTTTGTGCAAGTTAATGTCTAATATCTGTTTTCCTATAAGAGTTTTTTGTTTAATTCTTGTGAATCGTATAATGGCTCATATTTTAGACCTCTCAGTCCCAAAACTGACAATGACAATTTATAATGGCTTTCTCATATTAAATAAACGAATAAACCAGTCTTATTTATTTTTACAGTGATGTCGTGAGTGTATTAAGCTTTAATCTCAAAGCTGTGGACAGTTCGGAGTGGGTTAGTACTTCCAGATCTGTTCACCCCTCGTCTCGCTCTCCTATCATCCATCACGCTCAGCGTTTTAAGCTGCACGCTTCACAGCCTCTTCACTGAGCACGAGCTCAGCCGCCTCCCAAATTCCTCACTTCTTCACGCTACATAGATTATCGGCGTGCTGAGCTCCTATCCTGCTTATTTCCTACCACAGAAGAGGTCCGTGTGTAAATGGTGAAAAGGTCAAAGTCATACTGTTAAACTGCTGGATCGAACAGTAATGGTTGTTGAGAACAGTGTTATGTGTCATCGCTTGGTTTGTATTATGCATATATGCTAGCACGATTACAGGTATCGATTACAGGTATGTGTCCACATGGTTTAAATTTGTTACTTAAACTTTATTATTCACTTGGCTCTCTCACTCCTTTGCTTGGGGTCCTCCATCTTTATCGTCCCCCTCCCCACATTTCAGTTTGGCAGTTAAAACATTCTTTGGCCTCCAGCGGTTATTTTCTTGGAGAATCTGATCTGGCACCCCAGTGAGCACAGCCTTGTCATGTTTATGTTCCCAGTCAGGTTGAGGAGGTGTTACTGGGTTTGTGGAGCCCCACTCCTCTGACCTCTGAACCACTGCCACTTCTCTCTCTCTCTCTCTCTCTGCCTGCTGTTCTCTCCTTTATTCCTATATCTTCATCACAGAGCCACATACATACATTTCACTCTGATGTGCTGTCCGAAGTTTTTCCCAGCTTGCAGTAGTCCTTGTTAGCAACAATAGTTAAACTTTTTCACACTCTCCTAGGTTTGCTCTTGTCCTCAGTGGTTTTTGAGAAACACACTCTTCTCCCTCTGTCAAAATAAAAACGGTGGCCTTGCCTCGCCTGTCCAGTGCATGTTCGTTTCTGAGCACCTGTTGACAATTGAAGCCAGGCAGCCAGCGCGGCCCTGTCCAGCTCCTCTGTCTGGTCTGGCAGAGTGTAACATTTAGCTCCGTCTCTCTCAGATAAATCAGCTGAAGTGTAAAACCCCACTGCAAAGCTCCTGCTCATTCCTCTTTTGACATTTTTCCAGGCAAGCCAAGAAAGCACTGCAGTCCATTTTGGCCGAGAGGTTGTTATGATAACTTGCTGTGCCGTTCTTAATGGGGAGCACATGGTCTGACAGGTTTCTATTGTGTCACTGTCTCTGTTCGTGTCTTTGTTCTGAGGAGGAATAGAATTATTCTAGTCTAACAACAACGTTACAAAACGGTTAAAAATAAGCAAAAGCAACATCTTCAGTTTTGGCTTATTAGCAAATCTGGGGATTTTTCAACTCTATAAGATTTGACAGGCTCTGAAATGATTATGGATTTAAACAGAGGGTCATGAATTGCAGAGGGAAACCAAATTCCAAGAAGTGGAACACTGGAGAGATCTGTTTTGGAGAAGCAGTGAAGAACCACAGAGTTCCCAAAACAGGCGATAATACACGCGGTGGTGCCAAACAACAAATCCTCTGGAGGACTTCAAGCTTTCATCACCTTCCAGCCTCTTTGTGGGAACCGCAGACCCTCTGTGACACCTCCAGCTCTCTTTTGTTTTGTTGTTGAGAGGTAGTCAAATCACCCTGTTTTTTTGGTTTACATTTCCTGAATCCAGTCTTCATGGGAAACACAAAGTGCCCTGTAATGGATCAAGTTCAACTAAAATCTAAAAAAGCTTGGGTGACATGGTAACTGGCAGTTTTTGTGCAGCGGATGTGTTGTTTTTTAATTTTATTCCATCATCGTGACTTCATCCAGCCCGTGTGAGAAGGCTTTAAAAAGCTGGTGATGATATTGTGATGACAAGCTTCAAAAAACATATTTATGATTTATTGTTTTAAATGGAACCAAATGAGGAGCTATTTTGTTGTCATGGTCACACACACACACACACACTATTTGTAGGCTGAGCAGAGAGTGTATGATATTAGTAAATGAGGCGTGTGTGTACTTGATGTGCTACACTCGCCTCTAAACAAGCTCTGTTACTGTGGTGCAACACTGATAGCAGTTAAGTCTTGAGTCTGGTGTGGTAATACTGCGGCACAAAAAAGTGTCTGGAAAGCAATATGGTTTACTAATTTATGTATATCTGGCCAAATAATAAAACATAATCACATGTTTTATTGGCCAAAATATCAGTATAGTTCTGAGACGGTAATTACCTCATTAAAAGTTCTTTGAATATATAAATGATTTTCACTTCAAAAGTTAAATTACTGGAAGTCAGTTGGATTCGATTTCAGTTGTCACAAAGTCCTGCTTGTAAGTACACATCTTAAATTCAGAATGAAAGTTTCCCCTTCAGCAGATGAATGTTAAAGCAGCCTTTTAGTGTCAGACTCTGCAGCGCAGTAATTATAAGCACAACACATTTGTGAGTGGAGGAGCTCTTTAAAAGATTGAATTCTAAGTATTAGTTAACTAATAAATGTGTATGTGACGAATGAGGATGAAGGTTAAACAGTATTATGATTCCAGTTCTGTGAAGAAATGCCATTTGATGTGATAATGGATCAGGAGGAGGGTCGTGAAGGAAGGGTAACAGGAGAGGAGGCTGGGAGTGTGTGTGTGCGTGTGTTTGTGTGGGAAGCAGAGACAACCCCAGAGCAGCTTAACCAAATTTACATTAGATTTGCATTTCGACTATCATATGATGGTTTCTCTTCTGTTTGCATTCTTTGTGGCATTCTGCCGGCTTGAGTGATCTCATGGAATGCACATGGGATTTTTCTTCAAGAAAACATTTAGTTCAACTCTGCACTCGACTGCTCTCTTACACCAGACCGGAGTCTCTACATGGGTCCATTTGAATGAAATTTGTGGAGATATTCCCAATTTCTAAAAATGGATGTCACGGGATTTGGGATGTGATGCAAGGTGCCTCTGCTGACTGGATTGATGTTTTGCTGAAGGAAGAAGGAAAATGTGGATACCGTCATTCATTTTGATTCTGTACTTCATGAATCTTACAAAAGGCCTAAATAGCACAAAGATTCTGAAATATAAATGTAAGTATTCAAGCTTGACTTCTACCTCTCCGATAATGTTGTTAGACTTGTGCCTTATCTTTCTCCATTTTTCCAGTGGAAGGTAGTAAACAGTAGACAGACACTACAGTACATATGGAGACAATAAGTGTGTTCTATTAGCTTTCAGGGAACAATGTGGTCATAGATTTCCATTGGTTTTACCCATTTGCACACTATGAATTTGAAAGCTTGGCTCTGTCTGTTGGCTCTGATCTCAAGTTGCCAGAAAAACTGCGTATTGTAAATGGAGCAAAAAGTACTTCAGTATTTCATTCTCATTTTATTTGCACGAGCTCAGGAAGAGTATAAAATTCACTCAGCCCCCCTCCACACACACACATCCCATATCCCTTTATCCTACATCCCCAGGTAGCTCCCCCATGAGCAGCCTCTGTCCAGCCGGTTGTGCAACATGCTCGGCCCTGAATGGCTGTCTGTCCTGTAAACCTCGCCTTTTCTTCCACTTGGAGCTGGATGGGATGCGGCAGAGGGGCACCTGTCTGTCCGCCTGTCCCCGGGGGCACTACGGCATGCGCTCTCCACACATCAGCACTTGCATCAGTAGGTACCAATAAACACATGTAGGAGTGGTGGAATGATGTTTAAACCTATTTTGTCTAATTTTGCAGAAGAGACTTTATAGTGGTAGAAGGCTTTACTGCTTCATTGTGTTTAGCTGAACTGGGTAAGACTTGAAATACACACTGTGTATATTACAAACTGACTTAAAGAAAATAAAACAAACAGGAATATCTTTTGGTGCCATTGGCCTACAGGGTGCAAGGAGGACTGCGCTTCCTGTTTCAGTGAACATTTCTGCACACACTGTCACCTGGGTCACTTCTTGTTCCGGGGCAAATGTGAAAACAGCTGTCCGAACGGACTGACAGCAAACGCAGCACTGCGAGAATGCACAGGTGAGACACTGCGCAGCGCTACTGCAGTGTGTACATGTGGTTTTGTGCTTACTTTACTGGAACTACAGTGTTTGTGTCTCTGTCTCAGAGTGCTCTGTAGACTGTGAGGTGTGTGTGAGGAGGAACATGTGTGTGAAGTGTAGAGCAGGCCTGTACTTTCTCGACGGCCAGTGCCATCTCACCTGCCCGAGGGGATTTGAGCCTGATGTGCAGTCTCTACAATGCATCCCACAAGGTGAGAGAAATTCCCTTTCATCTCCAACTTTTACGCCACATCATGGCACCATTTCAGTATCGCGGTCTCTGTGTGTTCTTACCTTTCTCATCTTTTCTCTCATCACAGTGCACTGTCAGCTTGGGGAATGGACGGATTGGGGTCCATGTGTTCGGAAAAGGAGAATGCGAGCCTACAGGAGGGGGGGGGAGACACGTACCCGTCAAGTTCTGCAGTCACCTAGTCTCCACGGTGACGCCTGTCCACATGTGTCAGAGATCAGGAAGTGTGTCATCAAAAAGAGACCAAAGAATCCAAGTATGTTGTAATAAACTGAAAAGAAGAGACAATTAAAACTATTTGTTTTAACTTAATATTGCTCACTCTACTTTGGCTGGTAATTTAAAAACTTGAAAATACTATTGTAAATTGTGAAGAAAAAAAAAGGCACTCCAACAGGCATTATTAAAAGGGATGGATATGATGATATTACATGAAACTTTTTTGTGCTTCTATGAATTCAACACCTTTGCTGCATCGCTTGGCTTTATGTGGCTGAATCAGAGACTTTTTATATGATTAGCAGTCGTGCTAAATTGATGCCACTTGTGTTTTGTTTTACATGCTGATTGCCTAACTTTACTGTTTATGTCGTATTGTGACTTTTTGAGGACACATACAACCCAAAAAAAAGGTGTAAAAAGATTCTTACTTGCAATAAAATGTATTAACAAAAATGTTTTGGTTCTTAGCTCTTTATGTTAAAGCTGGACAAAAACAGCCAACAAATCCTCAAGCCTTTTAACCAGAACATGTTTTGACATATCAGACTAAGAAAAGCCCAGCTGTAAATTATAACATTAATGATATCTGGATTCCTTTTAGCTGCCTCAGTTTCAGGGTC
>NW_023340246.1:9215664-9220737 GCF_004916995.1 Morone saxatilis
ACATACATAAAATAGAAAAATAAGGCAAGAGTGCATAGTAAACAAATAAAGAATTTTAAAGAGTATGCAGTTGTGTCAAAACCTCCCTGTATAACAGACCTGTCGGCCTATACAGCACATCTGAACATAATGCAATAAGACTACAAAATCTAATAGAATTTAAAAAAATACATTTTTATTTGTACGTAGATATTTTAGAATGTTTTTTACGTTTTAACCGTGGCACAACAATATATAAAATTGTGTATTTCTATTGACTTCTATACAAGCTATGATAAATACCAAAATATAAATGTGGTAAAACGTGAATATCTTAAATATAAATCTTAAAATGAGTAAAACTCAAAAATCTCTTTTCTCTTCCGGTCATGACGTTCATATGATCAAGAGTCATAACTGCGTAGAAGCGAACGTTTAAGTTACGTACTGCGCAGCTTTACTAGATCTATAGAACATGTGTCTTGGCGTTGGCAACGACGTGAGGCCGATCCAGGAGCACTGAAATCAGTTGGGCTTGGCCGGAGCGATGTCCGAACTATAACGCAGTCATTATCTGCCCTACTAAACTTTATAACCAAATATAAATGCAGCTGAACAAATATCTCTACCTGCGCTTCTGTTGAGGACGCTTCTAAAGGCTCAGGTGAGTGTATTAATAGAAAAGTAAAACATAGCCAGGAAGCACATTCAGAGCTAAAATGCTAACTGCAGCTGTAAAGTTACCGTCTGCTAACGCTAGCTGAATGTTAGCTTGACATTAACTTTACAGTCATTTTTACTTGTATTGTTGCTTTACATTAAACGGATGAGGCTCTAATAAATATAGCTCTAAGCTATAGCTATAACTTTCTAACCTAATGTAACTAGTCGGTGAGTTAGCTCACGTTAGCTTTGGCAGACAGTGGGCCTTTGGTATAAGTCGTTGTACCGAAGACCTGCAAATTCAGGAAACCAGCTAATCCCTAATGTGACAAACTTACATTTCCTAAACTTGCGTTATGTGGAAACTTTATTTCCCTGGTTTTCAGAAGCCACAACTTTATGCTAATACAAGGGTTCCCAAAACGATCAACAAAATAGGTCAGGACTAGTGGGAACCGCACGGAATTGTAACTTATGTCTGTTTAATTGAAAGATTTGAAGTTTCGTTTTGACATATCAGACTAAGAAAAGCCCAGCTGTAAATTATAACATTAATGATATCTGGATTCCTTTTAGCTGCCTCAGTTTCAGGGTCCTGGTATTGCTGTCTCTCTGTCACACTGTCGTGGTTTACTGGGACACTTGAATAGAAGAGAACTAGTATTAATATTATTAATAACACCTGTGTTTTTTTCTTCTGTGACAAGTTCAAAATGTCTGTTGTGAAGAGGCCAATCAATCAGTCCCACAACACATACATAAAATAGAAAAATAAGCCAAGAGTGCATAGTAAACAAATAAAGAATTTTAAAGAGTATGCAACCGCACTGAATTGTCTGTCTGTTTAATTGAAAGATTTGAAGTTCCGCTGTGATTGATCTGTCTTTTCTCTGTAGTATGGCAGGCTGTGGAGAAGTGGACTGTAAGGTGAATGCACTGGCTCCTACAAAGCTGATAGAGGAAGTAGGAGATACTCCAGACCCCTCCAGTTCCACCGGCCCCCCGGAGTGTGCCATCTGCCTGCAGAGCTGCATCCTCCCCGTATGTCTCCCATGCCGCCACGTCTTCTGTTTCCTGTGTGTGAAAGGTGCCTCCTGGCAGAGCAAGCGTTGTGCACTCTGCCGACAAGAAATCCCCGAGGACTTCCTGGAGCGGCCGGTTCTCCTCTCGCCTGAAGAACTGAAAGCAGCCGCTGCAGGCGTGAGCCGAGGCGTAGGTACAGCGGTCAATCCCCCTGGAGACTCTGCGTGGTACTATGAGGGGCGCAGCGGCTGGTGGCAGTTTGATGAGAGGACCAGCCGTGAGCTGGAGGAGGCTTTGTCCAAGGGCAGGAAGAGCACAGAGATGCTGATTGCTGGGATTCTTTATGTAGCTGACCTGGAGAACATGGTGCAGTATCGCCGGAATGAGCACGGCCGCAGGCGCAAGATAAAGCGTGACGTTGTAGATATTCCCAAGAAGGGAGTCGCTGGACTGAAGTTAGACCCCGAACCTGCCCCCATTCCTGCACCCATTCCTGCCTCCATTCCTGCTTCACCAGTTATCGCCCCAGCTGCACCTGAACGCGTCAGCTCGGCTGATGGATCGGACACTGCAGGCCCATCACAGTCTTCATCCCTTGGGATTATGACATCTATTCCCCCTGTTAGACCTCCAACGCTGCTGGGGCACCAACTTGTCAGTCCTCTGTCTCCCTCTCCCTCACCCTCACCTTCAACCCTGGACGAGTCTTTGTCCCAGCTCCTAATCAGCCAGCCAGAAGGCGAAGAGGTGGAAGGAGACAATGAGCTACAGACGTACGAGTATGCGTCCGGCAGCAGTGAGAGTGAGGAGGAAAGGGAGTGCGAGGGAGTGACAACGGAGTCGGTGCCACGGAGAAGACGCAGGCCGCTGAGAGAGAGCCAGCCAGCCAGAACGCCGCCAAGGGGCGGGCCCTCCAGCTCTGCACTAAGTCTCCGCTCCCGTAGTCCTGATGGACAGTGCACTGTGACAGAAGTGTGACTGCGACAGTGGGATCTGTTCTTCAGAAGAACTTTCATCAGTTCAGCAAAAAAAAGTACCAGTATGCATCTTTAAAGGTCCATTGAAATGAAAAATACCCCGTGTTGTTACTTAAGTGCATCCCACCAGCCCCATCGATCATGTGCCAAATATGAGCCATCTAACTGAACGTGATCTACAGCAGTAACTAGCATTAGCAGCAATGACGTGGGTCACAGCTGTCTGCTTGGATGTTAGTTTGCAAAATCATCTCACCTGCTAACATGTAACTACTTAACACTTGTGATAAACTCTTGTTCACCTCTGTTGTCTTCCACCCAGTGTTGTGTTTTCATTCAGAAATGCCTAAGACCAACAGAAAATGTACTACATTAAAGCCATTTCAATGGACCTTTAACATATGAACTGAAGCCTTTTGTTGAAGACTTTAAAAGTTAGTTTGGTAGTTATGCAATACACAGGTTATTCAGTGAAGGAGAAGAAGCAACTTCTTTGTAACGGTTGTCCAAAAACTACCATCTCGCACTGCCTTTACACCAGTTTGTGACATAGCAATACAACCTCTTTGAAATGAAACCACATCCTCTTTGTTCTCTAATCTTTTGACGTCATGGTTAACGTGACTGATATTTGTTTGATTGATGGTGTAAAAATCAACTTAAATGCAGCACCTTACATCCCAATTATGGATGGTTCAAATGGCTGTTTCATGCTTTGCTGATGAGTTTTTTTGAAGTTAAGATTAATCAGGACCTAATGAATAACTATTTAAACTGGAGTTTGTGTGTATATGTGTGTGTTAAATCGTCTATTTTTATTGTTAAAGTCTTGTTTTAATAATGGTGTGTGTTTGTGGGTGGTGTTAGGTACTGGAGAGCTACTGGCAGAACCACTGGAAACTATCGGGCTATATATGTAGAGAGACACATTTGGATTTCTATTTCTTCTCATAGTACTCTCAGTAGGACTACTATCAGAGCAGTGGCATTGACATGTACTTGAACTTTATCCGCACTCACACGCTCTGTTTTTCTCCTTTTTTCCCCCAGCTGCTATTATTTTAACTGTCCACTTTTCACTCTTTGTGTCTGACTGTCTGATTTACGTAAACAAACGTCTGTCTGTGTGGTGTCTTGTCAAATTATTAAAGGTGTTCATTTAAAATCTGAGGTTGGCTGATTTATCATTTTTAACAGACACAGTGGAATACATTACAGAATTATGGCAACTGGAAACAGAAGTGGCACTGGTCCATAGGTCTGTTTGCAATGTGTGTCCTGATTTCAGTCTGAGTGCACAGTACTGTAGGAGTCCACAGGATGGAGCTCTTGCATTTATTAAGTAGCCCTTTACCCATTG
This sequence comes from Morone saxatilis, assembly GCF_004916995.1. Taxonomy (NCBI): domain Eukaryota; kingdom Metazoa; phylum Chordata; class Actinopteri; family Moronidae; genus Morone; species Morone saxatilis. Next base: position 9,219,667 of record NW_023340246.1, read on the forward strand.
CCTGTTCCCCACCTGGTGTTCGAGACCGTTTTCGCGCACAGGTTGTGTGATTGGTACAAAGATCGGCAAGTAAATAAACACGTTTCCCAAAATCTCTATTGTAATGTCTATAACTATTTCTTTAATACTTACCTGCAATGTTTCCTCTTATCTGCATTTTTAGATGGTTCAAGAGAAAGAAATGTGATCAGAGTACTGAATCTGTAGCCTTCAGGGAAGAGCAATAAAGGGTTGTTTATAATTTTGAGAAATGGGAAATAAGTTTGAAGCGTGGACTAAACTTTGTATTGTGTGTTTTACAATAACTCCTAACCTTTGACCTTGGACGTGCCACAGATTGTGGACATACCTTTGTCACGTTAACAAAATAAGTGTTATACAGGCTTATTAATGGTTGAAACATTAGTCATGGAAACACATAAAATATATATGTGACCACATTCTTACAAAATAGTTTTGGTGTTCAAGTTCATCCTATGTGACAGTGACGGAATCTGTTTGTGCTGGATAGAAATGTTATGGGTATGGCAGGTATGTAAAATAGCTACATCTAAGGCTCAGGGCCAGTGTCTCTATTAGTTAGTAAATTGACTAATGAGATAACATGTAATTCTCTACGCAGAAATTGATTCATTCTCTAAACTAATTCATCTTTTGACAACATGAGAAATAAAAACCAAAATTCTCAATCCGCTCCCTGCATACGACAGTGGTTATTTTTACTTGTGCTTTGGGTCTTGTGTAATACTTCCAGGAGGATCACCTGTTACACAGTTAGGGTGCTGACTAGCAGCGTGGGCCTCTGCATGTACCGGTTAGTTACAGGTTTGTAGGACCTGAGAGTCTTTTCACAACCATTACCGCTTATTTAAATGAACTATCTAATTTACTAAACTTACTTTCCCTTTACCAAAGTGAAAAATAACGATTAGCAGCGACCAAAACGTTACAGTGGCGCTTCGAACTAAATGCTAACATCAGCATGCTAACATGACAATGTTTACCACATCCATCTCAGTTTAGTGTTAGCCTGCTAACATTTGCTAATTACAGCTGAGGCTGATGGAAACG
>NW_023340246.1:9220826-9221743 GCF_004916995.1 Morone saxatilis
TTTTTTTATATAATGAATACAAAAACGAAGGCATCATGTTGCAGTGAGAATAAAATCATCAGAAGTTTGGTGACGTTTTGTACGGGGGATTGGTGTGACTGGTGAAACTCGCAGCAAGCTACAATAATTGGTCAAATTTGTAAAAAAGTTGCGGGGATTGGACAAAAATTTCAAGGTCGCACAGAATTCACAGGGGTTGGCTGAATTTGTGTAAATTGTTGTGTTAATCGCAGCTTCCTGGAGTAATTGAGACACAGACACACATCGGGGTTTATTTTACGCTCTTATAGTGTCTGAACAAGAATGAGGCAGACCAGATAGAAGTGAGTGGGTTTGCTTTCACTGTGGCAGGCTGGGGGAACAACAAACACAGATGTTTCTTGAGTGTCTACTCTGCAGGAGGGGCTGATGGACTGGGATGAGACCCAGACACCAGTGGAGCATGTGTAGGTTGCTGACAGATGTTCTGAAATGTTTGGTGGTGATGTGTCTGACAGAGCTTTTATTGATTTCACTGTGGTGAAAAGGTGTCAATGAGCATGATACTAATGTAATTGGAATACTGGAAGTAGTTAGGTCTACTTATTATAAAAGCAGTCCATCACACATCTACAACACATAGTTGCCAATTTAAAAATGTAACAGTGATTACAGTGCATCCTGAGAGGGACAGAAATGTGTGTACAGAATTTCAAAGTAAATTATCCATTAGTTGTTGAGACATTTCACCCTGAACCAAAAAAGTCAGTGGGTTCCATCCAGTAGACCCACCACTGTAACAGTGTTTGTAATAGTTTAACATCGTACATAACAGTATATCTGATATTTTTCCAATATAGAGCTCAGCAGCACCCAGTCTCACAGAAGTAAACAACAGGGCCATCTCAACAACAATAGAACTGGACATTACACACCCA
>NW_023340246.1:9221843-9230674 GCF_004916995.1 Morone saxatilis
TGTTGTATCACACTGCATTAGTTTTAACTACGTGTAGCATCTAAGTGTGAGTGCTTTTATGATAAGTGGGCTTATCAGGGCAATTCCAATAGTATTATTATGCTCATTGTCACCTTGAATCGTCATATTTAAATCAACAAGGGCTCTTAGTGGGACACATCACCACTCAGTATTTCAGAACATTTGTCAACCACCTCTATGTGCTCTAGTGGACTTTCTGCGTATCGGGTTGGGGGAAGATGTGACAGTTGCACCTTCTCCATTAGCTCTGGGTCTCATTCCAGCCTGTCAGTCCCTCCTGCAGAGCAAAGACACTCATTTGTCTGTTGTAAAACCAGTGAAAGCAAACCCACTGACTCCAGCTTCAATTGACCTATATGTTTGTATCTGGTCTGCCTCATTCTGTCCAGCCACTGACTGAATATGTGTATAGTGTGTGTTATATGCTACTGAAGTGAACTAGCTTTATAGACAAGGTCAGGCGGTGGTTCTAGAGATGGCGATCTGTCAGTCCACCACTTTGGTGCTGACTGAATTATCTCAACTCTTACATAGATTGGCCTGATTTTTTACTGACTTAAGCAATCCTTTGACTTTTCCTGTAGTGCCACCTTGAGATTGACATTTGTGGTTTTGAATTAAATGTCTTAACAACTGTTGTGTGGATTGCCATAAAATTTCAGGATCAGGATAATTGGAGTGATCCCGACTTTTAATGTGGCACTCTTATCAGGTCAAAGTTTCAGTTTGTCTAATATTTTGGTTTATGACTAAATGCCATCAAACTAAGTCAGCTACACTTTGTCTTTAGTGCTAACTAGCAAATGTTAGCATGCTACCAAGCTAAATTAAGATTAATGCAAACATGATAATTATTCCTGCTAAACTTTAGTAACATCGTCAAATGTTAGCATGCTGACATTAGCATTTAGCCTCACATAGCTGCTAGCATGGCTGTAGACGCTTATAGTCTTGTTGTTCAACTTGCTTTATTCCTCTGTGCTAAAAGTGTGTGTGTGTGTGTGTGTGCGTATGTATTCGTGTGAGGTGAACATGTTTGCGCGGGCCACAGGCCAGACAGCGGGTCATGTAGTCTCTCCCAGCTGACCGCTCAACTGAAACCAAATTGAAATTGGTCATTCGTCACACGATAAATAGACCACTATAGTCACCTCTGCCGGGCAACACCAGCTAATCCCACGAGAGCACCCCGCTCTTGTTTTGAAAGGCGAGCCTCATGGGTCGCCTTTCAAAGCGGAGATATTTGGGCACCATTCTATTTTAATGGAGAGGTCTGAAATTCTCAAGAACCCTTTAGGGTCCTCCTGGCTGTCCTTGATGGTCCCACCTCTCGTACTGCTACACTCATCAGCCGGCATTTGAGATGGCCATTTCAATGGACGGACGCAGGCACACTGACAGTTCGGACATGTGGACGAAGATAGAGCGAGGAGGATCGTGACACTAGCTAGAGTCCCAAGAGATGGAACGTTTTGTACTTTGCAGATAAAGTGGGTGAAAATGGACGTGTAGAGTGGTGGGATTTAAAAGTACACCTATGGTCTAACAGGGTTGACCCCTAAAATCATAATTTAGGCCGTCAACGCTCACAGTAGATGAACAAAAGTTTAGAAAATTCATGTTGTGAATGTTTTTGATAAAGGTGTTCCAGAAGAATAGGCACAGCAACTATTGTAGCTATGAGAATTTGACAGAAGGCTAACCATCTTTGATCTTTAATATCTTTAAAATCTTATTTACTTGTGTCTGACGTACTACACTAAATTGTTCTTCAGTTTTGTCCTCTGAAAGAATATTCAACACCAAAAGATCATAACTGCTAAACAGGTGTCCATCTTCCCAGCTTGTTCGTGAAACTATGCCACTCACATGTCCGGTGCAGGTGGATGCCAATGAGGGACTGATATCCTTTTAAAGTAGAAGAAAAATGCAAACACTGTTGAACTTGAAAGTACACTAAAACGCATTTTGTTTAAGACATGCAAACGTCTCTGGGCTGTTAAACTTTAACAAGAGAAAATGTTATATATGATGCAAAGAGGAGGACTGGAGAACCCTGTAAAACAGCTCAGTTTCGGGTCGTCTGGTCAACTTTATGTTTATCCTCTAGAAACAGGGTGGTCCTGTCACTCTTCTACTCACATTTTTGTGAGACACACACACATACAAGTGGCAGTTAACCATCTATTTTGAGTTTGTCGCAGCAGCAACTGACAGATGCTGAGGATTTCAGTGTAGACCCTCCGAGCCCAGCTCCGATGAATGAAAGGCTCGTCAGGACAGAGATGCAACCCAGGGGGCAGAGGGCACAGGACAGGGGACAGGTGGATGTGGGTGAGAAGAAGCAGGAAGGAGTGTGAGATTCACACGTGCTTCAGACATCCAAGGAGACATTATGTCAGCCACCAGGGGCTTTTTCAGACCGATGTAATGGTCATAATCACGCATGTATAGAAGATATATCGAGAGTGTCTACATGGATGTAGGCTTTGAAGTCTGCCTAGCAACTAGTGTAGCCAGTCTCTGTCAGTGAACTTAGTTAAAAAAAAGCCCAATTATGGCCAATTTGTTTCATATCCAATATCTTACACCAGAAAAAATGATATAGTTAATAATAGTTGGTCTTCCATGTAATTTAATAACAATAACTACCTGAAGGCCTTTGTGATGTTATGTTAAAAGTTAAGATAAAAGTTAACTATAAATAAAAGATAAATGTTACATTATTTTATTAAAAATTAGTGATTAAGGAATCTTAATTAAATAGCTGTTTCCGTCGTCGGCAGCAGCATGAACTTCGGCTTCAAGCCACTCAGATTGTTGTATCATATTTGTGGACCTTTTTAAAGATTTCGAAAGATTCATATATTAAGTTTCTTCAAATTATCAAGTTATACACAGAGGAGAGTTGCTGAAGGGTGGATGGACAACGCTCAAAGAGATTTTTAATGGATTAACAATCAGACCTACTCGACCCACCACCATCCCACCTGCCTACACTGACTGTCTCGACCATCTTCTTAGAGAAAGACATAAGTTACCAATATATATGGAGTAACTGACTCAAAATCTGAATCTTGGAGGGAGACAGAAATTAAGGCAAAGAAGATATTATCTGACCATTTCAAAACAGACTCCAAGCTTATAGATCGATTAATCAAACTGGAAAATATGACCATGCTGGCCATCCTAGGTCCATTGTGGTTAAACTGCTTCGATGCAAACATAAGCAAGACATTTTAAAGGGAGCAAAATCCATTTCCATTCAATTGGAGGTTAGATTTAAATGTATAAGGAGTATGATACAGACCTGCTTGAAAAGTGTCCTGAGATATCTTATGTTGCGATTTGGCATTTGCCTGTGCAGCTCTACCTCAGGAGGAGAGTCGACCCTACCGACACAAGGCGAGCACCATTGATTATTATTGAAACATGAGCCATCAATAATGAGATTGCTTTTGATTAACTGCTTCCGTGTGTTTGTTTCCCCAGTGGATGGTACGATCTGGATTTGATTGTCATTTCAGTCATCCTATTGTCATAGTTTGAGTTGTGGCTTATTTGCAAATAAATCCCACTCCTCATAAATGACTGGAGAAACCATTTCAGTCCATACAAATTAATCAATACAATACAAAATAAATATAATAAATAATAAATAAATCAATACAAAATAACATCAGATTGGGTTCTAGTGATAATTCAGTTTTTCTGAAAGAAAAGCAAACAAGTTACCAGTGATAATGTGATGGAAATTAATTAATGGAATCAAAAAAAAGTTTGACCTTGGAAACAGCAGCTGACTTACTTATTAAGATTTACTTTGTGAATTATTTAATTTAGTTCCAAAAGGTGGTTTTCCTTTTAACTTCAAACTGTTTAGTTTCAACAATTACATTAATAGGAAGAGAACAGATGCTGCTCATACCCAGATGTCATAGATAAGGCTCTACAGCATGTGTATACGTGTGTTAGTGCAGTTTTACTCTACATTAGGCAAATAAAAAAAAAGCATATTACAAAGGTTATATGCTTATTACAAAAGCATATTACAAAAGTTGTGTAATCCAGTCCTAGAAGTCTTCCATGCTACGACGCAAAACTATTTTTTGATGGGTGTTGCCTCCTCCAGGGTCGGAGTGGGTGTGATAAGTTGGTTTGCTGACGTCAGGGGAGCCATGGCTACAGTTCAGCTGTCTGCTCTTGTGTTTCCTTTCTGTCTGTCTCTGCTCTCATGAATAGCCTGTCCTGTGGAGAACATGCTGTGCCATCCACTGTGCCTGCGGATCTCCTGTTGAACAGTTAGTCCATGCAAGCAGCAGCTTGCCAAGAGTTAGCTGGGGGCCTGAGGCCTGAGGACAGTGGAGTGATGGCCAACAAGACGCCTTGTTAAAATACCCTCATGCGGCCCAAGTAGGTGCCAACCTGTGAGATGGCTCTCATTGACACACAGACAGAAAGAAAAGAAGAGAAAGGAGGAAAGGAGAGACTGTGCAGAGAAGTAGATAGGGGGAAGATAGTGTCTTGTAACCAATAAGGGTAGGAATAAAAAGGGAAAAAATCATTATTTGACTGAAAATACTGTAGGAAATTGACTAATGGATAGAGGTGATAACAGGACAAAGCCATATATTTAAGGGATAAAACTAAATCCCCAGTTTGTCTACATTTGTTCGGTATTATATGTTTGATGTTTCATTGGGAGGCAGAAATAGCAATGGCCAAGATGAAAGAAAGAGACCTAGGAAGACAGAGAGAAGAACCAATGTCCCCCTCCCGCTCTTTATTAATACCCCCAAAGACAGCAGGCTAAGATTTCTGGCACCAAAACACACGTCACGCTTGCTATTTCCGTCTGAGGTGCCACATAGCACCGAGAGGTTGGGTGACAGGACTGAGGCATCATGGGGCCAAGGGACTTCCGTACACCCACCCAGCCTTTACATGACATTTCAGACTTTGGCCACCCCTGCCAGAAGAGTGTGTGTGCATGAATGTGGCAGAGCATGTGCTCATGTGTACAGAAGATGTTTGTTTGGTGAAAAAAGATGCAAGATATGTACGCTTGTATATTTGAAATTGTGTGGTCTGTGTGTGCGTATGTGTGAAACTGAGAATGTGAGTTTCCTCACCTTCCACAGAGACGGAGGTGTTGGGCAAACCAGAGGTTGTTGATGCAGTCTTATGAGGCGAGAAACACAGAGCATGAAAGGTGATCCCTAATGCTACAGAATCACTCTGTCTGTGCTGCACACTGGATATCCTGGTAACGATGGATAACATAACTGCTCACACTGTGCAGTACTAACATGCCTCACCTTATATTCAGTAAGATAAATGTTGTTTTAAAAAATAATCTACATAATCCAAGCAATGTGCCATATATGAGCCTCAGAAATCTCTGTGTTTAGAAGACAATCATATTTTATCATGCAGCTCGTCAGGTATGTTTGAACCAGTTGATGTGTTCAAGTTGGTGGACAGTTAGCTCATTTGCAGCCGCAACTTGAGCTGCCACTGCACTGGCATGCAGGGAGCTGCTGGATAGATATCCATAGGCTTGACATGCAGTAAATCATCAACAGCCTGAGATATGAGCCACCATTAATGGAACAATAGAATGCAATGCTGCAATAGACAAAGACAGAGAGTCTTTACGTCAAAGCACTGTCATATTTATTACCAAGAAAAAAATACATTAAAGGCATATCATAGTCATTTGTCACAGCTGTTATTTCATTTGAACATCTTAAATATATTACTTTGACAATATGATACAGTAAAACACACTATTGTTGACAGTTAGCAGATTGCTGCTGGGAGCACAGTTGCAACTTAATCTACTCCGACTGGTTGCCAGGTTGAATTTGATTCAACCTGGCAACCATGAGGATTTAACACATGGGCATGCACCCTCAAACTAGGGCTACATGCAAAATCTCATTATACAGAAAACACCTGAAATTCAATACAAAAAAGAGGAGAGTGGTTAAGAGGGAGCTGCACCAAAGCAATATGTTGTGTTGGCAAAGGTTCGGCACAGAAGAAGCAAAAAGCCACAGCAACACTGGAGAATGTTGTGGATGTGTTTTATCTTGAACATGGCACTGAGATGATACTAAGCATTTACTTGCAAGAGAAAAGTCCTTACTATTTACACCGGGAGAAAGTTATCCTGGAGGAAGGGAACAAGCTTTATTGAAATGGAAAGGTATCACATAATGACAGTCTCAGTCTGAAGGGAGTAGGACATGAGAGGCCGGTGCTTCAGGGCGGGACTTGAGGTTCTGGTCATGGGGCTAGGGGGGCGAGTAAGGGGGCTTGGGGGACGGTACATTGGGCCTGATGGGGCAGTGATCCTGGCAGTAGGGGTGCGGCCTGCCCATCTGGAAGGAGGTCTCTGGTTGGCTGGCCGTGCAGGACGAGAGAAGCTCTTCTTAAGGTTGTCCGGGGACAACTCGGCTGGGTTTACCTGAGCAGGGACATAACAGGACACATGTCAGCTTGTACAGTATCAGCAATATCGGTTTGGTTTGTACAACTGATGCCAATGCTGAACTTAATCAAATAAGGAAGCAGCAAAAAAACGTACCTGCTGTGGTTCCTGTCTGTAAGATGTGTGTCCTGTTCTGGGACTGGAGCTGTACTCATGTTGGATCTCCAGCATGTCCAGCAGCTCAATAAGTCCTTCATCCCTCACTCGGCCACAACCTGGCAACTCCTGTCCCACCAACCCTCCCCTCTGGATCTTCTGCGCTCCAGAAGAAGCACTTGAGACCCTGTAGTCCATTTTGGGCTCCACATGTTGAGGTGCAGGCTTCCTTGCCCTCTCCCCTTGAGCCAGTCCTCCATCTCTGTCAGCCCCACTGTTAGCCCTGGGTCTAATCTTTGGGCTCCCTGCCACCTGTGATCTCCTCTGGGGCTGCTGAGGACTCCACTGGGACCCTTTAGAACCGCTGTAGCCTCCTTTGTGATCCTTGTGGTTCTGTCTACCAGAGTCTGATACTAACCCCCATTCTTGGCTGGACTCTATCTCTGCTGTCAGCACGTCGGAATCTGCTTGGCATTTCTGGGTTGGCAAGCGCATGGGCGCCCTGCCGCCGACTGCAGTGGCTCCCAGAGCTCTGCGCTGACAGCCAGGGGTGGGGCACTTTGGCTCCGGGGCCAGCCCCTGATGGGTCACCACCCCTGATTCGGTGAGCATTTTACCCTCGTTTTCCTGAAGCATGGCTCCAAATTTCCTGAGAACAGAGGGGCTGCTGCACTTCCTATCTCCGGGGCCGAAGGACTTCCTGTCCAGAGCAGGAGATTCAGCTGTTGCGATTGGGAGCTGTGAGCGTGGTTGTGCAGCGGGCGCATCCCTTTGTCCAAGAGGGGGCTTGGAGCCTGTGTTTTCTTTGTTGGGGGAGCTCTCTCTGCGAGGGGAGCTCTTCCTGTGAGACACTTGGTTCTTCCTGTTTTCAGTCTCCTCAAAACTGGCCAAAAACTGCTCTTGACCGAGCCTGAAAACAGAATGAATAAAATTAGCAATTTCCCTCACATCACGTCATTGTACAAAATGTCCATGAATTAAATGTGAATTCTCTTACCTTTCGTTTCCAGAACTTCTTTTGATCTCATCCTGATATGCAGGGATGTCCGCGCTCACCTTGATTGTGTCACTGAAGCGCTGGGAGAGATGAGAAAACTATATTTAAATAACATCCATGTCAACCTCCATCCACGGTATTTAAAAGCTTTAAATTAGAGTGCGCTACTTCAGGATCACTGGCAAGCTTTGGTTTACTGTACCCTACCAAAACTGAACCTCAGCTGACCCTTGATCATCCCTCAATATAGAACTCCTCTATAACTATTCTGATGTACTGTGCTAGTGCATATGGCTTCTTCATGTGGACCAGGAAGAAGTTTAACGTCTTGGCTTTCTTCTTGACTGCTTTGTCAGGAAAGTTCTAGAGATCTGAAAGGCCGCAGTGAGAGAATGTAAAACTAACTCCGATCTGGCCTAGCCTGTGTGTGTAAGCAGACTTGAAGGAACCAGCTAACTGTAATCAATATGTTCCTGACCGAACCCCAGCTTTGACTCATATCATGCCCACCTATCTGATTTCCTCATATGTGCAGATGCCAACAGAATGAGGCATAAGGCAGGGAAATGATAAGAACGGCCTTTACTTACCACGTGGCGAGCTCCATTGTTCTTCCGACTCATTTGCTTCCCCTGCACCAAATAATCCTGCAATAAGTCTCCGATCTCTGCAACTCCATTGGCGTGGCAGTAACCGTAGCCATTTTGATGACTCACTGGGTAGCTGTACCCATTGGGGCTATAGTTACAGTCGTTACTATAGTGATGTGGCGCAGTTATAGCTCCAGAGTGGTTCTTGCTGTGATGGCCGGACGCAAAAAGACCATTGCCACGGTGTCCTAGGCCACACTCCAACTCGCCGCCATTTTTCTGGCTGTCAGTGGTGATATCGTTGGCTCCTCTGCGGGCCTGAACTTCATTGTATAACTGAAAAATGAAAGCAGAAGAAAACATTAACAACTTCCTGCTGATCTCTTGGTAAGTAGGTGTAGTCTTAAAATATTTGAACCTAATTAGCCAAAATGCACATATTGTACACAACCAAATGCAAAACACAGCTCAACAACAACAACTGTGTTTATACAACACAACAAGGCTTAAAATTGTCACAAAATCATTGCACAACCTAACCTATATTTATGATCAGCACATGTTATTCCAACAAGCATCCGTTTCCCATTGCAAAGTATCCACTTTCCAACTGTGTGTGTGTGTGTGAGAG
>NW_023340246.1:9230698-9235957 GCF_004916995.1 Morone saxatilis
GAGCGAGAGAAAGAGGGAGAGAGAGAGTGTTCAGCACGTCTGTCAGTACATCACAGTTTAATTAGCATGTTAACATTTGTCTGTATCATTGCTCCAACAAGGCCATAAGGTTGAGTCAGTCAGTGCGCTGCCAACAGTTTATTATGGTGCGCAAGGACACACACGTGCGACACACACACACACACACACATTACATCAATTAACACACACTCTAGGGATTACGGAAGCACTTCATAACCTGGAAACAAAACCATTAACATGTTCACGCACAGTCTCACATGTTTGAGTCTGTTGCAACCACATTTAGATATTTTTTGTAACAACCTAAATAACTCGATGGAGAACAGAATTAACCATGAACATGAGCTGCTTTATTTAATGTCTATATTGCTACATCAGTAGGTGTAATACTGTACGGATCAATGAGAGAAGAAAGGTGAAAAGTTCTCCCTAAGTTCTCACTGTATTAAATGTGTCATCATCAAGTGTGTTTCCAGAGATTTCAGAGACAAATGGCAGCTTGAGATCATATCTTTGGAAATTTACTTTATCCAGTTTCTATTATACGAAATCTTACCTCCTCAATTTTTTTCTGTATGTCCTGCAGCTGGTCCTCCCACTCCTGCATCTCTGAGTCAAAGTTGTCCACCAGCTCTGGCCTCTCTTTCCCCCAGCCCCGGCCACCGTGTTCCAGCCCACGCTCCAGATCGATGGCTGCCATGACGTAGACGGCTCAATACCCAGAGGCCCCTTTTAAATGGCAATTTCCCCTTTCTCCTGTTTCACTTTCCTTTCAGAGATCACTGTGGGGTTGCCAGTGAGGGATGGAAGGATCGATGGCCTGGAAACACTATAAAAATAAAGACAAAGAGGAAAAAAGGGTTGGCATACTCCAGCTGTGTGGTTTTAAAATCTCAAGTAAACATACCTGACACTTTTATTTTTTTTTACAATGCTGATCAACCTGTTCCAGACCAGCACTAGTTGCAATGACACCTGCCTGAGGTCAAATTGCAGAAAGTGAAACCTTTTTATCCCTTTTAGTTGTTTTTTTTACTACTTAGTAGTTACTTTTAGTCTCTATTGCTCGAATTATTCATTACACGGGACACTTTCTGCCCCCTCAAAGGTCAAAGGTCTCTTTGCACATTCTTGGCCAAAATTCACAGCTATGTAAGACTACCTATGCGCCACGTGTAGACAAGAGTGATGCATGGGCAGCACTGCGAGTATTTAGACTCTTCGGTCACTTTGACCTCCAGCCTGCCTCTGTATGCCTCACAACGTGGGAAGAAACACTCAAATGTAAATATGGCCTGGGTAACATTCATCAATGGCATAAAGAAGTTGTGTCCCCAATGGAAGTAATCGCCTGAATATTGTTGCAGCTCCTATCAAGTGAACCTAAATCAACGAGGGTTTGTTGTTGTTGCCATCATTGAATATGACAAGTATTCTGGTCGAAAGTGCCCGAATGTACCAGCCACTTCCCTCCCACCTGTGATGTAAGAGTAGAGATATTAATAATCCTGTAACTATGCATAGTAAACTGGCTGCATGGCCTGTGAGTGTGGGAGAGGGACAGAGGAGTGAATGTATGTCAGAGACAAAGAAAGTGTAAAAAGTGACACCATACAATCTGCTCAAAGTAAAATAAATATTATAAATTATAATAAAATTAGAAATATTGTAATTTAAAAAAAAAAAATCACCATAACAGGATTTGGCAACTTCAGGTTTTGCCATTCATGCTGTCTAAAGTGAATCATATTTTAATTCAATTGTATTTGTATAGCGCCAAACAGAAGTAACCTCAGTACCCTTTTTCAAATAAACCGCACTCCTATATAAATTATATCATCCCATATGGCACTAAAAGGTAATTACAGCTGCCATTGACGCCTTAATAATAAACAACTGTCCTTACCTTGCTCCACCAACAAGTTTTCACTGCCCTCCAGTAAAAAATCCTCAACCTGCTCTAGTCCCTGCGCGCTGTGCGCACTGGCCTCTCCAACACATCCACCGCCCTCGTCACCAAACTGTCAAGTCCCCTCTCTCGGGTGCGTCCCCCTCGTTTTTTCCCTCCTCTGTGTTACGTAAAACCCCCGCGGACTGGATTTAAAGGACCCCCTGCTTCTACTCACGCCTCGGTGTCGGGGTTAAGTCCGGGAGCGCCGAGCTAAAGGGTAAACAACTCCTGTTCCAGCCGGGGTCCCCTGCCTTTATACCGCTCCCCAGTGTTTACGTGGGCGCGCCATTGGAGCCGGGATCAAATATCATAATGTCAAATTTATTCCAGCATTTGAAGTCTCGATGGGACAACTGTCGTCACCGGCATCCTGGCTATTATTACCGGGGCTCACGGAGAGAGGGAAAGTGTTTACATAGCTATTTCAGCTGCTGCAATCTCTCCAGCCAATAGGCTTCTCTGTTGCTACTCTGCTTTAGGAGGCATGGGCAGATTTTGTCTTGTGACCATGCCCCACTGCAAATCATTTTTTCCAAGGGATGCCAAATGGGCGTGGGTGACACAGTGAGTAATAATGTGTCACGGTCAATAATATCTTTATTGAAGATAGTCACGGAAAGGAAACTGCAAGGTGGATGCCTGGCATGTTTGGTATAAAAGAAAAAGCCATATTTTATTCTACAGAGACTTTGGATGTCATCAAACTTCACACGGTTTCAGCATTTTTAGTGTTTAATATGTTGTCATATTTTGTAAAATGCCATATAATACACATAGCAGAGGCTTCAGATACTGTTTATGTTTCAAATTGTGCAACACTGTGTTCTTCACTCATCCTGCTGCAGTGACGTCTGAAGACAGTTGCTACTGTTCATCTGCCACACCATCAATTACTAATGCCCAAATGCCTGCCACTAATCAGGGGTCCTGTTGGGAATTTTGAGCGGGAGGGGGGGGGGGGTGTCGGACAGGATCTGACATTTGGCACTCGACATGATCATCAGAATTCCTTCCAGTTTGAAGCACCGGGATCATCATTATTCCTCCACCTGTTGTGTTCCCTAATAAATTACAAATCCGTCAGGAGTTAAGGTCAAAAACAAACTTCATCCTTACTTTACCTTGAGAGCAACAACAGCAGGGTGGTAGCCTACAGCGAGTGACGTTCTGAAAAACAAAGACGAGGTGACTGCTGTCATAACCTGTTACAAGAGAAAATATATTTAGTTACAAGGTTAAACCAGGACATAAAGCAGCATGGAAAGGTGTTAGGTTTCCTCCCTTACAGTCCTGTGACCTTAAAGCTTAATGTAAGAAGTAATAAACCCTATATGATCGCCATTTCTGAAAGCTATTCCTATCTCAAGTATATCTATCTATTAATGTGTAACCATATCATCAATATAAGCTTTTAGGACTTTCAGACCCATCTCATGGTCTTTAACAGCAATAGGAGTTGGACTACAGCCACTTTCCTGCTTAAAGAATTAGTTTGACATAATAACTTCATTCACTTTCTTGCGATTACTTAAGTGAGAAGATTCATACCACTCTGCGAGGTATATTAATACCATAGCTAGGTTGGGTAGCTTAGCATCAAGAGTGATGGAGTAGGGAGAAAGGCAGGCAGCCTGGCTCTGTCCAAAGGTGAAATATGCCCCTAACAGCACCTCTAAAGTTAAATCATTTACATGTTTTATCTTGTTGGTTTGTAAAAACGATTAAAAAGTCTGCTTCCAGTATCAGTAGCTGGCTCTAGCTTCACATTAGGAACACAGACATAACAGCGTAATCAATCTTGTCATCTAGATTAACTCTCAGTGGCAAAGTGAGTAACTGTTCTTTTCCAAAATGTCAAAATATTCCTTTAATACAGATAACTATCGTCTGAGGCAAACATAGAGGTCCTATAAGTGCTTTAGGGACCAGAGAGCTTAACTTATTTTGTCACATGGTGGAGAATGAACTTCTATAATAAAATCTATTGTTGGTTCAAACAGACATACCTCCTGAAACTACTAAAATTAGTTTAAAGGTAATAAACCCAAATACTCATTACAGAACCCTGACTGCTTGGGTGTGGTCCTTCATATTTTTCTGGTCGAAGGGACGCAGAGTAATGACGAGTGAGAACTGGGATAATATCAGCTAATGCGTTTTTTCTTACTTAAAGTAACTCACCTTCTTGAGGGACTGATGTGGACGGTGATGTGTTATTATGGATAATGTCGACTCCAGTGTTGAATCTAGCCACACTTTCTTGAACGTGACAGCAGCCTTGGAAAGTGCTGAGCTTTTACTGTGCTATTGGTTACCTTGGCAACAAAGGATGCGGGGGAAGAAGAAAAAACAAAAAGAGCAAAAAACAAACAAGGGATGATGTGAATTAAGGGAGGCGTACATCACAGGACAAAGAAAAGAGTAAAAAGAAAGACTAGTTTAAAGATGGTGGCGTAGGAGAGGGATGAGAATAACACAAGTATGAGGATGAGCAAAATGATAGGCTGGAACATCTGGGCGGAGGAGGAGTAGAGTGACAAACCATAACGGATGAGAATAAAGAGGTTGGATTAAGTGAGGAAAAGGAAGAAGAAAAACTCCATTAAACTTTTGAAGACTTTTTTAAATGCCACCATCAGGCTCATTTTTAATCTTTGTCTCACCGACAGCGGCTCCTCCGTATCCCTGTCCTCGAGCCTCGGCACTTCCAGTCTGTCTATGAAGGCCTGCAGTTCTTTGCGGAAAGCCTTCATCTGAGCGTTAATGCGATATAGCAGCTCATGTTCCCTGATCCTGCTCCCATCATCCTCTCCGCCCTCCTCTCCTCTCCCAAACATCAGGTCGCCGTTTGAAACGTAGACCCTCGCCTCTGAAATGACAGTGGCCGTGTCAGCGATGAGCCGGTCGATGGTCCGAACGAGCCTCTCCGCTTCCACGCGGATGTCAATCATTTGCTGCCTGTCACGCAGGCTGCACCGGCCACCAGGCAGGAAGCGGGCCAAGGCAGAGGAGGCGGCGCCCTCGGGCCCTGTCGGGGTGTAGGGGCCCCCCCGTGTGGGTGTCATGCAGCGGCTGCTTCCGTTATTGTTTCTGACCTCATCTGAGTCGCTTTCCCCACCCACAGGGCCCTCGCGTTTGCGGTGCGGTGGTAGGAGGCGAGATGAGGTGGAGTCCTCGTCACTCTCACGGCGACCGCTTGTGGCGCCGCCGGCATCGCTCTCCGCATCGCTGTCCCGTGGGCTCGGCCGCAGGGAGAGGTGGGAGGCCAGGTCATAGCGCTGCATGTT
>NW_023340246.1:9236057-9236193 GCF_004916995.1 Morone saxatilis
AGAAATGTACAGAGATAACATTTTGTGATCAAATTATTACAAAATAGCAAAGATAATCATTTCCAAAGATTTTAGAATTTTAGTTTATTGCCATGAAATAAGTTCTCCCAATGATTATTCCCTCTGACTTTGTTGA
>NW_023340246.1:9236330-9253339 GCF_004916995.1 Morone saxatilis
GTGTCAATATCATCAATCAACTTGTAATACCTTGCCACTTAGGTCATTAATCTGTAGCCTTGCTGCCTTTAACTCCTCCTGCAGGGCTTCTGCCTTTGCTCCATCAATCCCTGCACCTCCTGCTCCGCCCCCATGCCTGGCGCCTCCCTCGTGGGTGCCGGCTTTGAACCGTAACTTGTTCAGCTCGCCAGTCACTCTCTTGTTTTGTTCTTCGGCATCAGCGAGGTTCCTCCTCAGTAGCTCTGCCTCGTCCTCCACCAACTGCAGCTGCTGTCGGAGCTCCGTCAGATCATCACCGAGGCCTCGCCCTGTGCCCGACCCGCCCATCGCTCCACACCCAGAGCTTCCAGCGCCCTCTCCTTCACCACGGAGGTCGTCAAGCTCGGCCCTCAGGCCACGGTTCTCAACCTGTGGGGTAGAAAAGCTCAGTGTTCACATGACTCGCGCTGAGGTATCATCCCCTTTAACTGACCAGTGAATTATGTATGCTCCTACCTCCAGCTCAACTATTTTCCTCCCCAGGATGTTAGCTTCCTCCTCCACTAGGCGGAGCCGTAGCTTCAGTTCTGACTCCCGGGTGGTGGGCGGACCCCCAGCTTCTCCTTTAGGATGGGTGCTGTCCAGTTCTCCATAGAAGGAGCGGTACTTCTGCAGCTCTTGCTCCAGCCGGTCCTTCTCCTTGTCAATCTTGGCCGTCTTCTTTCTCATGAGCACTGCTTCCTCTTTGATGAAAGCTAGTTGGCACTTAAGGTCCTCATTGTCCTCCTGGAGCAAAGAGACAACACCGACCTTAAATACGAAAGTGCATTTAAGTAGAAAGGTTCAAATCTAATCCCAAAGTTCACATGGTTGGACGTAAAGATGAAAGGATTTAAGATTAAAGAGAAGATTTTGTACCACAGTCTTTCTAAGCCAAAAATCATTGGACCAAGTGGATGTTTGACGTCTGCTAAGTCTAAAGCTCTGCAAAGTCTCAGCCTTCATTTAAATATACTTTTCTTTAAAATGACTGGATTTTGTCCTGCTGTAGCTGGAAGGGAAAATCAATGTTTGACCCTGGGATGTGAGCTAAACCTCTGTGTACAGTATTTCAATAAGTCTTATAGATGACTGGAATTCAAATATAACTAATAACATATATAACTAATGACATATGTCACTAATGACATAATAATGCAAAGACAAGGTTGAGGGAAAAGATGAGTTTACAGAAAGAGTTCATCTCACACCAGATGTTCTTTAAGAAGATATTTTCCAGATGATTCTCTCCATCATTATGGGCAATATGATTGTTTATGCAAGAGAAAAGAAAAAAACAAAGTGGAAAAAGGTTTTTAGGTTTTATTTGTGAAAACATCTCACCTCTGTAGGAGTCTGTGCAGATTTCCTGTCTGCCTTCTGGATGTCCTTGCTTCCTCTTCTCTTTTGAGACTGTTGGACAACAGTAAATTGGAAAATTAAGGTTTTTCCTTTTTATATGTGTGAGAATGTACGTGTGTATATGTGTATTCCTCCCATTCCCACTCTGATTTGTGATTGTTTACAGCATTTTTTTTTTTTTTGGATAGCTTAAAGGTCCAGTGTGTAACATTTAAGATAATCTTTTGGCAGAAATCAACTATAATACTCATGAAATAATCATGTGAAAATAAGAACCGTTG
Source organism: Morone saxatilis (assembly GCF_004916995.1). Lineage (NCBI taxonomy): Eukaryota > Metazoa > Chordata > Actinopteri > Moronidae > Morone > Morone saxatilis. The sequence goes on from NW_023340246.1 coordinate 9,237,992, forward strand.
TGTTTTCGTTACCTTGGAAGGAGCCATTTTTATCTATGGAGGGAGCGGGTCCTCTTCTACGGAGGCCGCCATGTTGAAGCGTTATGTTTCTACAGTAGCCCAGAAGGGACAAAGCACACACTGGCTCTAGGGCCTTTTGCATTTTTTGCAAGTTTCCCAGCCACTGTAGTTTCTCTTACACACTTGAAAAGCTGAGCTGTATTCAAACAGTTGCCATCTGCAACTTAACCACAAGCTGCTACTAAACACTGGTCCGTTAAGCTGAACATCAAATTGAATTACTTTGTGCTCATTAATGGATGTGCGTTTACTTACCTCTTTGGTTTTGTCTAGTTCATTCTGCAGGGCTTGTTTGGTCACCTCCACCTCTATGAGCTTCTGCCTCAGTTTTTCATTCTCCTCCTCTGTCTTTGTGCGTTTCTCCTCCACCTTTTCCAGCTCGTGGTGCAGCCTCACAGACACATCCTTTGCTACCTGCAGTGGTTGTAGTGTGACTTCATTGAAAAAAAAACTTAAAAAAACATAATTTAGTTCATGTTTCATGTTTTTTTTTTCACTTTATTTTTAAATTTTATCTGAACTTTTAATAACGTCTTACAATCTTTAGGCATTTCATACCCCAAACACTTTGAAAATACAATACTTTAACTTACAGCTGTGGCTACATTTAAAGCTTGCATACACATCCATGAAAATACACATCTATGAGACAAAACAATCCAAATGTCCTGAAAACTGCACCCAGACACAGGCACCTTCCCCTCCCCTCTGTACCTTCAGGTCCTGCTCCAGACTCCTGAGTAGCTCCTCATCGATCTCTCCTGTCTGGGCGTAGCGCAGCCTCTTCCTTTCCGCCTTCCTCAGACGGTACTGCAGGATCCGGCAGTTCTTATTGGCCCTCTCTAACTCACGCCTCATCTCCTGCAGCTGACAAGTGTCTTCTTCGTAGAACGTGTCTCGCATCTCATCCATCTCGGTCCTCATCTCTTCAATTTCACACTGGCGAGTGCACAGTAGAGATTATGTGTTACAGTTATGAGATGGTTAACATTTGGATCGACAGTGGCTAACCTCTGCTGTTTGTGGTTTTTGAATCTGAGTTTTTGACTCCACAGATGGAATAATGGATGTTTTGGATTTATTTAATGTGTTGTAACTGGATGTGAATTTATTATTATTTTTTTTTTCACTATGTCTTCAAGGCTGTAGATATTAACTGCCAACATGACACACACACACACAAATATGCAAATCCCAGTTGTTGACTCCCATGGTTGTGCCTCATTTTAACACAAGATATCATTGATCCCAGCAGATCAATGGCCAACCAGTGCGATCAATAACCAATTAGTCATCTGTAGCCTGTGTATTTTCAGTTTAGGCCTTGGCTTTAATTTCAGTGAGGACGTGCAGGATGTCCAACAGACAAATCAATTGATGTTTATCTATCTTTCAGTCAGTAAATGACCCTGCAAACACAGATTCGGGCTGGAGTAATGTGCCTTTAAATAAAAACAGGAATTTTCTATCACATTAATATGAAAAGACAAATGTGGCCTTCGATTCTGGTGAGATGCAACATTGTATTTTCATCTACCATATCTCAAATAACTCCTAACTGATGACAGAGCACCAGCATACGTACAAAAATATATATATATCAAACCTTAAGATCTTCATTTTCCTCCAGCAGTCTCTCCATTTCGTCCTCAAAGGCCTGGTCCTGCTGTGTCACGGACCCCCCCGCCTCTGTCGCCTCTGCAGCCGGCTCCGGCTCCCCCAGAGCGGCCTCCTCTGGGCCCATGCTGTCGGCCTTGGTTTGCATCTTCGCACCGCTTCTTTTGAGCCTCCTCTGCAGATGGAACTGGATCAGTTCAGCCTGTAAGCATCCTCCTCTCCACAAACCCAAACCGAGGCCCGCACCACAGCCGCTCCTCTCCCTGCGTCCGCCTTCCTCTCCGCCGGGTTTCTTCCCTTTCTCCTCCGCGGAAAAAGAAGGCGAGGCTCGACCGGGCAACAGACGCCGGGGCTGGTCGCCTTTGAGGCAGGGAAGGCGCAAAGTGGAGCGACGGGCCGACGCTGATGAATCCGTCGGATCTTCCCCGACAGCATCCGCCCTGTTTGGTCTGACTAGATCAGCTTCAGCACCATCCGGGTGAACAGCTGCCCCGCCGAGGCTCTCGGGCTCCCTCTCCCTTCCGTCAGCGGACCTCAGACTCTCCCTCACCCCGATGTTTCTGCTCCTTTCTGCGGTAAGAGGGGACCGGGATCTGCCTGGGTGTCTCGGAGCTCGCTTGGTTGCCCCTTCCTGGGCTCTGGCTGGCGAGGGAGCCCGGTGCTGCCTCCTCCTCCTCCCTGCGCTATTGTCTGTGGATGATGATGATGATGATGATGGAGGAACTGCAGCGCCGCCGGCGGCAGGCTTCATTTTCTGCTAATAAACTCCAAACTTCGGCTATAATTTCTGGTTGCTCATGAGTAAAACTAAAAACAACTTCACATAAGGCCCAAACTCATTTAAAAACAAAGCTTAACCCGGTTTCACCCATATTGTGACATTAAAACAACCAGAAAGTTTGAACTTAGAGGAAGATGCCTCCCATAAGGAAGCCACTAGGTGCCGCTTTTCTCATCTCCCCATTGTGACCCACAACATAACTTTACAGGGAAAGTGTAGGCCTACTTGTTTTGCCACGACCATTCAAAGATGGACAGCAGCCTCCCGGACCGACACGACAGATGTATCTAGTAGTACAAACTGATGCACTTTCACAGGCAGCTCCACAGATTGGGTGAGTTCTTGCCGCAGACCACTGAGTCGCTGACACAGGGCACCACCAGGCACTGCAGGGGCACTGACCATATGACGTAGAGATGTACGTCAAACCAGGAAGTGAACAGCCCCCCATGCCGACACCCCCACCCCTTCCTTTCTCTGTCTCATATTCAAATGTATCAGCAAGGCCATGATTAAGTAGGGTGCTGCAAAAGCAAGTTGCACAAGGTTCACAGTGTAAGTGTTAACATTTAGAATAATGAGCAGAATGTTGGTTTGTTACAGTAGTTAGCTGGATTAACCTCCCAGGGCTAATTGGAGACCCCATTTTTACCCCCCAGGCTTCCTAATGTTTGACAAAATAAAATAAGCCTGATAACATTTCATAACTGGCACCGGATTTATCATTTTTTAACAGGTTAGTCTGTGTTACAAACTCGGGGGAAAGCTGTGGGCATTTATCAGACAGGATGATCTAACAAGAGACAGCACTGAGTTGTTTTTTTTGCAGCTTGACCAATAGTAGTGACTAAAAGTCAGGATATTTCAGCCCACAGGATACTTACATTTTGACTATTCTTTCTAAAATCTGTCCCCCAGCTTAATGAAAGAACAAATTGGTGAAATGTGGCACGTGGGCACAAGAAAAACTGAAATAATATAGACTCAAAAGGAAAATACTGTAATAATGCAGGGTTAGGGTTAGGCCACATTATCATTTCAATTTATATTGTGCAAACATACAAGTATCTAGCACAAACTAATGTCACATCAGAACCTCAGTCAAATGTTTGCACAATAACACAGTTGTTTCTTGCTTGACACTGAGTTTAATACATTATTATTATTATATCTTGTCCACTTTTGCCAGGATTCACATTATGTGGCCCTTATCCATTTCTGATCCACTCATGTAATGTAACTACTTTTTTTGTCCCAGCAGGGGGTGCTCTGCACACACACAACCCAGTCAGTACAAACTCTGAAAGCAATCTGTCCCACACAGACGGAGAGCCAGTAAAACGCTGACTGTTTCCACTCTGTTAGGCTAGAATGAGCTCCTTAGTCATATAATTGCTAATGAGATGAGTGAGTGAAGGGTCAGGTTTGCAGAGATTTAACCCATGCAAACTGACCCTTCACCCTTCAACAGACTGGCCCTCTGGAGACTGGATGGGCCAGTTGACTGTCAGTCAGTCAGCTAATGAAATTATATATATATATACTCCCACATTGTGAAAGACGGAATAAGTAACATCTTTGGGAGACATTCATTTGTTCTGCTTAAATACTTTTCCAGAGAGAGTTGCATGGGGGTGCATTAACTTAAAGATCTGCATCAAAGTGCACTCTCAGTAGACCTGTAGTAGTTAATCTGGCACACAGATCTGTGCCCAAGATCCATAGTATGTGTGTGCCTACAGAAATGTGTATGGACGATGCTGCAGCAGCAGGGATGCAGGTTATAGTGACCTGTGCTAAATGCCTTTGATAGAAAAGCCTTGGCCCTTCTGCAATCCTCTTAGTCCCTGGCTTAGATCCCTCTGAGTCCCCATGGAGGACAAGTACGCCTTCTCTTACTCACCTCATCCAGTCTATCATTCACATCTACACCCTTGGACCCCCTCCACCTCCACCCTCATGACATGAGTGCAAAGAAGCAGGTGGTGGTGCACCAGGATAAAGTAGGGCAAAAGTAAGGCATGTACAGTGGGTGGTGGATGTGGAAGAAAGTGGCTAAACTTGAAGTAATAGCAGAATGGGTGTGATCTGAGGCTTTTAGACAACAGGAAAAAAAAGATAGCGGATGAATAATTTAATAGCTGCCATTAGTGAATCCACAATGTGGTGAAAGAGCAACAGGATATAGTGTTTGTCACAGGATAATGCAGAAATGGATGCATAGTGTGCGGAAAAATATGTGAATAAGAGGGAGGGGTAAAGTCCTGAATTGAACCAGGATGTTAAATTCACAACACCGATGTCACTTGGTTGTTTCTTGTAAAAGAAAAATCGTGTATTTGCTAATATTTAATGCCAGAACGTGCAGATATTCTTTGCCCTGCCTTATGTCACATGTAAGTATAGACATTACACACAATAAATCAACACTATATCAAAGCCAAATGTTAACTAATAAACATACAGTTTGAGAGTTACAGTAGCAACCTGATGGCAGATTAGTAAAGGCTTCTCTTCCAGTGACCTGCTTTCCTGGGTAACTCATGGAATGACGTGGAAATAAGCTCTTTTGGAGCTAAAGCCAATTTAACCCCAAAGATTAGGGCAGATCTGTCTGGACAGGCCAAAGACAGAGCCTACCTCTGCTTCTTACACACCTACAAGAGCTCTTTCCATCCTGCAGATCCTGGGATGGAAGAGAGAGAGAGATGAAGGAAGCAGACGAATGAGGAAAGGAAATGGGAAGATGGGGGATGGGAAAGCTTTGGCTCCAGATTAGGTTCCTAATAGGTGGCGTCTTTATCTCTTACAGTATATGTTGGGTACAACATTGCTTAAAGAAGCTAGTTTAATGTTGATTTTGCAAATGCCTGGCTGGTGCACACACGCTCGCACCGAAAACTAACACAAAGAGACACAAACATAGACTATGGGGTGCTGACATTGTCTTTATTTCAGTTATATGTGCAGCCAGTCTGCTGTGTTGCTTTCATTTTAATAAGACAATGAAATAACCATTTGTTTTCTTTAAAAAAAAGAAGCTATTTTCAGGATGAGTTTCCCTTCAGTCCTACATGGCAGTGAGACAATACTGAGCTGAACTTCAATCTCTTATTCTTGCACCTCGGCTACATCGCACAGCAAAAAGAAATAAACCATGAAGACCCACAAAAAAGTATTATAACAAAGATGCCCACAGATTTGCATAAATACTAAAATAAACTACAGTCCCCTCCCAAAGTGTTTTAAACCAAGTTTTTAATTAACAATGAACACAAAGAAAATGTCATTCTGTAAATGCAGCACAGTTATATCAGTTTGAGACAGTTGAGAAATGTAAAGTCACTGACATGTTGGATTGGTAGATGCTGTAGATAAATTATTTGTAGTTAGATACAGTAGATGGCAGTCGTGAGAACGTCGTATTGTTATTTTTTTTTTAGTTTGCTAACTTTGCACAACTCTAAGTATTCATAAACAAATACCCCCCCCCCCAACCAAGAAAATAACCTTTGGTATAAACATCTGCATGTTCTTTTGTTGGTAATAAGTTGAATTCATTAAAACTCTTAGAGCACTAGAAAATAAATTAGCATATTAAAGACTATTTAAGCTTTCAGTTAAAACAATACTGGAATCCAGAGTACAAAAGTTGGAGGTGAATTTTGGTTGATAAGTTACTGTAGAGGATGCTGAGCAGTTTGTAGGTCCTTTAATATTTTGGTCCTATTACGGTCCAAAAACACAGCTGGACAGAAGAGCGCGGAGCCTACATGATCAGCATTTCTGCTTTTCTTGATAAAAAAAAAAACTGTTATGGAGACAACCAACAACCCTTTCTTCCTCTCAAATCCAGAAACCCTTACAGACACATCCACAAACACACACTGCTACTCTTTCACCTTTCCAAGTTGGTCACAAATCGCATCATTCTACATTAATTGCAGGGATGATGAAGTCGGTCTGGTTTGAACTTCTCTGTTTATCCCTTCCCTCCCCTCCCTCCTTCTCTGGCCCTTAAAACCACTGTCCTCTTTCTGTTAATCGCCAAGCCAGCCCTCCTCCTTTCTTTACTCCCTTTTCGCTCTTCCTTTCTTTTGCCTCTTCCCGTTATCCTCCACCTCCTCCACTTTGCTATGACCGTTAGTTACCATAGAGGTGCCGTTTGCGACGTGCTTGCCTCCCTTCTGCGTGGAGGAAGGTTTGCGTCGGTAAGCATGGTAGTAGAAATTAGCGAAGAGGATGATGAAGGTGACAGCGTAGCCGATCAGAGCCCACTGCATCCAGGCGGGGAATGGACAGCCCGTGTAGAGGGAGTGGCCGGCGTGGCCGATGGTCACGTGGAACTGGATCTGTAGAACACGCAAAACGTAGACACATTATAAATGAAATAAGCAAATAACAGCCTGAAACACAGTAAAAAAAGCAATAAATGTACAAATTCTGTTAGACAAAATAACTTTTTATGAAGGGTCTTTTATTAAAATGATAATAATAATAATAATAAAAGAATTGTCACATATACTGCTTCTAAATACAGCATTGCTGTATTGTCTCAAAGCCAAATAAAACAACAGATTTTAACATATGACACAAGTATCTCTCTCTCTATATCTATTTTTCTAGTGTTTCTAATTGCAATGTGATGACTTAACAAGTATAAAAGTTGAATCAGTGGTAATAAAATTGTGCTGTAACATAACATCTGCACAAACATGTATACAAATATATCTGGAACGTGGCAGCCAACACACATCTGCAAACATAAAGCCCTAAAGTAATACCCACCATCTGAATAATGGTGAGGTATTTCTTCCACCAGAGGTACTTCTGCATCTGAGGTCCCAAGGCTGCCAGACCATAGTAACCATACATGAGGACGTGGATGGAAGAGTTGATGGTTGCACCAAAAAATGCTGTGAAAAGATCGAAGGTGATGTTGAATGGCTAGCTAGTCAGAAGTGAGAGGCACATGGTCACAAGATCAATCTGACGAATTCAACATCTGGATTAATTAAGATCCTTTTGACTCACATTGTCCACCGGGGACCCATTTGATGCCGATCCACCAGAGGATGAACATGGTGCAGTGATGGTAGACGTGGAGGAAGCTGACTTGGTTGAACTTCTTCCTCAGGATGAAAAAGACTGTGTCCAGGAACTCCACTCCTTTGGAGATGTAGTACCACCAGAGAGCAGATGCTATCTAAACACACAAAACAGGATGTAGTAAATTATTGCAGCTCACTGCGGTGGAACTGAGACTTGCACCAATGTGTGTGAGATGGCATTTGATCGATAACACCATCAGACTCTAAATACAATGTGCAGACACACTTCTGCAGTCACTTAAGGTCCTATTTAATCAGCCCTTTAAGCCTCTTCCTGATTCTAGTCAGGTAGGGCAACTGAGTAAAGAAATACTAATAATTACTACTGCAGAGAGCGGTTTTTATGGATATATTTGTGAACAAGGTATAGCAGAACAGGATGACTAAATAAAGGGAAGGAAAGAATCAAGCATAAAACACACAGTTAAGTAATATCATACTGTAGGATGGAGAGTATTAGGTATCATAGTATACTGACCCACTGGAGGGCATAACAAATACTCATACATTTTATGATTAGACAGTATATTGCCCCTATTTGTAGTGATGTATTCTTATTGTATGTGAACACGAGGCAAATGCCTTCCTGAAAGCAATATTTCAATTGACAGAGCAGGATGAAGTTGAATTATTATGTTTTCATATGAAAAGACTCACAAACCATATTGCAGATGTATTCACTATTAGACATCCCACTATCCCACGACATGTCACAAGTCGGTCTCTGGGTGTTCATCCATTTCACTCTTTATCCCTCCCATCCTGACACATGTGCACATAGTACACATGGTTGCTCCCTAAGCCTTGGCGGTGTGGCATCATGCCATCATGAAAGAGCAAGGCCTTAAGGTGGAGACGGGGGCGGAGAGTTACGGTGGTAAGACCAATTACTCCCGCCTATCTGAGTGCAGGCCACGCCCTCTTTGTCCTGAAATCACTACAGATATAAACTTATATCTGTTACTTTCCTCCTTTAACCCCTTGCCAAACTAACTCTGTGTACTGGCTGAGATGTGTGTATTAGAAGAGCTTACCCTGACTTCATTGACATCACTGGAGTAGTTGACAGGTTGACAGAGGTAGCTGTACCCGGCTGCTCTAGAGGCTAGTAGGAGCTGATGGGAAGAAAGGAACCAGAAGTCAGAAGGAGGGTGAGAGGAAAATGGTAGACATTTTTACAAGTAATCCCTGTAGACGCTCTTCTTTTCTAAAAAGGAGGGTGAAAACATTCAAAAAAAACTTGCAACACTGACATTTATTTTTTAGGAAATTTAACATTTAACAAAATGTTTTTAATTTCCTATAAAGCCAGCGGGTGATTAGATGAGATAATATGCAGACAAGACTTATTGTTCCATTTAAATGCCATTTTAAAGTGGTTCAACTGTGGGTAATTGTCGCTTTACATTTGTAAATTTCTCTACAACATTCTTATCGTCTTTTCTTAAAAAAAAAATAATAATAATGATAATAATAAGGTTTCCATTTTATTTGGATTGTCCGCCTACAGAAAGTGTATTTGTGACATTTAATCATCTCATTAGCTGAGATTAAACAATTCACCTATATGGTGATAAATAGAAAAACAAATAAAGGTTTTGTTAGGTTAAGCACAAACAATGGTATGTATGTTCATCAATAATGTTCATCATTCTGTAGGCGCGCTCTCCAAATAACGACATGCATTCTGTGAACCTCACTGCAAACATGCAACATGCATAAATACTGGTGAAGTGAAAACAAGTGGCAGCTGGATTTTTTTCATTGTATAATGTCCTTTGACTGGTATGGAGATGTGATTAAGCAGATTATAGCAGCTGGAGTTAAGACAGCTTCCCTCTATATTAAGTGCTTCTGGATTTTGTTGTCTATTAGATACAGGGTCTCTAAGCACAGTACTGGTTATGTGTAAAATGTCTCTGCATTTAACATTAACATTTGAGTGTAAAGCCCAGATTTACTGTCACACAGTTTTTCTTCAACGTAACCTGAGTAAAAGATGTTAACACTGGTATAGGAAGAACCTATTCGGGCCACATCATCCCTGTAACATTCTGCCGAAGAAGACTATAAGTCTGTGTCATGCAGTGAAACATGAAGTAATCTATCTCCTTACCTCTTTGGCGATGTAGAAATTGAGGACCACCATGCTGAAGTTGTAGACTATGAGGGTCTTCCTGAGCGTATAGGGCTGGCGGTCCTGCATGTATCTAGGCCCCGCCCACAGGAAGAGCAGGTACAGGCAGCTGATGGCCAGAGTGGGGAGGGGAGATGACATCATCGGCCATTTCTCCACCCTCTTGTCTGAAAAAAAGGTCAGTTTCAATGAGGGGAAGACGTGAGGTATAATGGTGAAGAGCAGAACCACAGTGGATAAAGTTAACGTGTAATAGATGCAGTATTAACCTTACTTACTAAAGGACAGTTCAAAGTGACAGTTCAAACACACTTCTTGCAGTTTTTGCCCTTTTGTTTATTTTGACATTATTCATTATGAGTAATGGTAACAATTTACTTACCAGCCTTATTGTAAAGATACAGGGACGGTGCACAGGAGTAAGAGATCATCTAAACTATGTACATGGAGGTGAAAACTAACTGAATGTTCGCAGTACTGCACAAACTACATGTGGCTGCTTCCTGGTTCAACCTGCCAGACTTTGCTATGTACTCACATAATCCTCTAATGCAACAAGTAATTATAATATACATATCAAGTATGCTGCCTTTTGTCTTTGACACTTCTGGAAAGACAACACGGTCAAATCTTTTCTGTGCACTCCTGTATCTATGCAAGTAAGACTACAATCTCATCATTGCCCACAAGATTTGCCTGAATTTGTATGACAATGATAACAACGAACACGAGTCAGTCTGTTTTAAATAACCATGCATCTGACAAGGAACTCGATGTAGAAACAAGTGATTGTAAATATCTTACCTGCTATAGTAAGGCCCCATTTGTAAAATTCTACAGTGTCATTCACAAAATGTGTGACAACCTCCATGGCTCTGCCTTTGGTCTTGATTATACTGTGGCAGGAAGAGAGACAGAAAGAGAGAGTCCAAGTCAGTGAATGCCACCCAAATTAAATTACAGACCATACGTATCCTATCAGTGTAACTAGTAACATGAGGTGCTTCACTACGTAATCATTTTGTGCTCTTAGTAGGTGTCACTCTCTACAAATACTCCTGTAAACTACTGAAACACGTCTACTATGATTATCTTGCAGTTGTTGATATATATTTATATATTTATGTCACTTTCCAGCATCCTATTAAACAGACATCTCTAGTTGAGATCTCATCAGATAATGTATAAGCAGTAATGGCCTGTTAGACAGGGATTTGTAATATGCTGTGTCATATATTATATGCCCCAGCATGGAATCATTCAGCTCGTTATACAGTCATGGATAAAGTCTTTCCATTGCACTGCACAGCTGTAAACTAAAAGACCACAGTAGGCCTCTCTTCACTTGGCCTGATTCGAAAAACGGTATGGTAACATTATCTCCCGCAAGATGCTAATGCACTTTCCATTGATTCTTATGATTGCTGCTCAGTCACAACAGTTTGAGATAATTGTAGGAAATAGGATGGAGGACACCGGGTAATTTATTTTTCTCTGTTTCTAGACCCTATTGTCTTTCTCACAGACACACAGACAGATTTAACAATTCTTCTATTCATTTACATGAACCTCTAACAGGGCAGATATGACATACAAATCCAACTTAATTAGTGATAATAAGTCAGTAATAGTGTTGTAGTAGATCAAGAGAGAGACATGTGCACCTCATTGACTTTAATTAAGCAGCATTACATAACAAACACTTCTTATCCACCTGAGAGCAGGTGTCTCTATATTAATCTATAATTAATCCCATGCGTCAGGTCAGCTGCCCTATAAATAATGAATTGCTCTGTACACAGTGACTACTGTGCACCCATGAGTTTTCCCTGACAGCAACGTGTTGAGTATTTGGAGCAATATTGCACATGGCTGTATGAGCAGCGGATAATCTGCAGAATGGACTTTTTGTCGTTGCAGGCCTTCATATGATAACATAGCCGCTCGGGGTTTAGTTTGGCTGCAGTGGGGCGCGGAGGGAAACGACATAGAGAGGGTTAACCGGGTTTGTGCGCACACAAAAAGACAGGGGCGCATGTGTCAGCAGGTTTCGCTCGGACCGCTCAAGAGGCTTAAATTCAATTGATCAACGAGCTTAGATGTAGGCCTAAGTACAAATGCCCAACGACCCACAAGCCTGTTTGATGGTTATCTGCCTGCCTGTGTTATGGCACACTAAATCAAAAAAAACAAAAAAAACAAAAGCTTTGGTCATGAAGAAATGGAGAATAAAACTCGGCTTAAATAATTAGTGGAATTTCACTATAGTAACACAACATTAAACATGAATAAAAATGACCTCGCGGAGAGTGTACTTTATTTTAAAAAGAGGTCTCGCTCTCCCGCAGCCAATCAAATCACACTTGTTTTATCTTATTTCATTTTAGGTTCACTGAAATGTGCGTCTTTGCCCAGGCTTAACAGGTGGCTGGGTGAAAGGTGCAAAAGAGCGAATGAAGACGAGAATGAGACTATAGCAACCAAACTTTAAAGGCAGACAAACATTAAAGGCTCGACCCGCGTAGAAATAATTGACATGTCCCGGACAAAGGGCTGAGCTCGTTTCCAGCATGGCTACTTAAATACGCCCTAAAATAAGCCTCGAAACTGGGAGAGAGCCGGTTTTTAAAGGGAAATGTCGGAAAACAACGCTCGACATCAATGAACAACAACACAACACAATAGGAAAAACAACGCAATGTTACTTACGTCCTCGATATTTAAGAGCGTGTAATGACATCCGGTGCAATTTGATGCCCAACTCCCTTTCAGTTACTGCTTCACTCTTCTCCTGCCGACACTGCTATTCAGTTTCTACACCGCACCGGTTACACTTCGACATTAAACGGCAATTTGGCAAGAAACTGGACAAGGCAAGTGAAAATCTATGACTAAGATAGGCCAATTATGCATTCAGTCCGCGCCGGCAGCTCAGCCGCATCATCTTCTTGCAATCTCCTAGACACCGAGAAGTCGGATGGCTCTGCGCATGCGGGAACTCACTCTCTTGTCTCCTGTGTGTGTGCGCGCGCGGCATATGTTGGCAGCTGACGACTTTTTTTTTTTTTTGTGAGAAAAGACAATTATTACTTTCTTCAGTCCGTCCTCGGTATTTAACGTTACTACTATAACTAACTAATTGACTCACTTAGTAACTAACAAACTAACGTATTAACTAATAAACTGATGTATTAACTATCTAAATCAGTTCTACTACAGAGTGACACGTACTGTAGGCTTTTTTCGTGTTTAAGCTTTGGTTCCACATTATAAAGAACAATCGTCTACATCCATCTGCTTTGGTTCTGGTGCTTACATGTCGGTCCCCTGTCGTCTCTGCCCAGGGTTTCCCCACTAGATGGTGCTGTCAAGCTATCATTTTCAGTCCACCTGCCCTCAGGCTACTGTTTCCCCTCAACAGAGAGAGGAGGTTTCTGTGAGGGAAACCTGACTCTGTTACAGTAATTCAACAGTGAAAGTTCCCTTTTAGCTATAGGCAACCCAGACATCCTGCTAAGGCATAGTGTTAGCCATTTAGGTCATACTGAAATAGGCTGTGTCTCTGCCAGAGTTTATTATGTTATTTGCCAACTGTACAGTCACCATGCAAACACTGCGCATCACAAGTTAATTATCAAACATCTGAGTGAAATTTAGATTGAATGTGTAGTGCCTCATACATCCAGGAACATCAATGTTTTCATGACTTGGACTAAGCAGCTGGTTCATCTACAAAGGCTCCCATTGCTCTGTGTCTCATTCATGGATTTGTTCTTACTTTTATTTTCCATGAGGGCGACAGATCCAGCTGGACTCTGCTAACCTGGACCAAAGAGCTGCTAGTATCCAAAACAGTAAAGGAACTGAGTGTGTGTGTGTGGGTGTGTGTGTGTGTGTGTGTGTGTGTGTGTGTGTAGAGGAAACAGTTGGTCCCCATAAGACTATGTTGGGGTGATTCAGACGAATACATGTTTATTCATATCATTAAATATATCAATGAATTCTGCTGAAGGACCCGAAGCTTGTTGTGTGTCACATATATACTATAATATATATATATATATATATACATATAATATTATATTTATATTTTCGATTGTCATTCAACGGTGGCACTCGGCTACCTACGGAATGTTCTAGCCAGTCTGTTGTGGCCAGTGTCCTCTTCCTTTGCAGTGGTCTGTTGGGGGGAGGCATCCGGCACTGGGGTGCCAATAGCTTAGAAAGCTGGTGAGCGAAGGCGCGCTCGGTGGTGGGGAGGAGCTGGACAGTGTGGAGGCTGTGCTGAGAAGAGGATGAGAGGAAGAAGCTAAAAACCCATCCATGGACAACACCTATCATCCTCTTACACTCGAGCTGAGGCAGCTCAGGAGCAACTTTCAGGCTACAGACTGACGCAGCCCCGAGGCCCATCCAAAGCGTTTGGGAGCTCATTCCGTACCATCAGTCATCAGACTCCACAATGGCCTCACTCCCAGTTCTCAAACCCCAGCAAGAGTAATAGACTGGTTTAGACTCCTACCTAACAACCCACAAACCTTTTGCACTATTTATATTTAATACTCCACTTTAGTAAATTTTTTATGTTTATTTTAAGTTTAGTTTTAGTTTAGTTTTATTTTGTTTAGTTTAGTTTAGTTAGTTTTAGTTTTTTTTTAGTTTTTAGTCCCAAGTTTAATTTTCTGCTCATATTTTGAGACATCGCATGTCCTCTTGAACAACAAATAGTGTATATACTTTATTTATGAAGTTTTTTATCTTCTAATATTAATAATATTAGCAATATTTTTACTGTGATTATTCTTTGTTTTCTGTTTTCTGCGCTGTTTTCATATTGGGCCCTATTGCTGCTTGTCAAAATGAATTTCTCCTAGGGGGATAAATTAAACGGAATTATCTTATCTTATCTTTCTTAATAGTATATATATATATATATATATATACTATACTATACTCTACATACAGTATACAGTATGCACATTTTAAGTAAATCTAATCTCTCAGTATACAATAATATGACCTTAATCTAGAAAGAGTGGCAGTTACTATCCACTTAATTTTGCATGCATATATGTAGTTTCAATGGTAAAGTCTGTATGCGCACTAAAGAATGAACTAGAAAAGTTGCTTCTCCTGGCAAAGTTTGTTCCACATTTGCCTTGATGGTTCAGTTCATGATTGCAATTGCACTGTAATTATGGTACTTGCAGTTATTTGCTCAGGCAACACAAAACCTCTCATTTATAAAATTGTCAATCTTAAGAGCATCCTCCCCATCCTTGCTCAAAAAGGATGAGCAAGAGAAAGTTGGGCTTGGAGAAGAAAGAAGGTTGGTGTTGTCATTCAGGTTTTGTAGGTGCAGTGTTTGTTTGCATGTTAATAACTTTAAGCAAAATGGATCCACTTCATTGAATTAAGTTGACAAAGTATCTTACTTAAGTCCAAAGTACTTGTTTAGACCTGCAGATGTAGACAAAGTGTGTTGATATGTGCCGACTGCAGCCTTTATGCTCATTGCCTATAAATACCGTGGTAGCTATGTCTATATCTGCAACTTTAACTGCGGCTGGTATCACTTTTACCATCCTTTAGGTGGAGCAGTTTGGCTCATGTAACCAGTCTGACACTGACCAAACTGATCC
>NW_023340246.1:9253439-9254998 GCF_004916995.1 Morone saxatilis
GTGTGTGTGTGTGTGTTGAAGTGGCTATGGCGTAGAAGTGTGTCATGTGTTGGTGACTGAACTTCCTATTATCTCCCTCTGGCTTGTTTCTGTCTTTTCCTATTTATTCTTCTTCTTCTGCCCTCACCTTACTTCACTCTTGGTCAGTATATTGTGCTTCCACGGCTTGTAAAGTTAGCGTCTGTTAATCTTACACTCTCTTTATCGCTCCTTATGGCCTTCATATTTCATTTTACATCTGGCAGTGCCATTTTCAAAAGGGTAAACATTTCACAGTTTCCAACCCTGCAAATTCAGAGCAAAGCCATCTCTTTTTAGCCCCCGAAGCATCCATCAGATATATATTAGCTTGTGATTTATGCTAGAACACACTGTGCACAAACCACCGAAATCTCTGCAAAGGAAATTTCCTTCTGTAGGGCACATTCACAGCCAACCACCTGGGACGAACCATTTTCCACATACCTCTGGAGCAGTGCACTGCTGTAAAAAAAGCCTTTTGGGAAATACCACTTTTTCCAAAATATTCTCCTAGTAAGGAGGTAATTTCTTTCACACGGGCTAACTGGGATAAGTGGAAGTTCAAAATCTTGCAACATGAAATATCTGTTTTGCGGAAAAAACTCATACACTGCTGGAAGACGCATACGGATGTCCATGAATTATTGTCCTCTCCACTGGCGGAGTTTTGGGCAATTTTTTGATGATGTGTGAGAGGAGCAGCACTGACAGGAATAACTCAGTCAAGATGTATTCTCGAGTCCTGCCGTTGTTTCAGCACGTGCGGCCCGGATATTATGGGCTTAAGTAGATTTGGCTCTTGTGTGTGTGTATATATGCTTACTTTTCTCAATGGTTTCCCTGTGTGTATGTAATGTAGCTGAGTATGCATGTGAACCCATGTGTGAAATCTCTGTCAGGTTATAGCTATGTCTGCACAATGCACATGCCTGCTAAGTCATTGCATTTTACTATAAGTTGGTGTTTTTGTTTCCAGGTTAAACACAGTGGATTATATCATTCTCACATGCCGAAAAGTGCAGCAATTTCCCATAAACAACTGAATTCATGCTCCTTTAATTAATGCTCCTGCCCTAACTACAGTTCATCCAATTGCATCTAATTGCAGTGAGTCGTTTTCTTTCACAGTTTCTGTATAATCAAGATCAGCTCTGTTCCATTAGAGTCTTTTCATATGGTTTTAATTTGAAAGGCATATGCATCAGGCAGAGATTTAACTGGCTTCATTCAGTAGCTGATCCCTCTCTGTCTATAGTGGCTAGATGTGGCATTAGGTCACAGCTTGTGCCATTTTGAGGATAGCTGGGCTTTTTTACTGCTTCCCATAAAAACAGGATTTCAGCTGCACACATATATATGTACTCTGCATGTGCACACACACAGTGTCTTGTCCTCATTTGGCCTCTCTGTAAGGGGAACCCCTCCCCTGCTGTAGTGTGTGGCCAGAAGTGCCCAGGGCCCACATGCTGAAAGTACCTCAACACAGCCCCGATGATGAAGCACCAATTTTCCTGTTACACTGTTCTGTATATCTTTCT
>NW_023340246.1:9255057-9262086 GCF_004916995.1 Morone saxatilis
TTTCTTTCTTTCTTTCTTTAGTTCTGTATGTGTTTCTTTCTTTCTTTCTTTCTTTTTCCTACCCCCCTTAGTTTCCTGTTCCAGTCATTCTTCAGTTTATGTTTATTCTGTTTTTCACTCATTCACTGTGTTATGCTTCTTGTCTCTCAACTCTTGACAATTTTCATTCATCATCATATTTCAGAGGAAGTTTCTCTTCTGTTTTTCATTTTAAGTATACAGGGTAGGTTGGCTGAGCTTGTAGCAATACACTGAAAATTAAACATTTAACATTTTAACAGGAACTGACACCAACAGAATACAACATAAAACCAAAAAGTCAATCAGTTTGAACAGTTACCGGCAGGTCTGGGGTGTTGAAATTACACAGGCATGTAAGTGCTTAATTCTTTAGGGGGCTTTGCAATTCCAGTAAAAGTAATATTTACCAAATGATTTCTGGTAAATGGTTCCTGAAACATCAGTTAATCATTGCTGCAAGTTCAATATGAACTGCAGTGCCAGATAAGTAAAGTTAGCATATAAGATGGTCATTTTGTGATAAGAGCTTCTTAAAATAAAAAATACCAGGAATTATATCATCTAAAATGGTGTATTGTAAATATCTTCAGTAGTGAATCTAAGAGCAGAATGGATAACTCAATTTAAGGATTTGAGTGCGGAGGCAGAACGAACTGTGTCAAGATATAGTTAGAACTTATTATCAAGCCTTTATGATATTTGATATGATATGCTGCGTTACATAGTATATGTTATCTTCTTACATTTAAGTGGTCACTAATCTCACAGCGGCTAACAGGACGGAATAAAAAATAGTATGTAGAATGATGATATATTGATATATTCTGCAGACAGACACAGTTAGCAACTAGCTGGTAACCATTTTGTCTATTCTGCAGTAAAAAGTGCAATAAAATCTAATTTCTCTCAATATCTATTAAACAGATACTCTGTAACTCAACTTAGCTTGTAAGATCATTACTGCAGATAGCACTAAAAACAGAGACTATAATATTTTCATTACCTGTAGTTCAACCCGTCAGTCACAGATGAGTGCAAACCACAGACATAATATAAAAGGGGATCTCAGGGTGGAGTGGGAGTTGGGGTCAGGGGGTGTGTTGGACTGCTTGGCTTGCTCTCTTCTTCTTGTCTGATGAAATCTGAATCTTGGCACTAAGCTGCAGCTAATTAGTTAATAAGGCAGTTAATAAGGAATGACATTCTTTGTCCTGGCTTTGGCCATACCATAACCTGTGCAGTGATCCTAAATAACTGTTCTTTCAAGCACTTAACAACCAGGTCTGTAAAATAACTGCTGTACATTTCAGTTAATGTTTTGATGACTGATTTTCTAGTGACATAGTTAAGAAATTAAATACGTGTTTTATTTGTTTGTCACTGATTATTATGAACGTCTGACGTATTCTCTGTAATCCTGTGATGACGTCATCACACTTAGCACATTTAATTACACCACAGACACAGCAGAAAATGGACCCCAGTAACCTCTAAGACCAAACTCCACTTGTAAAAATGCACTTATTACCCAGTGTATATTAGGTGGGTTTTTTTTTTTACATTACATTACATGATTACAAGCTCCTCATTACCCACTTTATCATCTTAATATAGTGATTAAGTTGCATTCCTGATGTGAACAGTATTGCTGACTATGTCTATGTCTATGTCTATGAGTATGATAATATTTTGAGGAATATTTTTGCTTCGTAGACTAAAGCTAGCTGGAAGCAGTTATACTTTGTTCACTGACTTGGCATTACTACGAGAAATCTGATTCCCAGGATTTTTCCTTGCTGCATGGCAGCCTGTGCCGCCACTTATTTTGACTGCGTAAAGCAAAATTTGTCATAGTGCATGGTGAATGGTGTAATGTAAATCCATAAAAAACAAGTACCGCTACACAAAACAAGAGTTATTAGATCAGTTTTAGTGTTACAAGAAGTTTGAGGTGTAGCCAGCAGAGAGGGTCTGCAACTGTGGCCTGGAAAGCAAGAGTCAACATGAGGCACTTCCAGCACAATGTGGTCACTAATTATATTTAAAGCTGGTGCAGGACCAGCTCTGCCAATAAGCCCATAATGGGGACATGGTTAATGGGCAGATACATTAAAATTTTCTTGAGCTCTCCTTTCTGGCCTGCTTTTATTCCAACAAACCTTTGAGTCACACTCAGTGAAGAAATATGAGAAATCATTAATAAAATCTATCAAATGTAATATCAAAATGGGAAAATATAATGTCAAAGATAGAACTGTTGTTGAGTTATACATGTATTTGCAATTATTAAGTTTATAAATAAACTGCCAGATAGTGAATATACTTATTTACTAATTTAAGGTGTACACTGTCAGTTTTCCCAGTAAAATTGTAAACAGTCATTAAAGCCATTGGTTGTGTGTCTGGGCCATTGACAACTACTGGCAAATACTGATAGCACACTAATACTATACATGCACTATAGTAATTTTCATAAAGAAGTACACTGTTTTTGCAGTAAGTAGACAACAAATCATTGTACAGTACCATTTTCACTAACAGGATGTGCACTGACAGATGTCAGTGAAAGTATGATATTGTCTGTCACATACACAAATTGGTGGACTTGGTTTTTGGCTCCTGGTATGGATCAAGCTTAAAAAGATTCTAGATGTTACAATTCCCATAATGCAACTCAACAGCATCTTTCATTTATTAGGCCTTCCCTGCCTTATCTTTCAATCTCCATACCCCTAGTATATAAGGCAGGTTTTCAGCAAGTCTCAAGCCTAAATCAAGATGACCCTGATGATGACCTCAGGGACCTTTTTTCAGACCTTATAACACTATACTTCAGTTTGTCATTTTCATAGTGTGACAGCAATATATAGTTTAAACATTCTTATATTAGTATGTAGTTTGGAATTGGGACAGCATTAGTTGTAGGTAGGCACTGCAGGTATAGCAGTAGGTAGTTAATCCGCTGGCCCAGAGAGCTCAAAGCCTCTCAGCACTGTCACGTTCTGTTACTGTTAATCTGAACTGGATGCGCCGCCAAGGGGCTGACCCACTGCCTGCGACCCTGCCACAGCTGAGGTCAGTGCCTGACGTCACGCAGAGAGGCAGGGTGAGCTGTGCCAGTGTTCTGCACTGTCAGAATTACCGCCAATTACCTGGGTCTAAATGCCAATGACCTAAGGTAACATATTAAAACTTATTTGGTATATAATTTAAGTACTTCCACATTTCAAAGGCATATGAATAAAAAAAGTAGGGGTATGTAATGTATGTAATTAGCTTTATTTGATTTGCTAACAGACATTAAGAGAGGCGGACCAAACAGAGACATAACTTCTAAAAGAAATTTTGTTTTAATAGACCCAGTTGAGTTGAGTTATTAATTAAGAGGGAAAGCAGATGTTCTGTGTACAGCTGCTGCACAAGATTTGCAGCTCACCCTTTATGATGGACAGTCTGGCTGAAAAGATACAAGAGAAGAACTTTAATTTAAGACACATGCAGCCACACTTTTTACCAAATAGGTTGCCGCTCGCTTAACTGGCTGCATCGAGGAGTATTCAACAAATCACTGTCTCTCAGAATTTTGCAGGCTCACAGTATCGGCCACATCTGCACAGAATAGCCCTGTACCTTAGAGTTATGGCTTGAATTGAGGCTGACTTTAAATATCTCTAATGCCAAACCTATACACTAAGAGCCTTTACTCATGGGGCCCATTGTAGGGTGAAGCATGTGTAAAATAGAATAAAGGTCACATGTGACTATCATAGACTTTGTGGATGCTGGATTGGGCCTATATAAGTAGGCTAATGCCAGAAAAACTTTTATAAATGTACAAACCAGCTGTGTTTTATGTGTCTGAAACAACCTTCATATATTGCTTGGGTCCTGCCATGATGACTAGCTAACTATTCCTCTGGAACAACTAACTCAGCAATTACTCTTGCCCAGTATTTACCAAAATTGTCCTCAAATTGCCATGAGACCCACAAGTGCCTGTGTCTTGTCATTATGTGACAGGCTTACAACATATTTGTCATCTTTGTCAACATTACTTGCCACTCAGAAGGCACTCAAAAACTAGAGAGAATTTGTGTTTTATATTATATAAATATCCCAGTTTCGTCGTCTCTCTCTATATATTCCCTTTTATTTCTCACTGAGAGAGAGATCTGATTGCTGTAATATTGAATGCATTCCAGTTAGGTATGCCAGTTCCAGGGCCTTGGTACTGAGTGTGCTGGCTCATTATCTTAATGGCATCCCTAAATGGAACAGAGCCATCTCTAATGTTATTTGTTACACCTGTGCTTCACATGCTATAAAAAGTCAAAATACCACACACACAAAATTTGGAAATCACAAAATGATACTGCCTTTTAAACATGTTAATACATTTACTTCCTCAAAAAATGCTATGCCAATTTTAAAACATATTCTAAATTCTGCATTGTTTAAATCCATCTTCATTAACTATTACTCTTATTTTTTCCTGCTGCCAGTGTGCTTGTGTGCATGTATGTGTGTCTACTTGGGCCTCCGTGCCATACAAACAAAATGGGACACATCCATAACATGACTCTATAGCGCTACTAATGGTTAGAAACACCACAGGGTGACTTTAAAGTTTCATGGTGGGCCTGAAAGTTTGCCAACATTTTAACTTAATGTTAAATTAATTTACAAACAAATAACATCTCTTTTACATTAGTTAGCATATAAAAGCCAACATGAAGCAATCTTTTTTGAATTACAACTCAAAAGAAACTGGATGAAGTAATCTGCTCTCAAATTCGAAGCCGGATGTTTGCAAATTTACTGCTTTGGCTTAAAAACAGCTACAGAAAATAAGGTCAAAACATCCAAGTTTGAAAAGCCTGCATGAGACAATTATGTTGAAAAAACAGTAGTTTTCCCCAAAGAGAGATTGCTATGGAACAAGAAAATCCCCAACTTTCCCCTGTATGATCTGGCCTTAGACACTGTTGGAGTTATTTACCATATCTAAGGCCACATACCAAATGTTGGGTTGCACTGATTTGAGACATTTGTTATCACTCATAAGTATATGTTTTCATCTGGCAAGACGCCTCACGTACAATATGAGTGCACACAACTTTGTCATATTTCATTATGCTTCTTTATCTCCATTCGGGTCTAACAAAATGTGGTTTGAGTAAGGTCAACACATTCAGTATCGGAGGATAATCAGTCTTTCGGTTTCCTGCTAAAAGTTAAATGTGCAGTTCGAACAGGGATTTATTTTATTGTTATACTGCCATCCTTTTCAATTGTAATGGATCAGTGCAAAGCTGGTTGTATTGCTGCTTTTGCATACCATTTTATAGAAAGTCTTTGATGTTTGTGGCCTGTGATGCAATTTAAAGGCTTCACATTTAAGCAGCCATCATTAGGGTTTTGTCTTTAAATGGATAAAAAGGACTTTAATTTGTTTATTCTCTAACCAGAGTTGAATTTTTTTGTTTGTGTAGTCATTTCCCGTTTTCCAAACACATTTACATTGTTGGTTTGATGAGTCACATTATGTTGTTCTTGCAAATAAAAAGTGTATGTTTTTTGGTTCCGCATAAATGAAGGAAAAATGTTGTTGTGTGAAATAATGTTGCATATTTTCTAGCCTGTTGCCAGCTGGTCGACTAACCACAATCTACCATAACTCTTACCTACATACTGTAAATCTGTCTTGCCATATTTAATGAGAGACTAAGTAATGCTAATTGCTTATTTCAGTTACAGCAGATATGTATGTTAATTGATCCTTTCCTGACCAGTTAACCAGAACCCCTGCTATGGTTGTGGGATTGTGGCTAGAGAAAACATGATTAGCATTCTTTTGGGGGGTTGAGTCTCATGGGTTTTATTTAGAAGAAGAAGATCTACATGGGAGAATATGCCCTGCAAAGTAAGACTATAAAAGTTACATTTTGGCCAATACACTTACTTTTTACAGTTACAGTTACTACAGTATAGTTACATTACAAGACCATTACCACTTTCATGTCAGTACACTGCGTATGAATGTACAGGCTGCAGCCAGTTAGCTTATCTTAACACAATGATTGGATTGGTGATTAGCACCACTAAAGGTCACTAATTAATGTGTTATATCTCATTTGCTTATTCCTCACGAAACAAGTCTAAAAATGGCAAGCTGTGGTTTTACAGGGGCTATGTCCAGTGAGTCTTTCTGGATCTAGGACTCCAGGAAGTCATCGTCAAGTGTAGTTACATTTTTCTGATTTTAATGTGGTATTTTGTCTGTAAGTGTCTCATCTGTTGTCATGTTTTTATGTTTTGTGTGGACACCAAGAGTAGCTGATGTTCTGCATCAACTAATGTGGATTTTTAATAATAACATAAAATCCCAGTAAAACTACCACCTCCCATTTTTATGCTTTTAAATTTTTGTACAGATTGGACAAAATAAATATACTGTGTTTATTAGTAAGCTCTAGGAGTGCTGGTAGCCAGATATTGTCATATTTGAACAGTCAGGCTAGCTGTTTGCTGGCTGTAGCTTAATATCTAGTGTACAGTCTGGAAAGTGGTATCAATATTCTAACTGAACTTGAATAAGAATATTTCCAAACAGCTATTCCTTTAAATGCAAAGACATTTTTCTTACCTCAATGAATGAATTTGTGCATGCAGTCTGTACATATTTTAGCATTTGGGATATTTGATAATTAACTAATAATTAGGGATGCATATTATATAAAAAGATACTAATTATATAGTGCTTTGAACTGAGAAAATAAAGCATGTGTGGTATTCATTCACATACGTTGGGTGATGATTGATGAGAAGGAGCTGAAGATATCAACTTATCCTGGGATGTGAGCTTTTTTTTGACAGAACTGTGTGTATGAAAATGCATTTAGCTCAAATACAGTAAATGTAATATACTGTCTTTCAAACCAATATCAAAGCCAAAAGTCAAAGTCAGCTTTAATGTCAATTCTTCACATGCACCAGACATACAAGGAA
>NW_023340246.1:9262157-9262322 GCF_004916995.1 Morone saxatilis
ACAGGCACAACAGATAAGATCAGACATTTCCTATTACTAAAATGTAAACATTCAATTTCACTACAGACAATAAAATATAAAATATACAATAATATAAAATATACAATACTTATGGTAGTGCAAAAAGGCAGATGGTAATGGCAGCAGAAAAATTAAAATTAAAAT
>NW_023340246.1:9262422-9282275 GCF_004916995.1 Morone saxatilis
GATCTCTACTAAGTTGGTGAATCATGATATTATACCCAGCCTAAACATCAATGTGTTTAACATTTTTTAGAGTAACATGTTAGCATGCTAAATTATTATATGTTCCAGCCTCAGAAGAGAAGCTAATTTCATCACATTTTTGGTGTGCGGTGTTTGGCCTTCGTCGCGCGCATGTCAAGTCCAAAGTCAAAGTCCAAAGTTCAGCTTTAAATGTCAATTCTCCATGCACAGACATACAAGGAATGACGAGAGGACGTTCACCCACGGTGACCAGATAAGTGACAGCCAAACTGATAAGAACAGAATATTTCCTAATACTAAAATTTTAACATTCAAAATTACAACGGACATAAAATATAAATATACATATACAATACTTATGGTAGTGCAAAAAAGGCAGATGGTAATGGCAGCAGAAAAATTATGTAAGATATATTTGTAACAGTAACAGTGCAAAAGAACAGTCAGTAAAAAAAACAGTAAATAAATAAATAGCAGCCAATTTTAATCTATGTGGTATGTGGTGATAGTAATGGTAAAACTAATAATAATAGTAGTGCAGGAGACAGTTTGTCCATATAGGTTATATAGGTTATAAAAAGAAATTAGTGAGCATGTAAAACCTTGTTGGGCACACAGAGCTGTATGTTTCCTCTGGGAAAGGGATGATTTTGGTTTTCAAGCTGAGAGGTTTTCAAAATGACACACAGTAGATTATGTCTACATTAAAGGAGCTCATAATTGAAAAGCAACAACAGAAATGTAACTTAAAAGTGTTTCATTTTCATCAAAAGTTTCACAGAACAACAATATGTTCCATGTTAAAAATAAAAGAGACAATATCTGTCACTATTAAAACCTGTCGTGCCTAAAATTTTTGGCACAATAAAGTTTTGTGTGTCTGAATTGGAAACAGCATTTGTGTCCTGCGATTGATGTCTAACATTCTTTGTTACAAATCAGGCTGTCACAACATCAACCAATACTATTCCTAATGAATTATTGATTAGGCATGAGACCTCTGGAAGACACAGCTGTTATTAGAGTGGTTGGTGTTGTGAAATAAACATTTGAGCATTAATCCCTTCGAGGATTTAGGAAAAGACAAAAACTTGCACAGATAGACAGATAGTTTGAAGACTTGGCTGCATTCTTGAACTCATTTTCATTTTAATCCCAATAAAAAAAATTCTCACCGAAGTTAATAAACAAAAATGTTGTGTTCTATTATTTCCTTAATGGTGATTGTGTTTATTGTCAGAACATTTTAGGCAGACATTGAAGATTATCACGTCTAAAGGGAGATAGTTGGCGTTGCCTTCGAATATTTCCTCTCTTCAACAAAATTTCATGAATGCCAAGATTCAGGGATCCACCGGCGACATGAAATTTCGAAAAATGCCTGTAAGGTCTTTTCTCAAAACACCAAGGATGCAGAGGTTTCGGTTACAGAGGAAGACACAAAACCACATGCCTACATACCCACACACAAAGATGCAAATGCACACCATCCAGACTCTCCTTTGAGCTTCCTCAGGGATGAATCATCCGGGGTCTGATGTGGTTAATGACAACCAGTGTTTCCGTGTTTGCTCTTATTCCGCCCGCACAGCCACATGGGACTTGATAGGTTGAAACACTGCATTTAGCTGAGTCATCACAAAGTTTCCTTCATTCCCACGATTTTTCCTGTGGTTGCTGACTCAATAAAAGAAGCCATCTTTCTCAACTGAAACAATACAGCTAGGATTCTAGATGTCATATTTATCATTAGAATACATTTGTGGACTGATAAAAGTCTACTCCACTGATTTAGCATTGCATTCTTATGACACTGTCGCCCTCGTGATGGACAGTTTTTTTTAAAAAACGATCAAAATTTGCTGCAGAAAGACCAGAGATAGACAATTAAGTCGGACATTTGGATTCATCAGACCAGCAGTACGTACAACACTAACAATTACCAACAACTAATAATGAAAGCTTTCACAGTGAGGTTTGATACATGACTATTCAGTTTTAGTTCAGTATGGTAAATAGCTCAATGTATGTGCTGGTCTGATGTAGGCTATGTGTTATGCTAGTAGTGGCTAATGTAGCATCCAGCAGAGATTATAGACTTGGAGCAGCAGTAGCTCAGTCTGTAGGGTCTTGATTTAAGCATAAAGACTGGACGCAGGGGAAAACGGCTTGCGAGCTGAAAGCAACTGCACCTGATCAAGAAATAGTCCCCCAAATTACCTCCTGTATAATCACAACTGGTCATTTTTACACTTTAGTCTTTGTTTGTTTAAACCAACAAGATGTATAATAACGTGTTAATTATTGAGGTGCTGGTATGCAAACAGAGCAAGGTTAGCCGTTTCCATTCTTTATGCTACTATGTCACATCCTTATGCTATGCTAAGACAGAGTCCTGGCTGTAGCTTCATAAGGAACTGAAAGATATGAGAGTGTTATGACACTTTTTTGGCATGAAAGCAAATAAGCTTTTTCTCCCCTAGAATTCCTTTAAAGACACATTTTAATTAAAGGATGTACACACCACTTAGCCAGATAGGATCATGACTAATCTGCTAGGGGTCCCGGAGTACAAATGAGCCAAGTCTCTGAGCAGTGTTTACAGTTTTTCTAAGCTGCAATACCAGCCAAAGATTTACTGTTATAATTTAACACATTCATTTAGGAATATGCAAATTATAAGAAAAAAACTGAAATAATCTCGGTCTTAAAACGATTTTTTGGGACAGACTTATATACTATACATACTATATACACCAACATAAACAATGAGTATAAAGTGGATTAAGACTAAAATAGTCCCAACTAAAGTCACAAATGAAGTGAGGAGCCAATTAAATTTCACTTCAGAAACTGTACTGCAAAACCTGGGACACCTTGTTGCATATTACTGTTTAACTTAATGTTATTCAGTTATTATACACACAAGCAAAGAAACAATACATATGAATTATGTAGTTAGTGTCCAATATACTGTCCACACATATATAGACCTTTATATGTTCATATTATCCTCTACTCTCCCTGCCTTACTATCTTTGTGTGCCCCCCCACACACACACGCACACAGACTCACAGTCATGTCTGGAAGAGATTAAGCTAAAATAAGAGACGATTGAATGCATCGCAGACATCTGCCATCACTGAAATTCCATTATTCCTTCATATAATTTACCAGAACAGTGGTGGTATGTGCAGCTTCTCCATTATACAAACATGTCTAAAAAGAGTCAAGACTGTGACTTTTGAACCAACAAACTTAAGGCTGTGGGAAAAACAATCTATGGCTGTTTCACTTGTTTTATCGTCAAATATGCATTTTCAAAACCCTTTAAAGATCATTAGTAGAGATCGGTTTGTTTGATCAGTCGGTGGAGCATGTGTCCAGGCAGTAATTTGCGGCCTGTTAAAACAGTTTAGTAAAAAATGCATGAGACGTTCTGCAGTCATATTCTTTTTAGTGCAACATGCAAATAAATAAATGTACCTTAGAACAATTACAATCAGCAGCCTTCCCCATCAGTAACTTGGTAAGCACTTTAAATTTAACCCCATATCTACTGCCTAATCATTTTTGGTGAGCTTGTGCAGAGCCATGTTAGCATCATGGTGGGAATGCTAGCTCTGCAGCATGTGAAGCTTACTATATGATAAACAGTAACGTAGGTCCAGGCTCCTCAGGACACGTGCAATACATATCAGTCACTTGTCTCTGAATGAGAACCAGATGAAACATATTGAGCAAATAAACTACTCTAGAACACCATAATCTATTATTATGTTGTTCTTTTGTGTACTGGTTAAATAGCTCGCCAAAATAGCTCATAGTCACAGATTTGTGGTGGTTCTCGGGGTACCTAAGGCAATCATTTTGGTTCTAGACATGTCAGTTTTGCTTACACAAATGAGAGAATCCAGGACTGAAAACATGTAGCCCCCAGCTGCAAAAATGTAAAACAAGTGGTTGGAGTGAGTCTTCTGATTCTGTTTTAGTGTTTTGTCTTTCAAGTTGTCTCGCACACAGTAAGACACCTGTCTTGTTATCCTGTATACTCATCAAAGCAACAAATGAAGGTACATTTCTCTGGGGCAATGAATTATGTCTATTATACTGACAGATGACAGCACAAATTGTAACTATGTGCCGAAGGAAGGTAAAGGCTGTAATTTGGAAGAGGGGAGGAATCACGGCTATATTTTTATGGCTCTTCACTCCAGCTATCATCGTGTTATTTATGATTCTGTCAGTGCAGGGTACATAGGAGCGGTTGGGATATTTTTGCCAGGGGTTTTTGAATTCATACCAGCAGGAGTAGGATGGCCCGCTGTATATCACAATCTGGAAGAGACTGACAGCGAGAGAGACAGATGCAGACACATAAAGGACAGAAATCAGATAAAAGAAATGTTTCTTAATTCAACAAATCCCATGAAAAGACCAAAATTAATGATGTGTTAGAGTGTGTTAGAGTCCATCTGTCAATACTTTCCTTCCCTACCCTGTTTGCTCTCGACCCCAAACCCACTCATACTGATGTTATAAATCTTTAAAAATAACTCACAAATATATGATTTTATTTTTTTAAATGGATAAGTAATTACCTGCTGGGCACTGGGTACAACAATGGATCTCTATGGCACAGATAAATTAGATATAGGCCTATCTAGCTTTGGATAAGTGACAGTTTCTAAATTAATTTGGTCTTTTCATGGAATTTCTTGACAAGAAGCCTTATTCTTTATCTTTAACCAAAACATTTTTGGTTCCTTTATTTTCCAGAGCTATTTTGTACACAGCATGTAGTTCTTTCTGTGTTTATTTATTTCCAACCTTTCTATCTTTTATATGTGCATCCATCTGTGTGTGTGTGTGTGTGTGTGTGTATGTGTGTATGTGTGAGGCTTAATGGAATAGCTGAAAATCTAAAAAAGGTTTGCATTTATAGGCCAAAGGTTAGTTCAATCAGTTCTTTTGATTTTTATTCAAGTCAGATAAACATTAAAGTCAATAAAGGAAGTTTCTCTTCATGCTTGTAAAATCCTTTTCAGCTTATTTCTTTGAGGATGATGCTTCAAAAGCTGAAATCGTTGAGTGTTGCGTGTATTCACTTGCACGGACCATATTCAGTTGGAATTAGCCCTTTGTTTCCAAAAAGGGACATTAGAGGTGCTTGGGATACTGTAAGCATTTTAACTTTTTGTTAACTGCGTTTCATGACCATTTAGGGAAAAGTAAAGAAGGAAAACATGTTCTGCTGTTTCCAATAAGCAGCTGTATAGAAATAAAAATGCCAGTGTAAACTGACATTTATATCTCATCTTAAACTTTATGGGCCCTTCTGTTTTGAGGACAGTTTTATTTGATTTCCAATGGTAATGTCCTATGAAGGTAAATGAGTGTGAACAAGAAAAATAACTATATTGTGCAGGCACAACTGTACTGTAAACAAGAATTTTGATTGCGCCACATATGCTTTATTAAATAGTGTGTGTTTGCGAAAGGAAAATGGTTTAGCAATGATTTCAGCAGCTTCGTGTTTCAGATAGTGTTTGTTTTTACTGCCTCAAACATTAAAATGGAAAAACTGTGTCTGCCTTTTTAGACCTTGAATCATCTTTTATATACTCTTGTTTTTCCCCCTGATAAACAATGTCGCCATCTCCGGGAGGTAAAGCCTGCTTGTCTTCTTCACCACTCTCTCTTCCACTTCCCTCCTGATGTAGGACAGAAATTGGTCCACTTGAGAGACAGCTTTTTTCCACTTTCCATCTTTTTGAAACACACTTTATGTCTTATTTTTTCACATCTTTGTATTGGATCTCAGTATGAAGTTTTCCATGGCAGTAACTGCAGAGCGTACCTATTCTATGTAAAGCAGCTTTTTGTTGGCTAAGGGTCTGTTTATCTGTGTATGTGTGTGTATCTCAGAGAATTGTTGAGGAATTGCCGCAGTCACTGCCACTCCTACGATTGAAATAACACACACATAAACGAAACTGTCAGGGGGAGAAAAAGGAGTGGAAAGATCGGAAGAATGTGAGAGAAACAAGATCTTAAAGTAATGGGTAGATGTAGCTCAAAAGGGTTTTTATGTTTTGTGCCTCTTAAAGAAAACCCTGCATTCATGTCAAATCTGTAGGAACTGGAACCTCAAAACCCATACAAACTTGAGTATCTACTCCTTTCCTAATCCCTGCATACCAAAAGCTGAGAGGAATTCACCAAAATAAGAGCAAGATGTCTAATTCTTTAGGAGATAAGCCTAATAATAAGCATGTTACCGAAGAAGCTTTCATTTAAAGGAAACCAAACTCTGAAACACAGCTGTATCCATTTCCAGATGTCAACGCTATGCTTGAACTCTATCTTATACATCCATAATGTTTGTCTACATAAGTTCAGTCTGACTCACCCTGAATTACCTTTGTCCCCGCTATCACCCCCTCTTTATTTCTCTCTCCGTCTAACTTTCTTTGTCCCTTTCTTTCCTTTCTCTCTCTCCCCAGATGTCTGCTCACCAGCTGCGCTCAGATGGCTGAGAGGAGCAGACGAGATGGGTTTTTATAGAGCGTGCACGCACACAGACATCCGCACAGTCACGCACACCAACATACATGCACAGAGTATCACAGAGTAACCTGCCACAGCAGGGATCGAGGACTTTTGTCCCAGAGTTTAAAGATTTCTCTCTGTTTTCATTTTTCCACTTCTTTTCACTGTCTATGACCACATCAATATGAAACAGATGCCCCTAACTAACTCACATGTGAGTGCAGACAAACATGGCTTATGGTCAGAGAAGGTCAGGAATTTGGCTGTTTCTCTGCTCTAATCGGATTAGTGTTTCTTTTTTGTGTGTGTGACTAATATGAAAGTAATTAGACTGCAGCTTTTGGCTCAGAGAATGAGGAAAGTTTGTGGTAAAAACAGGGTTGATTAAATAACGTTTATTAATGTTAATTCAGTATTTTCTCTTAATATGTAGAGCTGAATATGATTTATACCAAAGCTTATAAGAAATATATAGCTGATTATGTGTTTTTAATTCTGCTTTAGCTGTTTAATAGCTGTTTTTCAGCTATAATTATCTAATAATGTAGTAGAGGGCCTCACAGCCACTTCTTTCTCTGTCTATGACACACACACACACAGCACTTATCTAGTGACTGTTCCAGACTCTTCGCTAAGCCCTAACCCCTTAGTTGCTGCTATGCCTGTTAAACTTTCAGTACTCGCGTAGTACATGTGCACTTTACAATAATAACGGTGGCAGATTTACCGCTCAAAGTTCTTCTTAATTTTAGAAACAATAGGTCCTTGATTTCAGAGAAATGCAGACTGAAGCGTTTTCAGCCACTGACCAATTTTGTCAGCTGAAACTACGTTCCTCGCAGACATTATCAGCTATAGTTAATTGGGCTCCATAAATTTGTTGTAAACAAGAAGCTTGTAAAAGGAGTATTAAACTTGATGGTACATAATATCGTTCTAAAAGATGAGGTTAAAGCTTCATGTGCCAGGTGAAAAGTCAGACGCTTGTTATTTATCGATGCAGAAAGCAAAAACATGAAGAAACAGCATTTTTATGGTTTTTATGTGTAGAGATAGTTAGTTCTAGTATATTAAGTATGATATGGAAAATATAAGTACCAGGGGAGACGTGTGTGATTGGACAATTGCTCTTTAGGGGAGGGGTTTTACTAAACTGTCAACTGGCTTCAATTTTCACATTTTACTGCAAAAAATGGCCATCTGTGTATCCAGTCTGTGTTGTTGCCATGGTGACAGGGAGGCCGGTATGATGCCTGCCCCTCTGACCTTGAGTAAACCATAATGAGACCTTCTGCGTGGTTTCCCTCTGATCGACTTTTGATGGTGACATAACTGCTGGGGTTATTTTCTTGACCTCCCAGCAGAGAGACCAGTTTGTGTGTGTGTGTTGAGGAGGGGTTGAAGGGGAGGAAAGGAAGGTGAAAGTAGGGTCATGGGGCGAATGTACTGAACAGGTTTCAGAGGATGTGAAAGACAGTGGGCCTCATGAGTAAACATAGCTCTAGTGTGAGATGAGAGAATACTTCTAAGTGTGTGTCTGTGTTCGGTGAGTATGTGTGTGTGTCCATACATCAGGATTACTTTCCCATGTACTACAGTCCAGCACCTCCTGACCATCATCTTGTATTTCCTAACTCTGAGATGATAAATAATCGTCTCAGGTCATCAGTCAGGACATGAGAGGGTTCCATGGATGAAAGGATAAAGTGTTTGGTCAGATCCACAGCTTGTTGCTGACACTTCGCTCTGTCCTTCCCGCCCTCTTCTCAGCAGTCTGTCTCCTTTTTTGTTCTGCCCTCACCACTGACCTTTGATCTCACAGCCCTTTGCTGCAGTCATTTGAGATCT
The DNA here is from genome assembly GCF_004916995.1 of Morone saxatilis. Lineage (NCBI taxonomy): Eukaryota > Metazoa > Chordata > Actinopteri > Moronidae > Morone > Morone saxatilis. The sequence continues at coordinate 9,270,845 of NW_023340246.1, forward strand.
GGAAGAGGCCAGTCATAAATCTGTTGTTAGGAAGACAAGCGGATCATTGAGTTTAGCTTCTGGACTAAACCTTCACTGACATCAGACTATAAACACCACGAGAGATGAAAAGACAGTTTGTGTTTTGAAAAGGATAATTATGAAGGATGAGATGTTGGATGTGTATTAAACCTTCTTGGTAAGCTTCCACCAACCTTGGCAGTACTGCCTAAGTTAGCAGAGATTTCCTCATTTTCTCTGAACTTTCAGTTAACACATAAACATTCGCAATTCAAATTAAGTTAATTTATTCAGCCCATTATCACTTGTAATCCCATGCTCCATGTCTCCCTGGGCTTTACAGCCCCTCATCAACAACATTTCCACACTCAGTCCAAACTTTATATTAAAACAAGGAAACCAGCTGCAACATCCCTGCTCTGATTCCTGAGACACTTTATTGCACATCCTATCATTTTCACTCTCTCCATGTTTCCTGTCTATATCTTCTGAAATTAAGTGGCATTTTTAAATTTTCTTGATAATCAGTATGCCAGACGTTATTGCCCTTAATTGCTAGAGACAGCTGAAAAATGACAGGAAACGGGGAAGAGAGAGGTGATGATACGCAGCAGGTCTACAGGTCGTAGTTAAACCCATGGCCGCTGCAGCAAGGACTCAGCTTTGGTACATGGAGCTCCGGCTCTACCAGGTTTGCCCAAACAAGTTTAATTATTATTATTTTTACACCACAATCAAAATTTAAACAACATTTAAAAAACACATTTTCTCCCATAATCTGGACATTGTAATTACATAAGAGAGCACTAAACAAAAAGGCTGCCATACTTGAAAAAACCCACATCTGAGTTGAATATATATACAACCATGAGGTGTTTTAATAAGACAGGGAACACAATTGCCAGTGGCTGCACTAGAGATTTGGCATGCGGATGAGAGGGCACTTCCATATTTCATTTCACATTCATTTTCAAAAAACTCTCTTGAACACTTATTGCTAGTGCAGGTTTCTGACCCCATACACAATCACACAACCATCAAATAAAAAGGAAACTAATTCTAAAAAATAATCTGGGAGAAGAAATAGTCCAAAAGTAGGACAATAACCCAAATTTACTGTAAATATAACAAGATAAATTCCAGTTGACCAGAAACACTTCTTCACATGTTCAGGCCTGAAGTATTTATATGGGGCTAGTTGTGGTGGGTGTATGGTTGGGCAGTTAGGTTGGATGCTGAGCTTTGAGATACATGCTATCATCAGCATGTTAACATACGTTCAGTGACAATGTTAAGATGCTGATGTTAAGCAGTCATAATGTTTAGCATGTTAGCATGCTAAAATAAGCTAATTAGTTTTAAACAGTAAGTACAGCTGAGGATGATAGTAATGGCATTATTTTTGCAGATATTTGGTGAAAAATGTATCATTTACAAATAAATTAGAGAGAAGAACAGAACATAAGACTGAGAGACTGAGAGGAAAGAGGACCCAACCTGTTTTAGAGGGAGGCAGCAGGCAGAGAGCAGACACAGTTTCACATTCTTTAAACTTGGGTAGGGCTGATGAGGGCTTAAAACACACAAAAAAACAATTTTATATATTACGAGGAGTACTTAAGTCAGTGCAGGGAGACAAACACTGGAGTCATTTAACCAGAATTTACCAATCCTTCTCAGCAGAAAGATTTTCATATCCTTTGTGTTCGGTCACAAACTCTCAGTAAAAACCCAAATAAGAATTCCTGTTAAATCTGAGCAGCAATTTCATCTTCAAACCAATTGCTCTTGACATTTTACCTTCCAACAAGTACGAACCACAAAACATAGTTTCCTCTCTGCACATCAAGCAGGCCAATTTTCAGAAGGGAACACTTGATGAGCCCAACAAACACATACAGTTCGTTCTCTCTTAGGCATTCATGCTGTTTGAGTGCAAAAACATACAAACACCCAGACCAAAACAAAACAAAGCAAAAAAATAACTTCTCCATAAATCCCCAAACTACCCTTGATTAACCATAACCAACCCCTAAATGATGGTAGGAATGCTGAGGAGAAAGCAAGAGAAAAATAGAGTGAAATATAGGAGAAAAGTGGAGAAACAACCAGAAAAATGTGGAAAATAGGCAAAAGTGGAGAAAAAGAGAGTTGTCGAAGTTTTACAGTCTGGTTAACGTTTTCTATTTCTTCATAGAAATGCGAATGTGTTGGTGATATTGTCTGACCGTTGCGGTCACCCCATGGCTATGGTTTACTTGACTGCAATTAAAATACACATTGCTATGCAATTAGTCGTTCTGATTTTTGCTTTTGTTAATGATCTGCAAAAAAACATCAAAATTGTGCCAGGAGCGGCACAGCATACAGGCAAACCTCTAAGCTGACATTCAGAAAATGGAAGTAACTTTTGTGCAGATTTGTAATGGTTGGATTGGACTCACTGGTTTGTATGACAGGTCAGAATGGGATGTTGATGCTGGCAATCTACCCATGTGTAACAAATTAAGGGTTCAAGAAACTTCATAAATATAGACTCAGTAATTGGTTTGGAATGATATCAACCAAAGAATGAAGGGAAAAGGAAAGAAAATGATTCAATATACTGAGTCAACTGAATCAGACATATAGCTAATGTTTGATTTGTAGCATGAAATTAACTCTCAACTATTAGCTACTAGTGTGACTAAAACACATTACTTATGTTTATAAATGTCACATTCCTGCTGTATGTACCCATTAGGTTCCTCTTTCAACATACTGAGTATTCAAGCACCATATTAACACTGCTGGAAGTCAAGCCGTTCTTAACACCTAACTTGCTTTTCATTATGGATTGGAACATCACTTTGTTTGCTGTTGTTGTTGTTGTTGTTGTTGTTGCTCCAGAAAAAAGTGCACATGCAGTGGCAGCGACATGTGCACACATACCTCCTAATCACACACAGACAGGGTCATGCACACTGTATGCAGGAACTTGCCAAAGACCAGGAAATGGAATGTACATTGACCTTTGCTCTCTGAGGGAAAAGTATAACCTTCTCTTCTCTTTTATGATAAGTTGATGATTAAAAAAAAAAAGTAGATTAGCTTGTCATTTGACTTGCTTATTGATGGCCATGAGAATTGGCTGTACACTTGAGTAATGGTAGACTAGCAACAGTTGGATTAAAAAATGATTCTTTTAGCTGATTTTGGCAGCCCATGAAGTGATTAACATTGTGTGTCTGCACAATAACTCATCTCCCAGTATTAGCTCATTAGTGACAGATACTCTCACAAACACTTACTTGCACAGAGCTAGTGAGATGGCAAGATACACAGAGCCCCAGATGATCCAAGCTCCCTTCTCCTCTGTGATTGATGGAGTTCAAAGTTCACGAAGTTACACTGACGTGCCCATATGTTAGATCTCTGTTAAAAGCAGCACTCTGGTGCATCAGATATAAGGTTGACCATGGATAACTAAGGGCTAAATGCTAACATCACCACAATGACAATGCTAACATGATCATGTTTAGCTCATGATAATGTCACTGATTTAAACCAAAACATTAGACAATTAAAATCCTGACAATGGTACTAGAATCCACCCGAATGTTGTCTAGACATACTAAAAAACAACCATTTCAACAGTGTGGTGTCATACAGCAAAAGCCAGGAGATCACCAAAGTCAGAATGATTCATCTGCTGGGAACCACGAGTGTCTGTACAAAGAGCATGGCAATTCATCCAACGGTTGCTGAGATATTTTAGTCTGGATGGAAGTGGGTGGACTGACAGGCAGACAGCCCAACATTGCTGTGCTGCTAAAAAACAAACATAAAGCCTGGCTTGTTCAGACCCTTAAAATGGGTTTGTTAAAAAGTGACCTCTGGTTGGCCAAGTAATGACTGTCAATAAAGCAGAGGTACAAGTAGCTTGACATTGTTGCAGAGCTGAAAACTTTTTTGGTTGATGCCAGGGACTGTGGTTTGTACAGTGAACCCTTTTTTCCAGTCAAAATTTGTTCCTGTAAACCGTGCCTATGGTAGTCCCAAACTTTTACCAAGTCTTTAACCGAGTCTGGCAAATGAATTCATTCTTTGTTTTTAATGCAGCACATTTCACACAATCTTTGCATTAGGTTTTGCAAATTAATCTCATCGTAACTGCAGACTTTGCGACATGGGTACGTTTTGCAATACCTGATTGCGATGATTGTCAGACTTTCATTCAAAAATGTAAAGTAAAGTTAGAGATTTAAATTTTAAGTCTTAAATAAGTCATTTACACAGCTGGATCCAGACTGTTCTCAGTGAAGGCCAGCAGGACTTATCTGATGAGGGTCATGGGTTCATTTTCACATCCAGCAGAAAAGACCACATGTCAAGGTAGGGTAACATGATAACATCTAGGGTTTTATTTTAGGGCCATAAATATATGTATGTATCCACTTCACTAGTTAATTGCAAAGTACCTCTTGCAATAATTTATGCATGACAGTAAATTAACTGTCTTGTAGCTGGCTGGCATTTTGTTTCTGTCTGTATAATTAATATGTCATTTTGATGAAAAATGAGCAGCTGTGTCAAACTTTGGAGCTTTGGATGAGTTTATTTTGGTTTTTATCTTGCCGGGAACATTGCTGTTAAAGTGGAACCAACAAACCCAGAGTCTGCAGATTTAGCACAGTCTGCTCGTGTTTTTCTGACCAGCCACACTAATAATGCATAACTCCTCGAAAACATTTGCCTGGGTTGCTGTTTGGAGACAAGCTGTTGGGACTGAGACAGTTTTTGTGATAAATTACACAAGAGTCCTTCATCAAACTGAAAACAGCCACTAAAAAAATTCCCCTCTAAAGGCTATTTCCACTTTGAAGACAGAAATACATTACATTTTCAGAGAGCCTTCAGGAAGTGATAACCCGTAAATTATCCATGCCATACAGATATGTAGATCTGTTGATATATTATGCTTTAAAGCTAAATGCATGCCCACAGTAAATTCTGGAGGCCAGTTATAACTTACTGTTTCCCTATATAGTGACAAAGCTATACTTAACCACATACAGGTGTGTTTTTGGCACGAGCTGCGAGCTGGCAGGTGTGTTTGTTATTACAATGTGATAATGACTATCATTACAGCCCAGGTAAGAACAGGCGTGTTAGCAGGAGGCAGAGACGGACACAAGAGGAAAGCAATAATGCTTTTACCAGGATGTGAGCGCACAACTGGTATTTCTGCGCCATAAACACACAGTTATATACACACAGACACACACACACACATACATACACACTAATCAAAACAGTGAAAGAGATACACAAACAGAAACTCACACAAATTAGCACCTTGGTGATTTACATTTAGCTCCAAATTAACCCTTTAGAGGGTATCTGGGATGAAAATAAATATATTATATTTACAGATGTCCATCATGTTGAACAGTAGTTTCTACAGTAGTCCAGAAAGGACAAACTAAACACATCCCTTTGTGCTTGTAAGGGGAGGGTGAAGCGTCAGAGTTGCGATCTGCTGGACGCTGCTAAATCCTACACACTGGTCCTTTAATATTTTGACCTCTATTGCGGTCAGAGATTGGCGTTTTTAAGTCCCCGATATGACAACTAGAATATGTATTCCACAGAAAGTGTTTTTTTATTTTTTTCATGGATTAACATGTCAGCCTGAATCCCCACACAGCCGTCGCACACACACACACACACACACACACACAGATCCAGGTAACTATGGTTTGGTTACAAACTGATATTTTCTCAGGCTTGCTCTTTAATTCTGCTGCCTCACCATCTGGGGCAAATCCATTGAAGCTTTTCAGTACCTCCTTGGGTGCTGTAAACAGAAACAGGCAGATGTGTGCACACGTGCATAAGCACACACGAAAACACACATCTTTGAAACAGTATACTTGTGAGGGCTTTGACTGACTATGTTAAGTTTGCTTCATGACCAACTTTAATCTTCAACCCTAATTCTGTTTCTACCTCGAGTCCTAACATAAACCTAACTCTTAAAACATCATAATGTTTTCTTGGTTTTCTATGATTGCAAGCACATTTATTTTTCATAACATTAGAATCAAAAGTGCACAGGGGGAAAAGCTCCAAAGAAAGCATTTTTTTGTTTTAAAATGTTTTAATGACTGGTCTTTGTAGCCAAGACAATTGATATGGAATGATAAGCACTGACTCCATCAGTGATAACAGCAAAAGTGTCACATTTGTGGTAATGATGATGATAATTGCAACAATTTTAATCCTAAATGGCATGGTATGAATATTTAAAGTGAGTATTATTGCTGACTCTTTGCCGTCTTAGCAGCTTGTTTTGTTGTCGTAATGTTTTCAAAGTCATCATGCACTTAAATGGTAATACATCTGCAATGCTTTCACCCAGTCTGTGACATTTTAAAGGTTTATCCCATCTTTGTACTTTCATTACGCTCTGTCTTTTCTTGGCTTCTCACTCTTACTGTGTGCTAGCTAAGTGCTACTTTAGTGGGATTGTGTGGGTTGATGTGTGTGTTAGAGAGCAATGTACCAGATGTTATTTTGCAGGAGAGAGGAGACCAGCCTCTCATGGCTAGTAATAAAAAAGAGAATTGTTACAACATTATTGTGGTAACATATAAGCATCTCTGAGAATACAGCAGTCGAGGTTAGTCTAATTTAAAAACTGGTACCACAATCTAATCAGGCACTTTTAACTAATGCCTGATTGATGGTTAATAAACCATTTACTAATGTTTTAGTTTAGAAAGAAGGTAAAGAACTTTGTAGCTGACATCTCAATCACGACAACTGCTTTGTCTTTTTAGCTAGCTCTTTTCAACTGCAGACTTGTCGAATGATTGTAAGAACCATTTATTATTAACTAGATTGGCATAAAATGTGGTACAGACATTAATGGTTCCTAGATGATGAACCCTACTGACTGTTGTGATCCCCTGATTACTCTAAACTACTGAATGGATTGTCAGGAAACAGCCATTCATGTCTCCCTCAGGATTAAATGTAATATATTACTCCTTAACTTTTCATCCAGCTATCATCAGGTCAATTATAATTCATCCTAAATTCTGATTTATAACCAAAGACCTGCAAAACTAATGATAGGCCCATCTTTGTCCGCTGTACTGTGAGTTTATTGCAGATTAACAAATGTTAGCATGCCAACACTTTCAACTTCTATATAAACATTATCGCTGCTTATCATTAGCATGTCAGCATTGTCATTGGGAGCATGTTAGCGTGCTGACATTAGCGTTTAGCTCCACTGTGTCTAATTATAGCCTCAGAGCAGCTAGCATGGCTGTAGACTCTTAAGTCTAGTAAAGGAGTGTCTTATTCAGTCCCTCCAGGAAATCACACCATTTCTTTTTTAAATTGCAATGCATGTTGGGATGTTTTTAGGCATTGTTTCGCTATTAAATTGCAAGAAAAAACATTTAATTACAAAAATATTGGCATTTTTTATATAATTGATTAGAAATCGAAGGCTACAACTAGTAGTTTGGTGATTTATGGCTCAGAGTTTTGCCTGGGGGACTGCTATGATTGGTCAAAAGTTGCGGAAAAGTTGCAGTGATTGGATACAATTGCAAGGTCATGCAGAATTCACTTGGGATTGGTTGAATTTGCGTTAATTCCTGTGGAGGGACTGCCTATTAGAAAGCGTCACCAAAGAAATGAATTTATCTTACTTTAATTTAACAGAATTAAACTTAAACATTTGACATATTTTTTGCAGCCACATGCATGTGAGAGACATGTGAGAGACACTGCAGATCTATTTATGGATTTACTATTGACTAACTGTTCCTATAAAAAAAAAAACTAATGATTTTCGCTGCTGTGTGTCAAACTACCGATCTGTCTCTGCCTCTCTGTTAGCGGCTGGTTTCTGCACTGAAGCAAACAAATCTGTATTCCAGCGTCGGCCCCGGTCCAGCTGGCCAAACTATTTACACTGCCAGGCATAAACACTTAAGATTTGGGATGAACCCGATTTATTGCCACAGCCAGCCAGTTGTTTGGCATCTAATGTCACCAAAGACTATTTCTTTGATTAGTTTGTTCCACAAGTATGAGTTATTATTATTGTGCTGCCTAATATAATAATAATAAGAGGATCAGGTTTTGCTTATGACAGCAATTCATAATCTCTAAGAGCAACATCACCCACAGATATCTCACAATGAAAACTAGAGACTCACTCAAGTTTTCCTGTGACACAAATACACAAAAGCAGACAGGCATGCCTACACACACTCTTTTTTTTCTCCAGCTCATGCTATTGCTTTTGCTCTCTTTCACACACAGACAGACACTCATCGTTGTTTCTCACAGTCTTGTCTTGCTGTTGTTTGATTTACTCTGTGGCCTCTGACCCCGGCTGGGCTGAGCTGGATGGACTCTTGGCCCTGCTGCTGCTCCAACTGGTTCATCTCCAACATAACCCCACTGGACCTGTGTGTACGTGTGTGTGTGTGTGTGTGTGTGTGTGTCTTTGCATGTCTAGATAAACACATTCATGTGTGATCAAATCCTGTTTCACTATGCCGTCCAAAAAGCACAAGCTCATCTTACTGTTATTTGTATGTTGCATGTATAAAATATCTATTATTCTGTTGTGTTTTGCATTAAAAGCTGCACCTGTGCTTTCCACTGCTTCTAACTAAGGGTTAAACTAAATTCAGTTGTCTTTATATATTTCTTCACAAATGAAAACCTCTTGTCAGTGCTACACCTTATTTCAGTGTTTTACAAGCTGCTAACTGACCTTTTGGTGTTATTAATTTCCTGTTGTTGTGAAGCCCAAATCAATTAAAGATGGTAACAGTGATGTGACTCCATCTGACCTTTGCCTGAGAGTAGTGAACAGTGGGAAAGAAAAGAACTGGATGATGATTAAACAACAATTTGCAGTTCTATTTAACAGAAAAACTGAATAAAGCAAATAAAAACTGACTGAAATTTTGACTGAGCTTTCTTTGTGGTCCACTTTGACACTTTAGCCCACTTGTTTTTCACACCGCAAGTCCTTCACACCCCATCTGTCTTATGTTAGATTGTGGATAGGCGTCTTCATGGTGGCCCTCACAAATGTGATTATCATATAATTTAGAAAATGTTATCCTCTGAGGATTATAATTGACGTTTTAACTTTACTCATAAGATCCTTCTGCACAATGTGGATAGCTATCATAGCATCTACCTCTGTCTCTCTAATCTGAATTAATACCTAAAAAGTTAAAACAAAACAGTGTGGTGATAGATATAATATCTTTCTGGACTATAAGAAACAACTAAATCTGTTGTAAATAAATCTGTCAGCGCTTATTTGAACAGATAACTCACAAAGGAATCTTTTGTCTTCATATTTCTTTGATGGCACTTCTTAAAGTCATAGCTGTGGTATTTTTTCTAAACATAAGTCTCATCTTTGAAGGCGGTCCATAGCTCCGAGTTTTTAAACAGATGTGGGATTCCCACTGTTTTCTTCCTTGCATGTACAGTCCCATATAAATACTGAGTTAATGGACTCTCACTGTGGGTTACAGCTTCTTAAAGTTATTTTTGGGTTTAGCTTTTAGATTAGATTGAGACCACTTTTTGTTTTGTATTTCTACCAGCAAAATAAACAAAAAAGATATAATGTTTTAATTGGTGAGCCTAGGTGAGGTGCTGCTGGGTGGATTTACCTTTTACCAAAGCCAGGCTCACTGTTTCTCTCCTTAGCACTTTTTTGCTAAGCTAAGCTAACTGACTGCTGGCTCTAGCTTCATATTTAATGCAGGTATCAATCTCATCTAAGTCTTGGCAAGAAAGCAAATGAGCATATTTCCCCAAATCCCTTTAAATTTCTATATATATTATACATATGTTTATATATCTCTGTGTGTGTGTGTGTGTGTGTGTATGTGTGTACAGGACAAGAGTGCACTTTCCAGGACAATTTATCTTGAGCTGGCTATAGATTTGACTTATTATTTCAACATAGGCATGTGTTTTAAAGGCATATAAAGCACCTAATTGTAACCACTTCAACCTTTTGTATCTGTCCTGGCCCGCCCACAGACTAGTGACTGGGCCGTCCTCAAGTACGCTTTACGCATGCACATGCTCTCTCTCTCCTGTGTAACATGATTATTGCTGGCCCCCATAGCGACTGGCCCCCAGAAAGTGTTCCCAGTTTCCTTCTCTTATGTATCTGTGACTCTATGAGAACTGCACGACACACTTGCTCGGCTCAGTCAAGACGCTACACTGCTTAAATGCACCATAGTAACACATTTCCTAAGCAGCCTGTGTTATTGGGTTAGTTCTTTTCCTTGTTGTGCAACACACTAAACGTCTCAATCCCTTGTTCTCAGTTCCCTCTAAGCCCTTGATAAGGAAGTGGACTGAATTTTTTTCGGCCCTTTCCAGCGAGAGTGACCTAAAAGACGACGGGAGATGGGGGAGGTATGTGTTACAGTACAATAGCCGGTAAATCTCTCCGCAGTAACCACACCAGAGCACTAAGCACATGCTTATGGAGGGAGGCTAATCAGCTTTCTTCAGATGGGCTAATGTCCTTACAGTGGCTGAGAGGGGGGCCTATATTTAGCATCCACTCTCTCTCTCTTAACAGGGGATAACATTGGCCCTGTTCTCCTCTCCATAGCTCATCTCTCTCTGCTTAAATTCATCAAGAAGCCCATGCTGGCAGACATGAAGGGAAATGAGTGAGGGCAAAAAAACAGAGGGTAATAAAGCTGTGTACTCAACAGACAAAAACATGCAAGTTATATTAGATTCATACACAGCAGGTTGTTTGAAAGTCCGTCAAAGAAATTAGGTCAAAGTTGAAGATAAAGAAAAGAGAAAAAAGCAGGATAACCAAAAGTTAGACAGAAGAAAAAAACATATCAAAGAGAACATGAAAGAAAGACTAAGTAAAATATATTTTCTCAGTGTCAGCAGGGAAAGTGACATCTGGAGGCTGAGGCCTCTGGGCATTAGAGGGAAGCAGACCTGGAGCCAATCAACTCAGTCAGTTACCATGTGTCCCTGGAGACCAAGGCTGTGCTGGTAGTAAGGTCTGTGCATATACATGACATCTACCTGCTGTTGCAAATAAACTCAGAGCTAATGAGTTCTGGCAAACGGTGCGATGACGGCTGTTGACGCTTATCCTGACGTCTCTTGGAGAGAAAATCTGTCACGTTCAGCTGTCACTTGCTGGCAGCAGCAGTGGCATCCACTGGGATTGTGCGGGCACCTCGAGACATTGACCTGACGAAGACACCTCTTTCAAAGTCTGGGCAGCAAATCTAAATGCCAGAGCTGTGTACCTTGGCTTATCTAAGGTTCAGTATATCCAATAAACATCATCCAGATTGTTATTATAGGTAGTAGTGTGTGTGTCCGTGTGTGTGTG
>NW_023340246.1:9282296-9293144 GCF_004916995.1 Morone saxatilis
GTGTGTGTGTGTGTGATAAAAAACTGAACTGAACAACTTTTTTCTGATGGTCTTTTTTGCTTTTAATTCTCAAGTTGGTCAACTTGAACACAATTATCAGATCATTATTTTCATGTCCAAACAGGATGGCAGTTTAAAAACACAAGTATAACAGTGAAACAATCTCTTTAGAGCAACAGAAACCCATATGAAACAGCTCAGAGCACACACACAATGAACACAAGTTAAATCTGCATCTCAGCATAGCCTCTGTGTCCACCTGCACTGCTCTTCATCAGCCAAAATAAAACACAAATTCGCACACTCCACAAAATGGACGACACAGCTCTGAATCTGCCTGCTACATCAGCCAAACACAAACTGTACAAAAATAGAGATTGATAGAAAAATAGGAGATCTGACATGTTTGAGAGAATATGCAGTCTCTTGCACACACCTGTTATTTTCATGATCATTGCAAAAAACCCTAACTCTTAGCCAACTTGTCTCTTTGCCATTCAAATAGTCATGTGGTAGTCTTTATCTCTGGAATTGTTTACATTATTTCCTCATTATTTGGTGCTTTTCAATGCTAAAATGAGATACATTTTTGACAGCTGTTATCTGCCTATGCAGCCCAAATTTCTACACCTCCCAAACCTTTTCTTCTGTAAAAGAGAAGATGAAATATACATTGGCCAACATTAACTGAGTTTACATCATCTTTGAAGATTTTCAGGCTTGAAAAGCCTCTGCTGGGTCTCTGGTAATACCAGTATTATGCCTTTAACGCCACTCCATTCACAAGTTGTTTTGCTGCTACATCCCTGCATTTAATCCTACCCTCCACCCCTCTGACAAACATACAGTTTGATGTATTGCTATCTGGTCTGCAGATATTTGCAGACGTCTTTTGAATGTTTACTCTTTCTCTCTTACACATGAAAAGGAAACATATAGTTTATACAGTGCATAAAGCATATCAAAATGATTTTAAACTGTGTACAATAATGTAAAAAATTACCGTTTTATATATTTGATAAGAAGATATAAAATGAATTTGAAGTGTATTAAAACTTTCCAGTGTAATTTAAGGAAAAAGTGGTTATCCCTGTTTCAAAATGCAAACACACTGAACCTGTTTTATATATATTTGTAACTTAAAGGTACCCTGCAGAGAAAGTGACCACTAGTAGCGCTATGGAGCACTGTTTTTATGAGGGGGGCCACGTTTTGTTTGTATTGTGCAACTGTGCAGGCAGGGCGATTTCAAAGAAGAGGCCTGCAACCTAGCAATCATTGACGTATACAACACGGTTTAATATTCAAAAAATCTACTTGCACACTAAACATTTTTGTTTAGACCTCAAAAGATACACACAATGTGTAAACTAAATGTAGACATTACTTTTATTTGCTCAAAATAAAACGCCACAGGGCACCTTTAAGTAAACTCAAGTTGTAAATTTCATAATTATCCATTTTAGCGTCACAAGAACTCAATAGCATGAAGCTTAAATGCATCTTGATATAGGACTACGTGTGATGAAACCGCGTTTTTAAATTGGGAAAACGTTTACATATCCAAATACATTTCTTGTGCATTTCACCACCCACAGATTAGATCATTTCCTTTTTTGTGATAAATAGCTTTTTGTTTATTAAGCTGAGCACTAGTCCATCTAATTTTGCAGTGCAAAAAGATAGGCAGATAAGGGCAGTTTATTCTCTCTCATTTGCTCTCTTGCTGCAAAACCTCTTACATTTCTTTCTTAATGGCCATCTATTTTACTCTTATAAGCATTTTTGACCCAAGCCCCACCTCCCCCTGTCTGTACAGATGATGAGATTATGGTACTATACTTCCCCTTTGGTAATCAGGATGTGTGCTCATCCAGCAGGACTGCAGATAAGAGCAGAGTCTTCAACTAAACATTGTCAAACTAAATCAGTTGGTCCAAACCTCCCTCATTGTAAGAGAGCTTACTCAGCATACTAGGTAAACTCTCTGTTCCACAGTACATTCATTATCACCTCGAAAATGTCAATTAGACAACTCAACAGTTTCTCTACAATAAAGAATCACAAAAATATCTCTTCCCTTTAGGCTTTATCTAGGCACTTAAAATTATTCCTGTACAGAAATAAAGCATGCATTGTTTTGTTGTTTATTTTTTTTTCTCAGAATTTAGATAAAGTTGAGTATCAAAGTAAATCTTTGGATTTGTAAACAAGTATCCAAGTTCCTCATTTTGCATTGTCGGTGAAAAGGAGTCCCCTACACACACGGTGCACATGTAAAAGGTCAGAAAGTTGCAACTGTTTGACAATGAATCAATATCTTCAGCATGTCGTGTGTGTCCTCCGTTACTCTCTGTGGCTGTTTTTTTTAATGTAAATATTAAACATGTTCATCATTGGAAATGTGAGTTCCTGTGAGCCGTAACTCACAACAGACAAGAAAAAGATAATCGTATCCAGGCTGTTGGTCACTCTGAGGCCGAGTTGTGGTTTGGTCTACCAAATTGATCTTAGCTGATGAGAGAACCTTAGAACTGATGGGTCAGCCTCTCTCATTGGCATCTATCCCGGTGTGCTCAGCTCCTCCTGCGGCTGTGGCACCCTGTCCCGGGGAAAAGCCTTCCTCTGGCCCACTGCCTTGTTCCAGCTTCCTTGTCCTCATTTCCCCTCCTTGCTTTATTCTCTTCTTTTATCTGCGCCCCTTTGTTTAATTTTGCCTCCTGGTTTTCCTTCTCTTGTTTCCCTCAATTTCCCATCTCAAGGAGGAGATAAAAAGATAATCATCCATCCCTTTCAAGGAGGTATAAGTTCCACCAGTTATGCACAAGTGCATTCATGTACATTGTTTAGTTACAGGGCAACCAGGTGGCGTACATGGGGTGTTGCGAATGAGAAAGGTAATGCTGAGGAGGAGAGGGAGGACAGGGGTAGAAAGGCTGAACCTGTGCAACGTAATAGTTGCTGAAGTTTCCATCTGAGACGTAAGGAGCCGGCTGGTAGAAGCAGGTGACGTTGGCAGCGTTGGGGATGGCGTTCTGCTCAGCCATGACCCGCAATGCCAGCGAAGAGATGAGGCTGAGCGTCTGGCGCCTCTCGTGGCCCATCAGGCACACCGTGCTCTCCTGCACCACATCGTACAGAGTGGCCAGATAGTCATACTTCCTGTCCTCCAGGTCTACAAAGTGGTTCTGCAGATAGGACTCCAGCTTCCTCCTCTGCTCGCCCACGTCAGGGAAATCTATGAAAAAGCGGGAACACATGTAGCGCTGCAGCAGTTTCATCTCGCTGTCTGAAGCTGCACGGAAACCCCGCACCAGCAGGTGGCAGTACTTCAGTAAACCCCCACCTCGAATCTCCTCAGGGCTCCTCGTGCAGATGAGGCGCTTGCGCAGGTGGTCGAGGGCAGTGGGGAAGTCGCCGTAGACACTCTCCCCAAGAATTGTGGGGTGGAAAGTGGCAGCCATGGGGTGCTCGGAGCACTCGTAGAAGAGGAGAAGTGAGTCCAGGCGGATCTGGAAGGAGTCCACGCTGAACTCAAACTGCCGTCGAAGAGAGTCCACAAACTTGAGCTCCACGTTCTTGCCACGGTTGTTGGAGAGGGAGATGAGACTCCAGCGGTCTGAGTCATTGCACACCTTCACCATCTTTTGCACATAGGCCTCCTAAAAAAAAGTGAGACATTAGATCATAATCACAGACTTAGAATGATTATGAATACCTGTGATAAGTTTAATGCATCTCATGTTTGAAGCCGTTGTTGGGGTTAATACGTACATATGGGTGGATTTAACTTCTATATGCATACTCGTGAACCAGAGAACACACAGGCATATAGTTCACTATATATACTCAACAAACATACAGTATATATAAAAAGCAATTGTACTTTTGGATATTTGTTTTCTATGTTTAAGTTATATTTAAGGCCCCAGAAACATAATCAGTGCAAGTAATTGTCTACGGTGGTCCAGAATTGTGTTTTTCCCAAACACTGACATTTTGAAGAATATGTGTCAGAGTTTTCCATCACACAAAGCCCTGCTGCCTTTGCTGTGTTAACCAACTCCTCCTCTTCTCATTTCCTACTTTCACAGCTGTAATATAGTGTTAGTTCCTGCACTAGTGCATCATATATTTTTTCTTTATTCCCCTGAAAACCACATTACAGTTGGTTATCAGACACATGTACCCATGGTGATGTTTAAGAATGATTCCCCTGTGCACCTAATATATTTATATATTATATATAAATATATTATTTATTTTCTGGATAAAAATGTTAAAAACCAGCCTTAGTTTGAGCAGGGTTCAACAGACGGGCATTAATGCTATTTGCAGCAGATAAAAATCTTGATTCAGTCTGTTAGTCATGATGTTTTGCTGATCACATCTGTTGGTGGGCCATTAGTAGCCTGGGTAGTCCTCCGTATCCAGGTAACTGAGGGCCTACTTATTAATGTGGATCCGACTCCAATTGGATTAGACAGAATCCTCTTTGAATTGGAAACCAACCTTTTTACTATTTGAAGGCTTATATCTCTGCGTTGGTTGGATATATTCAGGGCAGACCTATGTCTTGTTTTTGTAAAATCGATTTACATTCAGTTTGAAGTGAATTTGCAAACAGAAAATGTGTGCATTGAGTACAAAACGAACATAACCTCAGCAGTGTGCGCTGCTAATGAAGTGTGACTGGACATAAAATAAAGACGAATATAAGGTTCTATGACATGTTTAAAAAGTTTTAGACAAAATGTAATTTCTGTTTTGAAAATCATATTATTTCTATATATTTATATTAGTATTACTTCAGGTACTACCTTTAAGGTCATTGGTGTGATCTTTTCTTTGTTCACTCCCTCGGGCAAGAAGTCTAGAAGAGAGTCCAGAACTATATCTTTCACTATCTGAAACTCCATCTCTCCTTTCAGCTCGGCGCAGAATATCAAGTCCAGATCTTTCCACCCGAGTCCGCTGTCCTCGTGCAGGACGTAGCTGGCCGCGGAGCCGTTCAGTCGCACCTCCCGGACATGTATCCGCTTCTCCTCCATGCGGCTCCGTACCACCTTGACGATATCCCGCGGCTTTACCTCCAGAGTGGGGAAGCTCCACCGGCCGTGGATGGGGATGGAGCCGGTGAGGATGGTGTCCAGCCGCTGCACTTGCTCCCAGTTGAGAACGCTGAGGTTGATGCTCTCCCCGTCCGAGCAGCTGTCGGCTGCAGCAGACTCAACACTCTCGTCCATGTTAAGAAGAGGTAGACAGAAGGATGTAAACAACAAAACTTTCCACTAACTCCTGCTGGAGTAGTGGCATCAGCTAGCGGCAACTTTCTAGAATTGACCGTTCTGAGCTGATGTCTATCAAAACAGCACGATGCTGGGCGACAGCGCGTCTCTACGCATGACGATAAGAACTAGTTGGGCGGTGTAATGCTTGTCCTACTTCTTACATAAAGTCTGCAGTCCAGACAAATTCAATTCATGAGCTTTCCAGCCGTTAGGCTTAGTCACTGTCCAGCATCTGCTGCCCCGCTGCGCGCTCCGCTCTGCTTTGCTCCGGCGCTGTCCCCAAACTTTGGAAAGCAGACATCAACTGTAAAAGCTTGAAAAGATTGTTCCTTACGGTGTCAGCTTTTCATTACGTCCCAAAAACTCACTGACGCATCCATTTCCTCCGCGAAAACGTTTCATCCACCGCAGAACTTTTACTTCTCTCCTGTTGGACTGACTATTACGCACAGATTATCGCGCGTCCCTGCTGCGTAACAGCAACTTTACGCATTGTTTTAAGACTACTTTACTCTTCCACGGCACACCTACTTTCAGAAAGTGGTGTATAGCTGCTTTTCCCCTTACATTTTGGACGTTTGTTACTCGTTCATACTGCGTGATACCACGGAGGTCCCACTCCACAGCTGCTGGAGAAGTTGTGATCAGTGTGCTTCCCGTCTGAGAAGCGTTGGGCGGATCGGTTTGATTGACAACCCACACCTACTAATAGCAGCCCCCGCTTCCCACAGCGTCTTTGCAAGCCCGGAGACTGAGGCGTGTCTGGAGAATGGGCGTTAGAAGAAAAGAGAAGGAAACAGATTGGACACTGACCCTTAACCAGAACCCTTTCCTTTCTGCTTTGAATCGACTTCTCGGCACTCCTTTAAAAAACGCCCGCAGTGAGGCAACTTATTCAGCACTTTTGCATTTTGCATTATTAATATCACATTTTTGTTATTCATTGATTGACTGATTGCTCATTGCAGTGAGAATACTCAGAGATCCGCAAAGCCTATTTTACAAGTAGATACCCAATATTTAAAAAATATTTGATGTGGTGAAGCACTGTGATGATCATGGTCAGACAATCATGAGGGATGCTCTGGCAATGACTGTCTTCCCTTTATTTTATAGTGTAAAATCACTTACTCACTAATTCACGCTGGATAACAGAAGGAAAAAACAAAAACAGAAACACTTACATCACTCTTACATTACAGAAGTTACTCAGAAAGTGAGGGAGGGAACGGACATACACCCACGCCCCCTAGGGGTTGTTTTTCACCCATATTAATTTGGCCCTGGTGTGCAGCAACCCCTTCAACATGAGGTTACTTTACAAACCTTGAAGTAAAATTGCAGGAAACTTGTGCAAGTGCATAACCTGCATGTATATCTAATGTAATATATATTGAATTAACTATTTAAAAAGATCCATATTTGGTGCATGTTTGTGGTGAACTTCTCTGACATGTAAAGTGTAAGTTGTCTGTCAGTATGTAGGGTATACGCCACATAGTCTCTGCAGGTTAGTTGTCATGGAGAATCTATCAGTGCAGAGCTTGGCGCGTATATCTGCGTCACTGCAGACGAGCCCATAAACCAGCTTACTGCAGATTACCCTGTATGTGCAGTGACACACACATTTACACACAGCCACACATATGCATGTACACTTAGACCTCTTCACAAAATGCAAGGCTTATACCAATTTAAGGAATTATTGGTGCATGCTCTGCGCAGGCTCCGATCATAAAACAGTGAAAGAAGCATGCCATAAAAAGCTATGTTTGTAATGAGAAAAGTTTTTAAGCAATGTAGCTCAAAACCACTAACAACTGTGAAACAGAGCATGTGTTCACACTTTAGTGGAGCAACTGAGCTGCACAATAACTGAACTTCCACATTTTCACATGCAGTCATTATTGTGATATCTGGATATTTGTGTGAATACATAGTGTTGCTGAAAACACTTTGTCTGCCTTGTCTTTGAGCCATAAAGGCCTAAATATCACATGCATTCCTGTGCATATACTGTGTCAAATCATCACATGATATGAGGCATTTAGTTCAAGTTTACTGCAACTAGTGTCAATGGCATTTGTATATTCAATGTGTGGGAGATGTTTTCACTTCTTGATCCTGCTTCTTTTCTAACTCTCTTCGGGTCCAGAGGAGCTACTTACAGCTTTAAGTGTGTGATAGGCAGAGGTCACATCAAGGAAAAGTGAAAGTGAGTCAGGTCAATGGAAAACTGAAACTTTATTCATGCTGACTTAAAACGTTTCATCAACATTTCCAGGTTAAAGGCAATGTAGCTCTATAGGTTGAGACACAACAGCAGGTCAGTCACACTCGGTTCTTTCCCCATTCACCAACAGACTCAATGTCAGGCTTAATGCTGGGGATACTTACCATGAAGCAGCTACTTACCTGACCTCTGACTTGTCAAGTGGATGACACCGGCTTGGTTTCCAATGTCTGACGACATCAGAGGATTGACAAGGGGATTTCAAATAGACCCCTTGTCAGGCGGCCAAACCGATAGCCACATTTGGAAAAACAAATTTATCTGTGTGTGTGTGTGTGTATGTATTTCCCCATGCGTGTATTTTGTTTATGTTATGTCAGTGTGTATACTAGAAAACTAATGTTTCTGTGGTTATGTCCCAAGTTTCTTCTTTGTGTAACTATTATTGTGTAACTTTTTGTCACTGCCTGTGTGTGAATTTTTTGTGAGTTACATCAGCCGAATGTACCAACCTGCCTCTTTACACTTAGAAATGAAACAATAAATGAAACCATTCAGACTCACTATCTGAAACTCCATCGACGACCAGCGGAACGGCCACTTGCTTTCTTGCTTGCTTGCTTTCCCCACCTTCACCCTGTGCACCCTGACTTTTGCTAATCCCCCATTCCCTCCCTACGTCCTATCCCACTCATTTATTGCTCATCCTCTTTTCTAGCCCCCTTTTTCACCATTCCTACATGCGGAAGTTTATTAAGAGATTACAGTGAGCGTGTTAGCCAAACTTGCTTTCATCATCTTCCTGCTTCCCTTTCCCACCTCACTCCCGTAACACCTCCAACTATTTTTATACTTGTTTGGATTTTCATTAGTAGAGAAAAAAAATCTGTCTTTGATTCCTTGTTGACCCATGTGAACCCAGACTTCTCTCTACGTTTTCTATTGCTGAAGACTGAGAAGTGAAAGTACAGCAGTGTATTGTTGCCATGACAGCAAAAGAAAAAAGTATTAGTGTCATGTTATTACTTTAAAAGTTTATTGTTGTAACAAGATGTTTTTTCACGTTATAACAAGATATTTCTTGGCATCATACATCTTGGCATCATGTCAGCCAACAATCGAATATTTAACCTTGCTAACCTTAGCTGACGTAAGATAACGTTACCAGTTGATTAGCGAGTTAACAGTAAAGACAAGCTAGTGTTTTTTCGTTGTGTGTGTTTATTGTTGATATGACACCAGAATGTTTAGTGAAGATGTTTTAAATACTATATGTTAAATACTAAATGTTAATTTGGCATTTCAGTACATTTTTGCACAACAGCAATAGGGGTTAACGTTCAGCTGGATTGCAGTGACACTTTACTTTAAGAGAAGAGGATAGCTGTATAGAGACAAAAATATCTTAACCATCTTCACCAGGTTGCTATAGTCTTGTAATCAAAGTGGCTGATGACATTAGCACTTTTGGTTAGCCGGAAGACGGAACCTTGTTCACTAGGTTTAGTTCAACCTGGTGTTGGCATACAGTGATGTACTGGTCAAATTCTGGTGGGCTGCTGTATTGTTGGGCTGATGGACTTAAAATATAAAAATAAAAAAATGAAATTTATAAAGTTCCTACCGGCCATCTGGCCCTGTCTCTTCACCAGCCCTCTCTGTGTGCCTCTCATTTGGGTATGTGACATCGTGCTTACGACCAACCCTGATTGGAGAACAGTCTGATCCATAATTCAGTTTCTACAGTTATCCAGCTGTGCACGCTGGCATTGGTACTCCTGATAAACATAAACATTCAACAAGTATTAGAAAATTAAGATTTTCTCGCAATTACGGGTTAAGTATGTTTTAAAATATATTTTTGAACACAACCATTTTTGTCTTCTGTACATTTCACTTACATGCCTGTGTCCTAAAAGATTATTGTCACAATATTGTCAAGAAACACATTTTTGGGGTTATTTTAAATTTGGAACCTACAATTGTTATGTATCTTGTGTATATGTGTCCAGTTCCTGTATCAGAATCAGTAGAAATAGGTTGTAAAAATAATTGTAACTGCTGGTTCATGCTGGGTGTCCCACAATAACTACTGAAGCTGTTAACTTACACTTTATCACAAGTAATTATTCATATGCAAGCAATTATAGACCTACCTGTACCTGCTACTGTGCATGGAATTTACATTCTCAGTGTCCAGCCATCTGCCCTTTGACACATATACAGTATAGTACAGATTACCACTAGTACATAGTGACTAGTGTAGCTAATGATACCCTATCAAGGCAAAGACTAACCTCAAAATAATTTTCAGTCTATTATCAATTTTAATCCTGACCTCAGCGAGACCTTTGTTGACCCCAATCAACCTTGAAGAACGCATTCAGTAGTATAAGCCCCCACTAAACTCTTCCACAGCCACTAATGAGATTCGCTGACGTGCCCTGCACTGTAAGCCATGCTGCAGCACTAGTTGCTCTGTGTGTAAGTGTGTTAATGCTCAGTTCACAATTCAGGGACGTGTATTACTCAAGCAAAATCACACACATTGTCGATATGAAAGTGTTTATAAAATGTTTCACAGTCACAAACTGCAAACAGCATAAAAAAGAGGTTTATAATTAATCTACCATTAAATAATCACACAGGGGATATTATTTGTACAAAAGCAGCCTGTGAACTGAACTCAGTATGGTATGCTTCCCCGGAGATTTATACTGTCTCTCTACTCTCCAAGTCAATCGTTCCCCATTTTTTTGCATATTGTTCTGTTCTTCCTTGGTCACAACTGAGGGCAGCAAAATGCTGTGCCAAAATAAACAGGAAGTGAATCGCTCTGTGAGCTTCCTGTATACTGTGGTTAGAGATGTCAAGATCACACTGATATTCTGTGGTGATGTCTGTCCAATATAAATGCACACATGCAGAGATGCACACGCATAAACATGCATCATTAATTGACTCCTGGCACCTCAGCTGCAGCCGTTCGTAAATAAAAAGTTGGTTAAAGAGGCTGGTAGCTGTGTAACTGGGGCTGGAAACTGGGAACACAGGGCTGAAGATTGGGAAAAGGAGGGGGCTGGGGAGAGGGACTGGAACCAGACCAGACAGGACCACAGGGAAACAATTGACAAGGAAGGCAAGGGGGAAAAAACAGGCAACAACAAGAAAACCCACAATGCATGAAGACAGACTCAAAGTGTAGACTGACAGAGTAGAAGTGGCAGGGTGGTGTTTGTAGAGGTCCTGAATATTGAGATGTGGTGCAGCTGTTGTAGCTCCAGCACACACACCTGTCTCTACTCACTCACTCACACACACACA
>NW_023340246.1:9293195-9311759 GCF_004916995.1 Morone saxatilis
ACACACACACACACACAGGGAGAAAGAGGGAGAGAGCCATCTGGGGAGAGGCAGCCTATTAGGGAGACACCGGATTGTGATAAGTATATAGATTTAAATTGGTTTGTGCCAATTTAATTTTAAAAATGTTTGGGAATATGTGTCTCTAAAGCACAATAACAACTAACATGATACATGCCCTGCTTTATGGCTAATATCTTTCAAAGTCCAGGTTTAATGTAAAATTAATTTAGGCAATTAATCACATTTAACGCATAGCAAGTGGTGTCACGTTGTATTCCAGCATACAAAAAATTGAGAATTGGGGACATGGGGGCCCAGCAGCTCATTTTGCCCTGGGGCCCCCTCGCAAGTCAATACAGTCATGCATATATGCAACCAGTGATGGGGAAACAAAAAGGTGCCTCTTATTGAGAAGTCACGGGAATCAAATGACTGCTTTTTTGAATGAAGATAATTTGTACAATTTCTCAAACAACAAAAGTAAATTATTTTTGGTAGATTTACTCTCACCTCCATTTTCACACATCATTCTTCCAGTTTCATGGAGAAACTGGAAAACCCCTGAAAAGTCTCAACAAAGGTTGTACAAAGGATAAAGGTGCTTTAGTGCCATCTGCTGGATTTCATCAAACAACCCATGTTGCACTGACTTGACTTCAGACACAGACTCACTGTTAAAGCTTCCTCACTAGGTGACACTCTTTTCATACAGCTAAAACAGTAGTTTATCGTCGCTCTGTCTGTCCTCTGTTATTCTAACTTTCCCACACTTCTGCACTGAAATGTTAGCGCATGTATTTGTACAGCTGTGTTGGGTAAACAGTATCATCCAAGAGCCAAGTTAGTCATTTTATTCTTTAATGTATTATGATTCTGGTATTAAAAGCTGAATGAGTAAAATGATAATGACATACATGCAACAAGAAAAAATAACCCTGTTTAGTTATCAATCACTCCAAGCTCCTCCGTCTACTCTCTATACATATGTGTGAGACGGCGAGAATGATTTAGGGTGAGACACAGCTCTTGTTCTGTTTAGAATAATGCTGACATTCGAAATATGGTACGTGTGCTGTGGGAAATCTTTATGTCTATATACCATTCCGGTTGCATGACTGATTTGACCACACGAACTCTGAGCAACATGATGAACACTGAGAACATTATTCTTCTTGGTTTTTTTGTTGTTGTTGAGACCTGTGTCAGCATTATTATGTAGTCACAGCAACAGCTCACAACTTTGTCTGTTCCTCGTCTGTTGGACGGGATGACTCAAACCGGTTGCTTGTGCAGCAGAAGCAAACGCTCAGGCTCAGCTTTGTTTTTAATCTGGAGAATGATTTATGGCCACAAACAATGTCTGTGAGGCATCAACCAAAGCTGTATGTGTGAGCGTACAGTTCTTTGGACGCTTATGGATTACTGACACCATCTTATAGTGCAAATCTTCTGCATGTTGCAAATGTAAAAGGGATGAGGGATGACATTTGAACTGTGCTTCTGCATCTGCAACTTGTTAGGAAAACATATTCTCCAGCCTCAGTCATACGCTATGTTGAAATGGCGCAGAATCTAAAAGCACAACAAACACACATGTGCAGTCACACCCTCCTGGTGGTAGTAATCAATGCTCACAGGATCAACATGTGACACAGGATCAACATATGATAGTTTCCAGCTCAGATTGGGTTCAGGCTGGGTTTTATGGAGATGTGTTGGGCTCCAGAGGGACAAAGAGGATCTTAGTGGTAACATCTTGAAGGAAATCCACCCCGGCTCGGTTTGGTGAAGCTCTGCGGGAGCGGCAGCTGCAGGTGATGTGGCAGCAATTTTGTTCTGTGGTCAGTCATTTGGCACTTTGCTCTATCATGAAAGGTTTAGGGTGGAGCTCCACTCCTCTGCTCGTCTGTCTCAATTTCTGTTAGAGCACGACCTTGGTGAACAGTGATTTAGGGTGAGGTGTTCTTCTCTCGCTCCCAGCGAGCAGAACAGTGGTGGGCGATGGGAGGGAAGAGGAAAGTGAATGACACATGAAAAGAGAAAAAACGTCTCTGGTGTATAATTGAGGTCTTGGATGAAGACACAGCGGAGTGAAATGGAGAGTAGAATAAAGTGAAAACTACGTGGAACAGTGATGAGTTGGACATCAGGGAAAGGTGGGAAAGAAGGAGGGGGTCGGAAAGCACAAACAAAACATTAGAAGCAGAGGTGGACGGATGATAAAGAGCCTGAAATAAAATTGCTAACTCAAGCCCCAGAGGACCACGTCACCGCCTCACATACAGCATCCAACCAGCCGGATCCATCCAAGCCTGATGTCACATACCACAGCTTTCTCTATTTATCTCACATGAGAGTGCTTTCCTTCCACGGCCTACTTCTCACACTGGCCCATGATTCCCCCTGACTTTGTTTGCCATTTTAAGCTTTCTCAACCTTTTTCTCAGCCTCCTGAACTCCTGCCTGCACATCCTCCCTTTCCTCGTGTGTTTCATTAATCATTGAGGTATTTATTGAATCAGTAAATGTGATTAAAGGTACATCCGAAACACCTTTGGGCTTAATAACCTACATAACACACATATGGCATATTAACCTCAGTTTGTTCTTCACTTGGTATATAGGTATATTCTTTCAGAAAATCAGATGCTTAACCATTAAATATGTACCAAAATTTGACATGGCCAAGGGACCATCAGCAGCTTTCAGTAACTTGCACTTCATGATCAACTCTTTAACTATTTGTATCATTTCTGGACTGTGTTTCATGAAAAGTATTTATTGGACTGGATTCTTTCTGTTGCCTCATAAATAATTGCTGTGTGTTTATAATCAGAGTCTTTCCTGTTTGGAGCACAGAGAAAAAGACACTTAAACGTTGATTGTGGAGGAGAGAAGTTTGTATTAGTGTATTTGCATGTGTGTGGTGTGTAAGAAATGGCAAGCATTACTCCAGATGATATCTTTCATTAAAAATAAACAATGACTTTGCCATGTAGCCTGTAGCCTACATGCTGAGTTGGACCAATACTTTCACTTTTTGTTCCAACAGCTGATTTAAATGCAACTAAGTGATCCGCCCTGTTATTTTTTTTTTTTACCATAATTTAAGTATCGCACAATAAGTAATTAGGCCATCGCACCTTGTTTAAGCTACAAAATAGTTAAAGAATTAGACAGCACATTACCTTGTGACAGTTTGGGTCACTTTGGTGCAAATCAACGTTTAAAATTTAAATCAGTCACAATTTCCTGCCAGTTGGCTGATGGTGTTTTTGTGAAACCCAATCATTGGAATGTGCAAAAGAGTCTTATGTGAAAAGCCTGATTAAGATCAACAGCTGCATGTTATTTTGTTTCATTATTATTTTTTCTAAAGCACCTCGGCCAGCTACAGTTCAAGTATCTGTGTCAGCAGTGTAAAGAACATGGCGTATTGTTCTCTTTGCTGTTTTATCTCCCAGTTTTATTCTTTCTCTTTTCTCTTTTCATTAATTTTTCCATGTATGCGGTTATTGGCCCAAGATAATTAAATGAAGCATATAACTATATGAAATAAATCAAAATAAAAAATGATAAAAACTGAATGCAAATTGAATGAATGAGGAGAAAAAATGTAATACAGAGGTCCTTCAAGGACAGAGAAATTGCAAATAAAAATCAAGAGCTCCCTGGCTGTAACTATGTGTGTGTGTATTGTGGAACTTGGCAACAAAGTTAACTATCATTTCCATACAGATGGATCCAGACAGAGACGATAAAAACATACAGTAGAGAGGTGGATGATTTAACCGTGTGTCATTATGTATTCAGTATGAAGTCTTCAGCCTGCCAAACTGTCTACCACTATCTCACATGACCAAACTGAATTTTCTGCTGCTTTCCCAAAACAATGAATGCTCCTACTTAAACAAGCTAGAAGGCTGTCAAAGCCAACAGCATGATATAACACAAAGACTGGGGTAATAGCCAAATGAAGGAAGTAAAGTGAATCTGATCACAGAAGCAGTTAACCAGCATGTTGGTGGTCATATTTCATGTGAGGTAAAAAGTAAGTTTGACCATGCATACTATATCTGCCAGCAGCCAAACTCTGTGTTAAGTCAGTGCCATGGATTCAACATGCACAGGCTGTGTGCTGCTAAACACAACTCATAGTAACCATTAGATGTGCCAGTTATTCCTTAAGCATGCATTGTTAATAGAAACATAAAAGAGATGTGTGGCAGGGGTTTAAACATTTAAATTAAATCTGAACTGGAAAGTTTCCACAGAAGTTTGTTGAAATCGTCATGGCTATCACAGTCTGAGTTGATCATACTTCTTTTGTCGGAGTTGAAACAGAAACAGCATGATCTGGAAAGATGAATGGGTGTGTGCGTCTTCTGCTAAATCACAACCTTAACCAGTGAGAGCTTCACCAGCTAGAGGGCGTTGTGTCTGAGGCGAGATTACCATGCAGCAAAATTGCCCTTGAATTACACTTTATGCAAACTCAGCATACAGTAGATGATATGGGGTAAAGTCACTTTTCAAGGTACTAAATCCTCATAACTATGCTAACAACACATTATTTTACACCGCGCCCAGAGACAAAATGCAGTTTTCAAAAGTCTGTCTTCTGCACAGACAGGAGACATCCAAGAAAAATATTGGCCTCTACCTTGTGTCCAAAAAAGCGAACCAAAAGTTTTCATCCATTTCATCAGAGATTAGTTTCTGAGGACAACTTCAGACAAATATTTTTTCCCCAGAATTTGACTCATGGCATAACTTTAGTACATATGCTACTGATATAATGCACTGATTTTATTTTCCAAGATGTCAGATGTTGTAATTAAACCAAGCGTATGACTCCCTAGCTGATGAGTTTTAGCTGCAGATAAATACGGATTCAATTAACTTCCCATTTTAGTAAAGTAAAGTAAATTGCCCATGACTGCAGTCCTCAGTAATTACAGTGATGAGGGCTTAGTCAACTTTTTCACCTTTATTCAGAGAGCCATTATTCAGTAAGGAGAGAGACAGACATACACTGCATGGCCAAAAGTATACAGACACCTGACTGTCACACCTATTGAACAAATCACTCCAAAACAATGAGCAGCAATATGTTGTTATATATAACAGCCTCCACTCTTCTAAGAAGGCTTTCCACCAGATGTTGCAGCCTGGATGTAGGGACTTCCAGTTCAGGTCCAAAAGCATCAGCAGGGTCAGGCACTGAAACTGGGTGATAAAGCCTATTTCATTCCAGCTCATCCCAAAGGTATTGGATGGGGTTAGGGCATGAAAACTGTTTCTGAATGAACCTGGCATTGTGGAAAAGAAAGTGGCCTTCTCCAAACTACATCTGCAAAGTTGGAAACACACTGTAATCTAAATATTTTTATATGATGAATTAAGATTTACCAGATTTACCTGGACTGTAAACTGTCCCATACCAAAGGTACACAAAGCGTCACCAAGTATATGTATAAGTATGTTCATATAGTGTATATTAAAGGTCCAGTGTGCAACATTTAGGAAGAAATGGAATATAATATTTGTAGGTATGTTTTCATGAATGAATAATCACTTAAAGATAAGCATCGTTGGTTTTTTATTGTCTTAGAATGAGACATTTTTAACTACAGAGTCCCTATTTTATATGAGTTTCACGGTCATTATAGTTTCTACTACACACTTGGAAGACTGACTGAGTGGTGTTCAGTTAGTTGTAATCTGCAACTTCATTACCAGATGCCACTAAATCCTACACACTGTTGTGTGTGTTTGTGTGTACAGTTGATGACAGGAATCGTATCACAATGAAATATTGTTTTTCTTTATGGTTATTATTATTATGTGCTTATGTGCTTGACAGGAAACACGGGGAGTGAAAAGGGGTAAGACATGCAACAATTAGAATGAAACAAGGTCCACAGCCAGAAAAGAACAACGGTTTGGAGTTTGATGTCTTTGTTTTAAGCTTCTGCTGTCAGCTTTCTGTTGGGCTTTTTCTTGTGAAAAGCTGGAGAACTTTACCTCGTCAGGCCTCCAAAAATGGATAAAATTCTGCTGCCCACAGCTTAAAAGAGGTAGTGAGGTGGAGTTGTTTGGTGTCACACATCAATGCCTCTGAAACTGGTAGGAATTCAGTGGCTTATCCAAGGACATTTTCTTGGTGACACCAGGCCTTTTCTGAGGGATGACTTGCCTGTTTTGCCACGTATCAATGTCCAGGTTCGTCTGAGGATTACATGTCTTCAGATCTGGCCAACTGTAAACATATGGTGGTCAGATTTTGTGATGCGTAACGCTGAGTAACAGAAGAGAGTAAATACAACAACAGCGCAAACAAGTGACCCTTATCATGGCAGAGAGGCTATAAACATAAACTATGGACCACACATACTTGTACTGGATCAGAAGAAAATACACACCGAAAGATAGAAATGCACACACACCAACAAACCTACCAAGAGCAGCACTGACGTCCCACAATCAGACATGCACACATCTGTTTTGATTTGGGATGATAAAACAACAAAACCTCCTCCTGTTGGAGCGATAACATGATGACAGTCAGCGCACACGTCAGCCTATTTATCAGAACTTTGCTTATTGTAGCTCTTCAGAACAATAAGTGACAGAAAGGCTTCACAGATGTTTTCTTAATGAAATGGCATCACATGTTGTGATAGTTCAATAGACTTTAAAGGACCAGTGTGTACGATTTAGTGGCATCTAGCAGTGAAGATTGCAACCAACTGAATACCACTCGCCTTCCAAGTGCTTGGGAACTAGTGAAACTCCCAAAAAACATGAAAGGCCCTATCTAGAGTGAGTGTTTGGTTTGTTTTTTCTTTAAATTAATTAATTAATTTAATTACTTTAAATTAAATTATTTATTAAAACATTGTTGGAAACATATCCCATGTACAACAACCATTGCTTTTTAATTAATTACAATATAATTAGATTAAGAGACATACTTTTTAAATCCTGAATCTGTAAGGGACATTACTCATTGCACAACAAGAACTACACTGGCCAAGAAAGTACTCTTCCAAAGAACAGCCCTTGCTTTGTCCTGCAATTTAAATCTTCCACTGAGACCTCGACAGAAAGCCGGAAAACACTGTGAACTCAAATAATTGTTTATCTTTATTTGCAAAGATGTTCATGAAGGCATCTAAGCAGCTGTGGGAATTCCCTGTTTAAAGTTATGGAGGAACGTAAGTTGGATGTCCTTGAACTACTGTTTCAGAGAGGTCAGCTCTCTTTATAATGAAAACAAGAGTGTCTGGAAAGCTGCGTTACAGTACAAGTTGTCTGGACTATTTCAGGCTCATGCATGCTTGCTTTTCATCCAGGACTTTGGGGATTTTCTTTATTTCAGCCAGATTTGAAGAGGCTTAAAGATGTTCCTCTTTACTGTGTATAAAAACATAAGACTAATCATTGTTACTCAGCTGATTTAGGCTTAAGTGTTAAACCTTGAGTCATAAAATGATCCTGGGCTGAATATCCAACTTGACTGCTCATCAAAGACTGTGTTTGAGTTACTGGATAACGCCCAGTTTCATTTGCCAAAAGCAGGTATTGATCATGCCTGAAGTTTATGGTTTCAAAATAGGAATTCACAGCTGTAATTGTGAGTGTAATTGCAGCCCACAGGGATGTATATAAGTGGATGCACATGTGCATCAAATGTATTTTCTCATTGCAAACACATAAAATATGAAAAAAACACATTTAATGGCTGCTGATACGGTAATCATCCAAAGCATTTCCCTTCCTGCGCCATTTCTACAGTCAGATGCATTAACACCTGCACGAGGTCACCGTCAGCTGCACTGAGGATTATGTCCAGTGTTAGACTGTAACTACATTATAGTAATATATAATAGTGTAACAGTCCCAGGGGACATGTTTCTTCATCAAGTGTGTTCATACTTACTGTATACTGATTATACTTATGTACATTTACTTAAGTTAGTAAAAGTATGTTAGTAATTAGTAAAGTAAAGGATCTGAATACTTCCTCTATTACACTGATTATGTTTAAATTTACTTTGTTACATCTTAAAAGTTTCAGTTCTTCACTGACATGACATCCTGCATACCATTGAAAGGAAACAAAGAAAGCTTTTTCAGAAGCTATCAGAGAAATCTTTTTATTATAATAACAGAAGTTAGATATGCTGCATGGTGTAATTGTGTTACAAACAATATTTTGGTATATTCTGGTAGACATTTAATGCCATGGCATAATGATAGCTTTGAGTGCATGCACTTACCTGGCAGTTAACCTGGCAGTCTCCACTCTTAAGTAAATCACTTGGAATGTCTGTATAAAACAACTCACCCAACAACAAGTATGCACATGAAGAATTCACCAAACGCACATACACACCCACAAAGTCAACCAAAGATATTGTTTCATCTGACAGACTTTTTCTCCCCAAACAAACTTTTGAGAAGAAAGGAGGCTTTTCAACCGTTGCGGATTCACAACAAGTCACTATATTTACATAGCTCTGTTGATTTATACATGCAGCTGGAGATATCAGAGGATCCAAAGGCCACGTTCTCGAAAATATCACATCCCCGACTCAGCAGGTCACATCAAGACCGAATATTCTAATTAGACTGGTGCCGAGGGGGAAACTTTCCACTTAGCTGCAAAATCCCACTAAAACTAAGAATTAAGGTTGGACAGAAACCAGTAAAGCTTCATTACAAGACACAGGGAGGTGTGGAGAGCCAAAATAAACGAGCTCCTCTTCTCTTCCCTGCTTTCTCCTCACTCATATCTCTCTCTGCACCTGGCCTCTCCGTGGATACTGCCAGCTGAAAGAAACGTGGAGGAGTAAGGAAAGGCAGAAATAATGGGAAGACACACGTGACATCTTTTAATAAAACCTAATAGAAAGAAAGGGCAGGACGGGACAGGACAGATAAGTAACTGAAGGATGAGGAGAGTGGAAAAGGACAGCAAATCCTAGATGCGTGAGAGGAGAGGAATGAGCAGGCAACAGTGAGTCATCTACTACCCCAGAGCAACAACCCTAACTGTTATCACTAGTCCTCCATAGACCTGACCCAACTTATTTTAAAAGTTCTCATTACGTCACAGCATTAGCTTCTTTCCCATCGCTCGCTTCCCACATCTTCCGTTATTTAATTATCTAAGATAAGAAAAGCATTTTTTAATTATAAACTGACAGAATATTTTAATTTGGATGTAAGCCTTTAATTAAAACCACAAATTATTTTCCAAAGACCCACCGATAAGACAGTTTGAGAAGTAGGTTCACTCTATTGCAAAGAGTCAGATGAGAAGATACCACTCGAATGTCTGTACCACAAATATGAAACTTTTCTGCCAGGAGACAGTTAGCTTAGCTTAGCATGAAGACTGGAAACAGCTAGCCAGGCTCTGTCTGAAGGTAACAAAATCCACCCAGCACCTCTAAAGCTCACAAATCAACTCGTCATAACTCATTTGTTTCTGTACAAACACTAAAGTGTAAAAACGACATGTTGCTGGACTATTTCTTGGCAAGGACCTGAAACTTCCTGGAGTTGTGGCGTCACTTCTAACAAGCTGCTTACCTTATTTCCTGTCTCCGTGCTAAGCTAAGCTAAGTATCTCCAAGCTATAGCTTAAAATGTACCTCACAAAAACAAAAGGGGTATCAATCTTCTCATCCAGCTTTCGGCAAGACAGTGAATAAGGGTGTTTCCCAAAATGTAGAACTATTTATTTAACATCCGACTGTTGAGCAAAAACAGGAATAAGCCTGATGTTATTGTAAATACTCGCTGATTAGATGGATTTAGCAGTGAGATGGAATTTATCGTGGTGTAATATGCGTGACTAAAATAGTAGTGGAAGTTTTGGATGTGATTTATAAGCACCATAACCATAATTGCACCGTAATTTATGCTTTGCCTGACGAAACACTGCTTCTTCTCACCGAGCTGCATGTAGTGCATTGACAGAGAAATAATAAAACAAACATAATTTGCTTAGAGGTTGGTTACATTTTGTTTCTCATGCTCACACATATACACACAAACCCACCACCATACAAGACTTTCAGCATGCATATATTTCTTAAAATGTGTTCTGTCTCAGATGTTTTCTGCGTTTGTCTGCCAAGGGTAAAGATAGCCCCCTTTCTGATGACCTAAAGTGTGTTATAGATCATGAAAATTGTAAGCGAGCATCTTGGCAGCAGTATACACACTGAATTTAGAGGAGAAGTCATCCTTGCATGGGAAAGGGATGCTTGCTTTGTTGAGAACTGGCCAGAGAAAACCCTGCCTGGGCCCAAAGGAGCAGCTGGGGGAAAGACTGAGTCACAAACAGCACATATACAAAGTTCTCTCCTGCAGCAGTCCTGACCCTTTGGTTGGACTGGTTTTTTATTAACAGTGCTGTCTAGACAGAGTTCAGTACAAAAAGAAGCATTGGTTGACCCAGAGTGCTGTCCACACAGCTTGAGGAGAGAACATAAATGATGGTGCTTCCTCAGCCTCAGAGGGCATGACCAGCAGAGTTACCTCAAGAAAAAGACTTCTCAGCCACACACGCAGGGAGAAAACCTCCTGCACCTCCCGGTTCACTACACATAAAGTATTGGTTTCAGTCCCAGCGGAAATGAATGAAAAGAAAGCACAAAAGGCTGGAGAGAGTGTGAAGACATGGAGCCATGTAGCCAACTATGATGAGACACATCAGTGCGAGAACAATAGCTTTATTGAAAATTATTTGTATAGTTACTAAGTATAGTCACAGAGGCTGAAGTGCATATTTTAACAATAACAGACATTCTCTGGAAGTCACACTGCTACTGTGCTAGGACACACTGTACATACAATCTACATACACTGTACATACACTGTACATACACTGTACATACAATCTACATACACTGTACATACACTGTACAAAGATGCAGGAAGTAACCTTTATAAAAACAACCCACTGTGTTCTGACAGTTGTACATGAGACCGATCATCTAGAGCTCATAATGGCATTTGCAAGAATCAACACTTTGGCTGTTGTACAGATTAAGCAAACACGATACAACATGTTAATAAGTGAGCTTTAGAGGTGCTGGTAGGTGGATTTTGTTTTACTATCAGACAGAGGCAGGCTTTTCATTCTTTGTGCTAAGCTAAGTTAGCCAGCTGGTGGCTGCAGCTTCATATTTAGTGTACAGGCATAAAGTGGCATCAAACTTCTTATGTAATCCTCTATAAGAAGCAAATAAGCTTATTTCACAAAATGTCAAATGTATCCTTTAACTAACATTTTCAATGCAGAACTTATAATTAGTAGTATTATAGTATTGCTACTTTATATTTAGGTAATTAACACTTCCTTAACCACTATTAACAAAACATTTGGCCCATTTATCATTCTTTTTAAAGGCAAGATATCATTTTATTATATTATATATTAATAAATATGAACAATATACAAATAGCATTCAGTGTAACAGCTGAAATAGTCTACCTGAAAATCTGTCTAGATTCCAGTGGTCCCAGATAAAAGAATGATGAATGAATGAATGAGTTTACATATCTGCTTATATTATCAATACAGCACACTCTCCCCCTCTCTTCATCCTTCCTCTTGTAGGTCTTTATGTCTGTCTGTTCCTAAACAATAGAGATAAACGGTCAATCCTTTCGTTGGATGCACTCCAACACAAACATTTATTCACTCATTAACTGTTGCTTCCTCTAACTGGATCTCTCCCATAAACACTAAGATGCTTAAATAGACAATGTCATTATAAGTGAAAATAATTGCATTATTTCACAGTGATGGATAATGCTTTTGGACAATAGTACCAAACATCCACATCAACACACACACATCCACATCAACACAATCCACACACAAGAAAAAAATACATGTTTGTTGAAGTAGAAAACAAAATGAGTTCTCTAAAACATATGTGGTAAAACATCAACACTATAAGCAACAACAGGAAGTCAGTTATTGTCTTGGAAATGACATACAATCTATAATTTCCGTATTGTTTTTCTTCTTTCTTTACCCAATTTTTTTAAACCTGTATTTCCACAGCTCTGGCTGAGGACCAGTTGTAATCAGCAAACAGCTCATTTGAGGAGAAATGTTGCTTAACCTCAAAATTCATCATTGAACCACAAGTCAATCACAACTGTCACTGACAAATGAGAGAACCACACTCTCAAACTGTGTATCCATATGGGAAATAGTTTGACTAAAAACACCTTTTTTTATTTCCACAAAAAACAAAATAATTTCTCTAAGCGTTAGAATACTCGCAGCGCTGCACTCTGTACTGATATCTGGTGGCTTTTCATCGATCATACTCCTTCAAATGATTAGACTTCCTGGAGAGGTGAGCTTCTGCATTAACAACAATATTTATGCCTAGCTTTTTTGCACATGGTGCAGATGTTTCTAGAAGCAAATGCATAAAGGAGTGGATTCAGGCAGCTATTCACAAATGTCAGTGATCCAACGATGTTCCAGCTGTTCATACAAAACTTCAACAGGCCCTCACTTTTAGCTGCAATAGCTGCAACACCAAGCACATTTATGATAAAATATGGCATCCATAGAGCAAAAAAAGTCACGATGATACTGGTGACCAGCCAGGTTGTCTGTGGGTTGTTGAAGAAAGCTGCCTGGTGCACCTTCCTGTGGAGGCTGATGTACGCAAATGCCACAACAGAAAATGAAACAAATCCCACCAGGGACTCTGTCAGCAGCACGGCCACCTGCTGGGCCGGGGAAGAGAATTGACCTTCACACTTTGTCCAGTACCCGTCTGTGCCCAGCTGTCGAACCACTAAAGCAGGGATGGACAGGATCATCGCAACCAGCCAGAGCAGAGCCAGCAGCCTCCTCTTTCCTGCCTGGGGCAAGCACTTCTGCAGGTACACCACCTGTAGGTAGCGCTGGACACTCAGCGCCGTCACAGTCAGCAGGCTCCCATAAAGGCTGCAGTACACGAGATACGTTAGAAGCTTACAGGCCACCAGGCCGAGGGTCCAGCTGTACAGAAAGGTGTAAATCCACAAGGGCAGGGTGAGCAGGCAGAGCAGGTCTGACATGGCCAAATTCAGCATCAGAGTCTGGCTCAGATTGGATAGGTGCTGCCTGTTTGGCTTGAGGATGATCACGGCGGTGTTTCCAGGAACTCCCAGCAGGAAGCAGAGGGACAGCACCACCGCAGTGACCAGACTGCTGGAGTCCCAGGAGGGAGGAGGTGGAGGTACAGGAGAGGAGGAGATGTTTGAAGTGACCACAGTGGAGTCGAGCTGTTCCATGCTGCACAACCTGCTGGCAGAGAAGCTGAATGTTGTGTACTGCGCAATGTTGTTCAGTGAGCAGGTGAGGCAATAACATGTTCCCCCTTTGATGCGTTCAAAGAGGAACAAAAAATAAGGAAACCATGAAATCATGCCCGCATATCACGTTCCGTTACGGCTGCATTGTTTTGCATGGCTCCATTATCTGTCGTATATATCATATTCTGTTTTTTGCACAGGGAATAATGGTATCATTGAACCTTCAGGGAAGTAAAAATTATTCATGTATAAGCTCTAATTTTCATACCTAGATATGCTGCAGCAGTGAAGTCTCCACATATTTAAATACAATGACAGTATTCGTCAAACTTGACGTCAAAGTAAAAGCCCTTTCATAGAATAATCCCAATTTGTTTCACATCCAACGTCATGTTTGTTTATAATGAAACAAAAAACATATTTACACACATTTCAAATAATGTTCAACCTATTATATATTACTAGTACATTATCTATTATAACTAAAAAAACTAATCTAATACCGTCTATATTTTGAAAAAATGATGTGACCACAAGGTCCATTTAGAAGCTGTTTTTTCAATTTCAATCTTTTTACATGATATTCATCAGCAGATTGACAATTCCTGTTTTTCTAAAGACTTCTAGTTTGTGTTGGCTTAAAACAAGTTTGTTAATGACAAAGGACTTATGGTACCCTTAAAGTGGCCAGAATACATACCAAATACCAACTCCAAGTGCAAGATGATGTGATAAATTGAAAGTTCCAGAAATCTCCCAGAATTCTGCTCCTAAAGAAAGAACTTACATATTTTGTTTACAACACAAAACTTGTTGATTTCACTTTTTTATTTTAAATCCTGCTATTCACGCAAGTGCACAAACATCATCTGTTGGTATGATGACAGTAATAACTGACCCTTTGACTGATGTGTGTGTGCCTGTAGGTGCCTGTGTGTGCTGGTGTTACACAACATCTAATCAAGGAGAAAGGAGGAGTTCCTGCACTGAATGAACTCCTGTTGCACCAAGCAGAGAGACACTTGTCAAAATAAACCAACAGGGGTTGAAATACAGGTTCACCAGATCTGAGAGGTGTGTGTGTGTGTATCTAGACACACTTCAAACGTCACCTGACATAAATCTAAACTTACATTTTTGACCGCAAAAGCACCGGATAAACACGCGCCCAAAGGCAACATTTTGTCGGTGGATCTCTCTGTAAATAGCTTTACATCTAAATTAATTCCTTTTCTATTGAAAGCGCTGCTGTTCTGCGCATGTTCCCGACCTAATACAAATATTTGCGGAATCCGAGAAAAATACCCCAAATTCACGAACTTTTGAGCTAAAATCTAATGTCATCACATGATCAAAACCCTTCATTCATGCTTGCACCCTCTTGGCTCGGACTCCCCCCTTCTGCCTGTTTGCTCGTCACTTTTTTTCTGCATCAGAGTGGGATGCAGATGTCTATGAGGATCTCAGCACACAGCTTCTTGCGCTCCAGTTTTTTTTTTTTTTTTGAGCCCAGGAAATGATGGAGCCCAGTCTGCTGGAAGCCGTTTGGATAGAGAGGTTTTTTTATTGATGAGAAGAAGGACATTTACTGGCCGTTTTTAGGGGGGTATTTTTTGAATGTTTGCAGGTAGGACTTTGTATTTCTTGCATCTCTTCGCCAAGGGACATTTATGCATGCAGTGACATTTTCTTTCAAAATAAAATAACATCACTATCTTTCCTCTTAATTATAAAGCTATATTTAGTCTCTATCTCCTTTTTGACCAGTACCGTTAATTAAATTAAGTTTAAGACTTATTTTCTAAGATGCAGTCTTTACAGTAACTCTTTAAATAGGCTAGTAGAATAATATCAGACTTTATTCACATCAGAAAATGGGCAATACTAATGTAAAAAAATGTTCTGTTGTGTCACTAAATGACAGTTAAGATAGGATGTTGCGTGTAATAACGAAAGCATTGTCTACATTTTGAAATGTGTATCCTATTCTTAAGTTGCAGAAACCTCATGTCAATTTAAAGTAAAATATCACCGCCACACTTTGCTGTCTAAGAGGTTTATTGTTTCGAGATTGAGCTTGTGCGCCCTCTGCTGGCCACTGTGGGAACATGCATAGAATTTCTTTCATGGCCTAATAGAAAAAGTAAGAAGTGTTGGTGGCATTTCAGAGGTTTTGAACCATGGTACACTTTGGTATTAGTAATTTCTATTTGTATTTTCAGTGGGATGGGACTCAATCACTTCCTGTGTCTGCTGCTCTGTGCAGCTGCCCTGACAGCGTCTGTAGTTTCTGGTGAAGATGAGAACAGCGAGGCATACAGGTGGACCAAGCAGAGCCTCCCGGTGCTGCTGGACACACACACAGAACCTTTAAACACTCCTTCATTCAGAGGGCAGGAGGAGGATGAGGAGAAAGGAGGGACAAAGACAGTCTGTGGAATAGAGTGTCAAAGCAGCCGGCCACCTATGGACCAGACTGAGCAAGAGAGGATTCTGGGATATGAGACCGTGTATGAGAATGGCACTCGCACATATACAACTGTCAGCTTGCAGGGTTTCAACAAGATGTCTGCAAGAACACCAGCCGGCTCTCCAACTCATACCCGCAGGAAACGGCAAGTTTATGGAGCAGATGGACGCTTTGTGATCTCTGACTCACATTTCATCACCAACTACCCTTTCTCTACGGCTGTTCGTCTCTCCACAGGCTGCTCTGGTGTCCTGATCTCCCAGAAACATGTGCTAACAGCGGCGCACTGCATCCATGATGGGAGAGAGTACCTAGAGAGTGCCAGAAGGGTTAGAGTAGGGGTGCTACAGCTCAAGACTAAAAGAAGAAGAGGGGGTAGGAGGAGAGGAGGGCGGCTGAGGGGCGGGAGGAGAGGAGAGGGGGACAGAGGTGAGGAGCAGATAATGGAGGAAGATGAGGAGCAGAATAGTATAGATGGAGATGTAGTAAGAGGTAGGAAGGGAGGCAAAGGCAAGAGGCGCAGGGGAAGAAAAGAGGGTGAGGAAGGTGTAACAGATCATGGAATTAGGGGCGACTTAGAGAGAGGAAGAGGAGGGAAGCAGAAAAGTCTCAACCGTATACGACGTAGTGCTGAGCCCAAGAAGCAGCCCGTCTTTCGTTGGGCACGAGTTAAACAAACCCGAATCCCTCAAGGATGGATCCAAACCAAGAACTCCACCAAGTCGATGTCCACTGACTACGATTACGCTGTTCTGGAGCTGAAACGACCCCTCAAACAAAAGCACATGGAGCTCGGGGTGGCACCCTCGACCATCCCCCTGGCACGGATCCACTTCTCAGGCTATGATGCTGACAAAAGCCTGCTGGACGGGCGTGGAGAAGAAAAGGTGGTCTACCGTTTTTGTTCAGTGGCAAATGAGTCTGAAGATCTGATGTACCAGCACTGTGACGCGCAGCCAGGCGCTACGGGGGCAGGTGTTTACATTCGTCTGAGGCAGGAAGTAGGAGAAGCAGGCAGGAAAGGGAAGTGGCAGCGGAGGGTGATTGGGGTGTTTTCGGGCCATCAGTGGGTGGAGGTGGAAGGAGGTGAGCAGAGGGACTTTAATGTTGCAGTGAGGATTACTCCACCCAAATATGCCCAGATCTGTCACTGGATCCAAGGAGATCCAAGTCTCTGTAAAGAGGTTTGACTGGAAAGTGATTGACCTACAAGACAAAAATAAAGGTTGTCACTTTCAAAGAGACTCAAAGATCTGGGCCTGTATGTATAAAACTTCTAAAAAGCAGTTCTTAATAATGGTCCTAGACTTTGACTTACAGTTGATAACTATTTAGTGAAAAGTAGGACTTAGACGCTGACTTTTAGCAAAGTATACAAACCCTACACTACAGTGTTGTCAATTAAGGCCTCCAATCATGTCTAGGTCCTTCTTCAAGCACTTAAACAGCCAATAGCATGCCTCAAAGGTTGTGTGGCATAGCTGCAACACAGCTTCATACACTCCTTGTCGTACTTACCTACCCATCATTCATTGTGTCCAACGTTATAAATGCTTCAATACAAACAGTATATTGCAAGATGCAAGACAAAAGCTTATAGAAAATATTTCCCCTACAGTTACAATGACAATATTAATACACCGGTATAGTGTTTGAAAGGTATTAAATTAGTTCAAGTTTATATAGTAAACATTTTAAGTGATACTCGTCTGTGGAGGTCCTGTAAAATCTTTTTATGTGGATTAAGAACATGCTGTTATTTTTCCAAAACAAACATTTCCTTAAAAGACTAGATTATCCTTAAAAGACTTTAGATTATCCATAACATTATCTGACTCACAACAAATCACATGTTTGCATTCTTCTTCTTTTTTTAAAATCTGGCACCTACTGTACATTACCCACAATGTAACTCAACCACTGACAGTTCAGTCAGAGATTTGGGTGTGTTATGCTGGTAGCGGCAAATATAGCCTCAAGCAGAGATGAGGAGCGGGGTTCACACCCCCAGATTTGTTTTCATTTTGTAGTATTCAGACTCAAGTGACATGAAATCACTTGAGGTCATTTATCATGTTACGCAGCTCCCTTTGGAGCCACAGAAAGCTTTATACAACTTTCTTTTTTTACATATGGAGTAGTACTCCCTAAGACCAAACAGACTCCGTGCAGTTCTCTTTTAAAAAGTTTCCTGCCAAGTGTATATGTTAAAAACAGTTCAACTTGTAATATCTGTGTGCTATTCATTGTCTTTTATACTAACTATAATTCATTTATTTCACTGCTCAGCCAAAAATATTATTGTTGCACTTTTTGTAATTGTTTTAAATGAGACTAATACAAACTTCAGGAAGATATGTAAACATTTGATTCTATTTATGTCGGAACCATCATGTCAGGAACTGTGGCCTATTCATTCATTTATAAGTTTATTGTCTCCTTTTCTTAACACCACAGTTGTCTGTCTCTGAAACACCTAATTTATATAACTCTGAAACTGTAATTATGTCAAAGAAAAGTCGAAGCCATATGTTTTTCTCCTGTGTCACAATGTAAACATTTTGCTTTGTTAACTTTTGTATAGAAGCATACACAGTTAAACTGGTTTTAGCCTTCATGCTAAAGGAAATACTGGGTCAACACAACGTTTGTATGTATTTTCTGACGTTCTGAAGCGAGTAACATTATCTTGTTTTGTAATTTCGTTTTCATGCCACAAGCACATTTTCTTGTCAACAGAA
>NW_023340246.1:9311801-9311951 GCF_004916995.1 Morone saxatilis
TAATTCATGCTGATAACAAATAAAAATGTTGAATTTTCAAACAACAAGCTGACAGAAGCAGAACAGAGATAAGTGATGAGCCGTGAGGGTAGTTTGGATCAATGTATTTGTCTTTTATTGCATCTCATTTGGACTCACATGCAGGTGGGG
>NW_023340246.1:9312051-9324353 GCF_004916995.1 Morone saxatilis
AACCAAAAAAAAAACAACAAAAAAAAAACAACACAGCCTTCATATGAATACTTAGCAAACATTATTTATCCACATTCTTTTTGTTTTTATGTGTCATATTCATCTTTATTTTTCTTTCAACACTTTGTTAATGCCACAATGGATTAAGATACAGTCACTTTTGGAAATAAACAACACACAGAACATCCAGCGTATACTTGAGTGCTTTACAGTGAGAGTCCTCAAGACTTCCAATGACAGTACATGAACGAATGTACTGACTGCTGCTGCGTCTCAAATGACCCAAAGAGGACTGAGGCCACATTCCAATCACATACACAAATGCTTCCTTGTCTCTTGGATTTCCAGCCTAATATTAAGTCATCTTGTGTAGAGACTGAGACAAGGAAAGGAGCTCTCTGATCCCAGATTGACCTGTGTTGCATGCTACGATGCAGTATCACTCCACACCAGCAGAGGGCGCAACAGTAAACACTCAGGGCAAAGTTTCCATTCAATACTGCCTCTGATTACAGATTGAGATGTATGTACAAAGAAGGCGGGAATTTT
This sequence comes from Morone saxatilis, assembly GCF_004916995.1. NCBI lineage: Eukaryota > Metazoa > Chordata > Actinopteri > Moronidae > Morone > Morone saxatilis. Next base: position 9,312,601 of record NW_023340246.1, read on the forward strand.
TTTTAAGTCTACTTGCCTTTTTTTCCAACCATATAATTTGACATAACTAAAAATATATGATACATTTTTTTTCTCTTAAAATAAAGATTAAAGAAAATATGTATAATCTATCATTTAAAATAGTCTAAAATGCATATGTCAATTTGAACACAGTTCACAAATTTTTGCATGTTTCATACGATCCCTAAAAAAAGAAAAGAAGATAAAGTAAAAATAAAACTGAACACGGTTTAATGTGTTCCATGATAAGTCCAGATTCTCAGTGCAAGTTGTTCCCAGGTACATTTTCAAGAATTGTTCTCCAAAAAACTTGAAGTAGACAGGTAGGAGGATGGATGGCCAAGCAGATATTGGTACAACCAAGTTTTTAATGACATAAACATAGCTCAGTATTAGTTTGGACAACATGGTTAGAGGAGTGGGAGTGGGGGTTGGCCAGTGAAGTTACACACACCGAACACAGTCCACATTTAACAACACAGTCCTCGTCTGGGAGATGCGCAAAAAAACCAACATATATCCACCATTCCAAGTCAGCTGATACGCGGAAATCCAGAATGAATCTAAATACACATTTATTATTTTTTTTGTTCATTTTTTCATAGTATATTAAGTAAAGGTTAACACTGAATTACACGCACACCCACACACACATAAACAGAATTTTGTTTTTCTGTATCTAGGGTTCACATTCACAGTTGTGCTACAACATTAGATAAGGAGGGCAGGTTTCTTTTAGGGGGGGGGGTCGCGGCTGGTAGGAGGTCAGAGGGCAAAGATAGAAGATGTAATGGCTGGCTGGTTGAAGGGGCTGGGGCATGATGGAGGGGAAGGCAGTGGGGAAGTGCAGACATCCACATCCACAGAGCTCCAGACACAATGACAAACCTTCAGAGGAGGGAGAGAAAATGAAATCTGATTAAAACAAGTACTTTCAATAGAAAGTAGGTGAAGTCTAAATATATATACTTTAATAAGACAAACAGAGATGGAGATTCAAAAACATTCATTCAAATCTCTGTGTCTATGTCTCTCAGCTGTTCAAAACTGTCCTTTACATTAATTACACTGGTGGTTCCCAACTTTTGTGGATTGTGATCTCTTAAAGGGGCTCTCCAACAATGTATTGTTGCACTTCCATTAAACTGAGGGTCTTCAAATCATGACCTTTAGTAAGAAATGTGGGTCAAGCAGGAGATACAGTTACATCTTTTCACTAGACTCTCGTAGTCTGGTAAATTCACGTCTTTCAAAGTCCACACCTCCAGTTTGTAATACAGGCTTCCCGGTATAAATTTGTAATCACCAAGGCCAAGCCGAGATAACCCTGAGATGTTATTCTCTCAGATTTGTCAAAGCTCCTTCCAGAGCCACAGAAGAACATTATACAATTGTTTCCCTGTTGAGTACTAACTCCTTATGACGAGTAAATTGGTGGAATCTTGTCTTGTGTCTTTAGAGTGGACATGGGTTATGAGCAGTTCAACTACAAAGTAGTTCTTCCTTCTCAGATTGTGTGATTTGTAGTATTTTATATATTAAAGTATTCAGTATTTCATGAGCAACGAGACATGTCACTCGCTTTAATCATCTTGTGACACCTCAGATTTTTCTCGGGACCCCAAGGTCGGGAACTTCACATTCAGGGCGCATTAATCCTGTTAGCTAGCCAAGACTGCAGGATTACACATGGCTCACATGTGACTAATGGAGGATTTTGTTCCATAACCTTTGCGATGACAAGTGAAAAGAATACATTACAGCTCTGAAAGTTAGATTGCAGCTCTCTGTTTTTTATGTCTATATACCTTGGGGGTTTACAGGTCAGTCAGTCTACATGAAGTCCTTAATGTTGAGGTCATCCAGAGCGTTCCTTGGTGGTGGAGGCTTTCTGGGGCTCTGGGCCACTCCAGGAGACATCTGCAGACACATGTACTTTTAGCACTTAAAACCCATTTTGTCAGAGCAGCTGCAACCTTCAAGTATGAAGTTTTAATGAGCGTGTTACCGGTGCTCCGGGGGTCGCTCCCGTGGCAGCGAAGCCTGGCCTCACCATGGGCATCATGGGAGCTCCTGGTGCCCCAGGCTTATACAGACAGACGGGTGGAAGGAAAAAAAGACAGTGAGACACAATGTCGGCCATCTGATGGGTGTGAGGGACACCTAAAGGGCTCATTGTCCATCAATGTCCAGTAATGTCCAGACTGGTTCAGGAACATTACTAGACCGTACTGGACTGGTGGTCTTACCATGCTGTAGCTGGGGTAAGTCCCCATAAAAGGAGGGGCACCCATGGGTGCGGTCTAAAGGTGCGGAGGGGAGGGAGAGGAGGAGTTGGGATGTTACTACACTACATATATGACAGACACACACACACACACACAGTGAAACAATGCACAAACACAATTTGTTTTAAATCATAGGAAACGTAAAAGATTTCTAGCAACACACAAAAATTACGTTAAAGACAAACCAATGCTGAACAATAAAAGGTGGCACACGACAAATGGAGAAAATACCACGACACAACAGAAGCCCTGACTTAACGTGATAGCTAATAATAGTTCATGATTGATTTACACATGCACAAGCAGCTTTTTGCAGGTAGCCTTCAGATGAGTGTCATATCTGTGGTTGCCAAAAAGATAACTGACATATCCATAAGAAGCAAATGTGCCAATGAAGGGGCGAGTTCAGCTATGAGGGGGAGAACCAGGTGGCATGCCTGGACTCGACTTAAAAGAATATACAAACTTAAGAGAAGAAGAAGCTGTTTCTAAGCAACAGCTTCTTGATTTGGCACTATCATTTGCCACTTCATCAGTCTCCAGTAGATATTCCAGAAATAATAATTATTTTGAACCAGACTGCCTGTTGAAATCTGCCAAAATTTCCCTCACTTTGGACCATTTTCTAAACATTTGCTACCAGTGCATGTGCTCTGTTAGAGGTTCTCTGAGATGTGATTTAAATAAAATCCACCAGTAACTTATAGATTGCTATAAGCCTTTTTTTCCTCTCTTCACTGCCACGCCTCTCAGTTTCCTAGGTCTATGATTGGACCTGGAACCTGGAGAGCCAGATGAAGGCAAAGCGTGTGATTGCTGCTATGCCCTGTCTGTCGCTGCCATGCGGCTCCACTCCATGCTATAAGACACAGACAACATTTACCATGGGAGCACCCCAACAGGGGGGAGCTACCTGAGGAGCCGCTGAGGTTCCCATTGAGAGATCTGAGACAGAAACAAAGAGAAAGAGAGAGAGGTGCTGCAAAATCACTGTTTTCATTTACAAGCAGTATTACGACAGAACAGGATAAAAGAAGAAGGTGAATTAAAACATAACCTTGATACCACTCTCAGATTTGTTTTAATAAAAGTATGGCAACTAGAGCCAGGAAGCGATTAGCTAAGCTTAGTATAAAGACTAGAAAACAGTCTGAGGGCTCTCTCAGTAGGTCAGAAATATGCCTACCAGCACCTCAAAAAAGGTCCCTAATTAACATGCTGTATCCTGTTTTTACCGTGTAAAAGTAAAAATGTATAAACACCAATTTGAAGTTTATGATGGAGTTAAGTGCAGCAGCTATGTCTTGACAAACTAAGCTAATCGCCTCCTATCTCCATAGCCCCATACTTTAAGGAATAGAATTAGGGAAATACGCTTATTTAACCACATGCATCCAACAGTGGGAAAATCCGCCAACCAGCCCCTCTAAAGCTCACTATTTAACACCACATTATATCTTGTTTGTTTACTCTGTATAAAAACAAAGGGTTATTTGCCAACATTTTGGTTAATTGGTTGTTACTTTGGTTATTGTACGGATTAAACAAACAATATTTCTATTAATTATTGAGCTTTAGAGGTAGGCAGATTCTGTTACAGCTGGACAGAACGTGAATAAATGTACTTCCCCAAATAATGAACTATTCCTTTAAATCAATACCTTTGACATCTATTACTTTAGTTAATCTAAAATGACTACTTACTACTTGCCATGTTAGCCATTGAGGTGTCAACATCACCCGCCTGAGGGGTCACAGTGGGCTTCATTACATCCCCTAGGCCATCAAATACTACAGAAGGGAGGGAGGGGAGGAGGGGAGACAAGGAGGGAGACGGAGGGAGGCATCAGCATCCTTCAATGCAAGCAATGCTCACACTCTAGCAGAACTCAGTAGCAGTCCTCCTTACTACTGGGATTACCATGACAACCAATAGATGTCTCCATGACAACAGAGAGAAGAGAGGAGCATTGGAATGTGAGCTAGAGAGCAGGTTAATATCTAGTAAAACAGCCAATTTCAGTGTATTAAGATCATGATATGATAAATAGTTTATCACTTATTGCAGACTGTGTGTAAAATATATTTGTAGTGTGTCTAATATAGTCATATCTGCTACAGGAGACATCTCTCAGGTCAGCTGCTTACTAATGTGGTAGTTTGCATGTATGGGCATAAGAAATAAGAACTAATCCAACTTTAAAAAATATGTATATGGGATAAATAAACTTAAGGTTTTGTGACCATATATGTGACAGATTGCGGTGTCTTACCATCATAACAACATGCACAGCGTCAAGAATATGTTTTCTGTGCTTGTTGGTAAATTTTGATGTTTTTACTGTGTGTGTGTCATTGTAGCAGAAACTGCGATGAGGGCAAAAGCACTGCAGCTAGATGAAGTGGGGTTAATTACAAAAGAAGCCCTAAATAATACTGCTACTTTACACACTCTTTGTGACCATCAAGCATCTGGTGGTGGAAGGGACAGTGCAGCTGAGCTTGGCTTGCACCACTGCAATGCAGCAGTGCACTGTGGGAAATTAGCGTGTTAAAGAGCAGAAAACTCACCCAATCAAATGGCGGGAAGCAAGCAATGAGCCAGCCCAAGAGCCAGATGGAGAGAGTGAGTGAGGAAAAGAGAAAGAGAGAGAAAGCAAAAAAAGCACAGATGCCAGAGAGAGAGAAAATGCAATGAGGTTTTAAAGGAGCGGGTGACAATGAAACCATTAGAGTTTATTGCATGAATGATAGAAAGAGAGGGGAAAGAAAGAGTTAAGCCTCAAAGCAGTAGTATTGCAGACCATCAGTTATACAACACGAAGACCAATGGCACGGGACAGGAGATGACTAGGAACCAGGTGAGCAGGGCCCACGTTGCCACGGTAACAGTCACCACGGTTACCAGTTGTACAGCTCGTGAAAGGTTGAGGGAGATTTGAGGAATTCCCCAAAGACTAATAAGTGCTATGCAAATGAGGTGATGCAATGATGACGTTAACGTGACCATATATGGACATATTCTGAATCCAGAGGACTTAACGGGGACTTGACACTTAACCAAAGACAAGCAGTCCAAGAATCACACCAAAGTTTATGACTGTATGATAATTATTCAGTATTCAGTGTGATAATGAGCAAAACAATAAAAACTGTTGATAAGCTAACAGCAAGCTATTTCATTAACCATTACCAAAGTTAATAGAAACAGTGACCAATATAACTACGGATAAAACAAACACTTTGCCAGGCAAACACTGTTGTAAACAACTGAAAGAAGGAGCATGCAGTTACTAATGAATTAACGATAGTTGCAGTCATGGATGGAGTATGAGGCAATAGGCCTCTGAGCACAGATAAAGCATGTCTTCTTAAAGCAGAGCAGTTCTGCTACCAAACTCAGTTAGCTTTTCTAATGTGACTGTGTTTTAATGAAATCTTATATAATATAATATGAATATGAAGGGAACATTGAGCAAAAATATTGGAGTTGAATGTTGGATTTGCTTTACAGACACTAAAAGACTTTAACTGAGCTCTGAGAACTTTCCGACTTTTCATTTCATAACCGGGGGCGACCTGACCCCCTTGGCCTGAGCCCAGTAAGCCCGTTGAGTAATCCATCCATGGCTGCAGCACAGTGTGTTTCACTAAAATGGAAATATTAATGTGAAATGTTTGTATTCCCTCCACTGTACACACTACGCATGCAGAAGGACATTTTAGGAGTTTTACCTGACATGAGCTCAGCACCAGGGGCGGCAGGAGTGGCAGCTGTGGCGTCTCCTCCTGTGGACTCTGGCAGGTCAACCCATAAAAATATACCAAACCGTACCACGCCAGGTCAAGGTAGGTTGAGCCATTCCCATCGCAGCATAAGGGCAAAGAAGGGGTAATAGTCAGCCTTCGGCTTCACGCTGGTAATGCCAAACAAAGTGCTAAAGTTAGACAGGAAGGCTGAAAGTGTGAATACACAATTACATATATATTCAAATAAACCAGGAAACATTGCTTTTAGAATTTAAAACACACTCACACATGCATATTCAGTGTAATATCTGTGTTCACAGTCCTTCTTTCCCACTTGACACATACCAGGAAGGTTATTTGTTCTAATGATGCTGTGGCAACTTTGAATACAGACACTAAGGCCAGCAAAAAAAGAGGAAAGTAAAAAGCCCACAAAATTCATAGCTTGCTGTTCATAAATTATTCAGCTGTTTCAACATGACCAAGCTTCATCTCAGGTATCTGCTTGTAATACTTCCATGACTGACCAACAAAGAAACAACGTTGTTTAAGATGTCTGTGAGTGCTGACAACACAAAATAATTAAACTATAAATACATAGGAAAAGTACAATATGCAACAACATAACTACCTAGTAGATAGGACTGTTAAAGCCTAATATTACTATTTGTTTTTTCATTTCATGTTTCCCAGATTCTACCCCTCTTCTCTGATGATGCATTCATGAACAGGGGAGGCAGAGTCAGGGCAGGCAGTCTTGTCTGTTACCCACCACCAAACAGGTTCATGATGGCTCCCGTGTCAATTTTGGGTGGGGGTGCAGAAGAGAGGACGGGGGCAGGGGAGCTGAACACATCTGCTGGGGAGGGCAATGTGGAGATGGTGTTTAGAGCCCAAACACACTCACACACAAATGCACACAAACTATTGACTGTGATTCATTATAATGCACATTTATCAATTGCTATTGCAGCGCACGCAGTACATGCTGGAATGGGAAAGGAGCTTAGAGTGATTTAGTAAACATTTCAGAGAGCTCGATAGCTTTTAGCTGACCCATAAGAGAGCAATCTCATTTCCTTTTTTTTCTTCCCCCCGATCAAAGCCAAGGACAAAGCTGAAGAACAGGCACGGCAAGACAGGATATGAGAGAGAGAGGCATAGTAGGTGCAATAGGGTACCTGCTGTAAACAAGTCAGCACTGGGAGCGGGGTCTGCATTGGGGAAGCTTGTGTCTGGCATGGAATCAAAGAGATCTACGAACACCCATAGAAAGCAATATTAAAATGCTCAAACACTTGAAAACTGGTGAGGATGCTCAAGTTAAACTGAAAAATCCCATCAACATGTGCACATTAGTCTGACGAAACCAATGAAGAAGAATAAAAGAGACGAGCGGATGGCAGGCAGCATCAGACAGGAAATTCAGGCGGATGCTAATCAATATGAATAAGAGCACAAGACATGAGATGAATACCGAACCACACACATCTCTAACGTTTACCGCTGAAAAGGTCAGTTGCAGGGTTGGCGGTGCTCGGAGCTATGGGAGCTGAAATGGTTGCAGTTGTGGTGATGGTGCTGGAAGCGGAGGTGAAGAGCGGTGACGGGGAAGGGGAGGGGGAAGGCTGGGGCACCACGGAGCTAAAACAGGCATCCAACGAACTACCCGGGTTATTATTCTCCACTGTCATCATGCCGAAAAGGTCTAGACCTGGAGAAACTGCTGCGTTGGTGCTACCTTCCGGGGAAGCAAAGGGATCTTTGGGGGAAGAAGTAGGGTGGGAGGTGGGGGGGGAGGTAGAAATGTAACACATAGAGAGTTAGACTAGATTTTGATGCAAAACAGAATAGATACATATATTTAATGTGATGATGATGATGGAAATACTGGGATAAACATGAAAGCTGAGGAGAAAGAATCTGAGAGGAATGATAGGAGAGAGCAGATCTCCAGCACACTCCTGGTGTCAGTTGAACCAGAAACAGCTAAAATATCAAATTAAACTAATATTTAACACCTTCAGTGTATAAACCTGATCAACAAACCACAACTAAAACCAGACAACTGCCACAGGCATCCTTCTACATAACAGAAAATGCACAAAGCTTCTGAAGCCAAAAGATACAAAATAAGTAAGACTATTGTCTTTGATCGCCATGGTAACAACAATAGTACTGTCCAGACACCACCAGTAATGAATAGCAAATCTGTACGCCTACTGCCTCTGTACAAAGCCTTGAGATGAAACCCTGATTAAAACTCGAGACCAACAACGCACACAGGCCTGTAAGTTATTAAACATCATTCACGGTAGTGGCCCTCAAACCAGTAAAAATACTTACTACTTTTCACCACTGACTCAAACTCACTCACACAGACACAAGCACACACAGACAGACTTCCGGTCACCCACCAGCTCCAGTGTTGGCTGGGGTGGACGTAGCGGCAGCACCACCTTCAGCTGCGGCTGCAGAGGCCTCAGTGGCGGGAGCAGGTGTTGCAAAGGCATCTGAGGTTCACACAAACCCCAGCAGAGGACAGAGATGCCCAGAGAGATAGAGACAGATGAAGAAATAAAGATGAAAAGAGAAAATAAGGAGTCAGGAAACATGTGGAGGAAGAGACAACATCAGAAAAAAATAAAAGTATAAGCTTAGCGCACTGAAGTAGAAAACAGAAAATAATCAGCACCTATTACACAAAGTATTCAAGTGTAAAAAACTGTAGCTTACAGCATTGATATCGGACATTAATGACTGACAGGTGAATGGACAAATGGGAATACATAAAGGAGGCACTACAGCAAGGATTAATCTACAGCACAAAGAGCAGAATAAGCCTGAAATCTACTTGAAGTGTTACAGCTGCCGTCTGTAGCTGTAGCCACGTGACAGGGTTTGATAGAATTGCTTTTCACTGAGGTCAAAGAAAAGCATGTCTGCCTATCAAACAAGACGCATGTGGAGAATGAGCAGTATGTTTATGTGCAAGCCGAGGGTGAGTGCGTGGCTGTACATAATTACATAATACAGAAATGTCTGTGAGCATGTAGAGTGTTTGTGGAGGAACAGTGTGCCTGTGTGTTTGCAAGAGAGGAAATGAGATTGTATTTCTGTATCCTATTTTGTATGGATTGTTGTATTATATATAAAAAAAGATAATTATAAAAATAATCACGAGTAAATTGTGTAAAACTAATAAATTAACCAATAATTTGTGAGATAGCTATGAACACAACTCAGTATTAAGAAATGTCATTATTTTCATAGCAACGGTTTTATTGGAGTTTATTCAATGTTTTTATTTAATAGCATTTCCCCTAAGGACACTGGTACACTGATTTCATGTCACATTTAACTTAATAATATCAAATTTCCTGATCACCTCTCCAGCCAATCACTTGCTTCTCTTTAGCAAGCAAGCTGAACAGCTGCTACCACATTGTAGCTCCATTGTTAACGGGAGCAGCTAGGTGGTCTTTACACAGTTACCTCAGTAGTGTTTTGAAAGTCAAAAAAATAACATTTCCCATTGGTTGAGTTCTTAAGTTTTAAATTATTAATAATTATTAACAATTATTTTACAATGTATTGGTTCATTTATATAGTTTACACAATTTATTCATATGATTTTTTATTTCATAATTATTTATCTATTTATTTAATATTGAATACTTTTCTAGGCAAACCAGGCAGTTGATAGCTGACAATGATAGCGGTACAGTGCATCATTAAGACTTCACTGTTTTTGATGATGCAGCTCAATTAGCAGAATACAGACAATATCAGTAATACATCAGCAAAGTTCTGTCTACATACTGTATGTGTTTGAGCATGCAGTCATCTTTGTGTTATCATATTGTGTGATGGTTTTAGGGTTGAGCTTCTCAGAGTGATTCTTTCGTAGAGAATTTTCTGGAAGCCCACTGACCTCCCAACAGATCCATATTGGCCGCGCCAGGGGAGGTGGCGGCTGCTGTGCTAGTGGGAGGAGCTAGAGAGACTCCGGGTTCTGCCGCTGCAGGAGTGGGTGTTGCTGCTGCAGAGGAGGGGGTGGGCTCTGCCGTGAGGGTGGGTTCAGATAGCAAGGAATCGCCCATTTCTGCGAGCACCAACGGGGTGTTCGTAATCCCCAAAGAAAGGTACCAAAATAAACCCCAAAAGAGCAACCAAAATAACCAGTTGAGTCACCGTTACAACAGTGAACAAAAACCAAAACAAAATTCAAATCAAGCCCAGTTAATCAAATTTAGAATTGACAGACCAAAGTAAAATCCAAATTTAACCAAATTAAAGTTGTAAAAATTATTGAACACCATCCAGTCATAACCAACAAATAAAAGACAACCAACCAAAATGGCCCCCGTTGAAAACCAAAAACAGACAATGGAGTATGTGGAGGGAAGGGAGAGAGAAGGCAGAGAGAAACAAAGAGACTACTCAGACTAAAGAGAACAGCTTGAGGAGACAAACAGGGTGGTAACCATGTGACATTTGTACATTATAGTCTATCTTTAAGTTTAATTTGGATTAAAACACTGACATTCACCTCAATTTCAGATTAGAGTTTGTTCAGAAAGAAAGTCAGTGACGCTGAGGAAGATGATTTAAGATTACATTAGTTTAAATAAGAGCTTGGAGGTGAAGTGAAGAGTGGAGTGACACTCACCTGATCCAAGGAGATCTGTTGTAGCATAAAACGAGGAAATGGGGAAAAAGACATGTTAGTTCAAGCCTAAATTATGACAGTTCCTATAGATTGAATTAGTTTACTCTCCTAAACTGAAAAGATGATCACTGAGAGAAAATAGATCATTTGTCTTCCATTCACAGTACTGGCTTAAGACATTGTGGATTTGGAAACCAGCCGCTGCTTTGACAGGAAGGACGGAGACTTACCTCCCCAAGACGTGGGTGCAGCTGATGGTGCTGAGGGCCCCGAGGAGGACAGTGGATCCAGGTCCAACAAGGAACTGAAAGATGAGACAGAAACAGAGAGAGAACGACATTCAATTCATCATCCTCTGCAGTAGGTGAGCTCCCGGTTGCGGAAAGGTCTAGGCATCTTGGTTTAGTATGTTAATAAGCACTTAAACATTAACTATAGCTGAGGCTGATGCTGTGAGCTTTTCAGGTATTTGGCCATGAAAGAAAATATAGGACAAAGTAAAATTTTGACATGAGGATGGCACAAGAGGAAAAGTCAGGAAAGTGATAACAATTACATTATCTACTTTTGCAAAATAAGCTCTTAAGCATGGTACTAAGTGGCCTCAAGGACAATTTATTGTCAAGAGATTTTCCGAATCAAAGAGGCAGAGAAAAGAGAGGAAGTCAAAGAGACTTTACAGCAAACAAACACTCACTCTTCAGCCGGCTCTGGAGCAGCAGCAGCGGCAGCGCTCTCCCCAGGAGGAGGCTGCAGTGTGGGAACAGCGTTTGAAGATTTGGCCGGGGTCGATGTCGGAGACACATTGTTTGTCGGAGACCCCTGGAAGATAGACAGAGAAGCCCCATTTCAGCTGTGCATCAGTCTGGAAGAACTCATCAAAAATATTGACTGTTTTGAAAGTGCATCTCACCTTTGTTGGAGACCTGAAAGAGTGAAAGAGTAGGAGGAATTGTTAATGCTTTTGCTTGAAACAGACAGATCTGCAGGACACCGGCTGAAAATTATTGGACAGGTCTATTTTTAAAGGTCTAAACTCAAGA
>NW_023340246.1:9324372-9329476 GCF_004916995.1 Morone saxatilis
CAAGACAGATTGCGTCATATGTGATCATATGAAGAGTTCATTTCCAAAGCAATAAACAAAGAAATCTCTGAAGCATCCAATTATTTCAAATACTCTTTGTCATTTTTCATTTTGTGCTAATAACAAATTTAACTTTGGAAAAACAATCTTCATATACTGATTCACATTGCATGTCAAGATGTGATAGTACACATGAGGTGACTTACTGTTGATCAAAACATGTGTTTCTCTCAGCATTCACACATGTTATCACACCAATACACACATTTCCACATGTAAACCTTGCTATAGTTTGGTGCATAATGTGCACATTTCTATTCACATGGGGATCACCTACATACTGTAATTCACATGTGAACAATGTGTAAGTTTACCTGCGGGGGAAATGAATGTAAAAAAAAAAATCTACACAGTTTTCTAAGAAGTTAGTAAACTCCAAACAAAACACACAGTATATGCTCACCCTTCACTGGTGATTCCAAATGAACATAAAGAGGGATAAAAGAGAGGAAGGATTAAAGGAAATTGAAAAAATAAAGCACTTGAGCCTTCTTTCTACCAACATTTTAGTGACATAAAACAAAACAAGGAGTTTCTCAGATCTCAACTTCTGTTATTTTCTTCTATTCTGGCCTCCTAGTATTAGAGGCCCCAAAATGAAATTAAAAGACTTGTCATAAACAATCTCTTACCCCTTCTTTCCACCCTTTGTATCCTCCAGACCATTCATGTGCGTTTCCAGACTCTCCAGGATACTGCTGGGAGCCTGACGGAAAATCAAAACTGCAGTAATCAATAAATAATCCTTTCCACTTGTATGGCCAATATCAGGCTGTGCATCAAGTCAGTGTTTACATTTTAATTACCAGAAAAAAGTGGTAAAAATGAGAGTGACATTGGGAAAATCTCACTGCAATACCCTCATGCATGTATAAACAGAGACACACAAAGACGATTTGTGTCTGAAATTCAATTAGGATTAACATGCCAACACTTCATCCTGTAAACAGGCACTCAGCCAGGGCACCCTGTGTTACTGTGGTTACCGGGTCCTCGAGAGGTTGAAAAGGGCAGTCTTCATCATCTGAGTCTGCTAGATCCACCACTACCCCCGGGTGGAGACACTGGGCGGGGAGATTATGGTGGGTGAGTCATGGGTGTTTCTGTGTGGGTGCATGTGTGCTTGTCAGGTGGGATGGGTGGTATTCATGTGCACTACATCCTTCCAGGGAGCAAAAAAATAAATAAAATGAGAGCCGCGATGTGTGTTAACTTACGTAGTTGATGTCAGGAATGTCATTTTTGTCAACTCCAACTGTCTGTTAAAGGAAAAGAGTTTAAAATCAGCATTACCACACTTTACAGTCACGACTCAGGACATACAGACGGGTGACAAATTAAACGAAAAACCTCCATAGATCAGCAGAGCAACATAACAAATGCAGATTCTTCCACACAGGTGCACTGCATGGTACACTTAAGCAAAGTAAAGGTGCAATTTTGGGTCTACTTGTCCCCCTCCTCCTGGTGGAAGTGGTCTCGTCCAGGATCACAATTACAGGAAAGTTTACTGTATTCTGTTTACATTGTTTTAATTAGCATCTAGTCCCCTTTATCCTTTGTGAGTTTTTCTGAGTTTGGTCTTAATCAACTTGCCGTAGTTGATACTTTCTGATGGAAATCCCTGTCCTTAAAGCAGATATCAAGCTAGTTAATATCTCTATCTGAACAATGTCCCCATCCATAGGGTGTGAGGAGGTCGCTGAATAGTTTGATGAGATGAATCAAAGTCTCCAGATCTCAACCCAATTGAACGCCTATGAGAGATTTTGGACCGGTGTGATAGACAGTGCTCTCCACCACCATCAAACACCAAATGAGGGAACATCTTTTGGAAGAATGGTCTTCATCCCTCCAGTTCTAGAGACTTTTAGAGTCAATGCCAAGGCGCATTGAAGCTTCCTGACAGACCACATGCTGTCAGGCCCAACACTTTACAAAGACACTTTATGTTGGTTTTTCATTTAATCTGTCACCTGTCTGTATATATATATATATATATCATTATGAAGGTTGTAGTGAGGGCTGTTGGTTGTCCCTTACCTCAGCCAGCTTCATGAATTCCCCAATCTTTGTCACCCTGGTCAGGAACCTCTTGTAGATCTCCAAGGCCTCCTTACAGTCACTCTTCTTCATCTTGAAGTATTTCTCTATGTACAGAAAACAAGAGGTTTGCAGGTTCAGATTCACTGTGATCCATGTTTTCATCTCTGAGGTGTCCAGCAAAAGGTCCTTGTGGACCACTGACCTAATAGGTTGATGATTCCATCATTGTAGGATGCAAACAGTTTGACCAAGTCCTTGAAGAGGAGCAGGAATGCAGCATTGATGATCCCATTGTTCAGCTCCTTGGGATGAACCTGAGAGGAGAAAGAGAAGAGAACCTCTGTGTTGTGATGCTGCTGATGGTTCTGTCAAATAAATGTAGAAATCAAGCCAAAGTCTGACTCACATCAAACTCCAGGAGTGTGTCAATCTGAGTCTGCAGAACAGGCATGCCTTTCAACAGCTTCTCAGTGGTCATGGTCCTCATCACGCCTTCAGCACTGAAAGAATACAGACAGAGCATTAGATGTTCCGCAGGGATAAGAACAGCCATTAGATATAGCACAAGTAACAACAAGTGAAAATCACACTCATAAATGAGTCAAATTGCTAAATAATACAAAAGCCAAAGCATGAACTGTCTAGACAGTAGAGGGTAGAGGTATGAGGAATCAAAGGCCTAAAAGCACAAGCTCTCTGAACATACCCCTTCTTGACTCTGGTGAAATCAAAAGCCATCTGGCGGTAGGCGAAGGCTTTCTCGTTCAGGTATCGTCCGTACCGTCTAATGAATGTAGACATGTCATAGCCTAAACAGAAGATTTATGTCAGAAGGTAGGCAGGGTTCAATAATGATTTGTCCAGTTCTTTTGATCAACTCAACAGTGTCTTTTTGCAGCAGGTATAAAAGCTTTTTAAAGAGAAAACGTCCTGAAAATGTTCAGAACTGCAAATCAGTTATCTGCACACAAAACTAAAACAATACCCACATGCTGCTATCTTGTTCACAATTTCTTCTTTTATTCCACATGTATATGACTTTATTTCCATTTTCATTTTTGGGATAAATCCCTTAATAGTTTAACATGTGTCTTTCATTATTTTAGTTTTAGCAGATCCAAATGTATGTATATTTGTCTAAGCATGCTTACAAATGTGTGTAAGATTAGGCATTTGAGACAGAAATGCCAGCATCTGTTTTCATGCATGTTTGCTCGCTCCTGTATGAGTGTGTGTACAATTACACGTCCAGTCCCTCCTACTTGCCAGATGGCCCTCTTTGTGTTTATCTCTTCCTGTTTCTCTCATGTGTTGCCAGATACGGCGATATTGTTCTTACCGTGAGAGCCGGTTTTGTCGATAAAATTGCTGAGGTTGAACAGGGAGGTCCTGGAGGCCAAGTACTGAATGAACCTCTGAGGAAGAGAAAGAAACACAATAAACAGTCACTACACCTGTTGAGGGTAGTGGAGGAAAAACTACAACAAATACTTTAACACCTGTACTTTTTGAACAATATCTCATTCGATCATATAGCAGCTTTAACAGATAAATAGCCAGGAGTAAAAAAAAAAAAAAAGCAAAATAAAGAAAAAATGGACTGACCATGAAATGACCATCTGCCAAGTGATGTACTGTGTAATACTACTGGACTAGCTAGCATAATCAATCAAGAGTTGCATGTATAATAAATACAAAGTCATGTTTTTTTAGGTATCCAAGATTATTTTAACATCTTGTTCCTCTGCACGCCTAGGGAATCTATAAAGTATATGGTCTCAGACAGGGACACTCTATGAAGTAAAGCCTTGTGTGTTTCGCATTCAGTTTTTGAAGTTGACGTTTTCCACTTCTGTTGAAGCAGCAGATAACTGCTCTGGTTCTTCCCGATTGACATCGTTGTAAAAAGTTATGTTACATAGAAAGTAAAGGGAAAAGTAGAAAATGGTACCCTTCTTGGGACAGCTTGCATTCAAACATGTGCATATTGTAGGGAGAGTGTTTACTTCTGGTACCTTGTGTCTAAAAATAAACTGTAACCAATTAAAATAAAGCCTTCATATTTATCTTATACCACTGAATAAAACTGGATTCAAGGTTGAACTGAATTGCACCCACTAACCTCGTTGCCGTGGACACACATGTGATGACTGGTGACAAGGGCCTTGAAGACGACCACCCAGCTGGCATTAGTAGCTCGCTCAAACAGCGTGTCAGCCATCTGAGGGATGTTAACATTGGTGGTATTGGTGGCTGACACCAGGTCTGCAACACAGCCACAAAGAAACATCATCATTCACAGACATCATTCTGTCAGGGCTTTTATCCTCAACATGTGAAACCTGGAGGGCCGACAACATGAAGTAGTTTTCATACAAGATGAAGGGGAGAGCCACAGTTAGTTTAGTCTCAGAGCAATGTCTACATAATTTTAACTGTCTGATTAAACTTTGATTAAGTGAGTGTTCGCTGCAGAGCTTCTCTAGAGACCCATGAGAATATTAAGCCAGGAGATAGGCCTAAGGTACATACAAAATGATGTCAGTGCACGAGCCCACACACATATGCAGGCACACACACACACACGCTGACAGTGCAGAAGGAGTAAATAATGCTTTGTCAGCTCTCCCTGGGTGCCAGTTCAGACAGAGGGAGAGGTCTCCAGCAGTAAGTGTCCAGACCGTTGCATCAGCACAAGATGGAATATAAGGTGTGCAGCAGCAGTAGGATGTGCAGATACATTCAATTCAATTACAATGCTAATAATAATAAAGATAAATGTGTTCACTATATCTGATTCTCTGTGTTAAACAAACAATTGGTACTTACTTCATTACTTTTACTTTGTTATGGATTACATACTTTATTATTGCTGATCCTCACATTATGAGTGAATGTTCAGGATTTGTGCCTGAAAAATGACTAAAAATAGCTGCCATTTAAATTCTTTGTTGAATAACTAATTGAGTAATTGACTATTTTCAGTTCAATTCAAAGG
>NW_023340246.1:9329544-9348982 GCF_004916995.1 Morone saxatilis
AAATATATGTTTATACAGATTAGTGAAAGAAATATCTTAAATTTAAATATCAGGCTTGTACTTAAAAATACAAATAAGTATTCAGTTTTGTACCGCAGTAGATACACAGTTTTGTGCACCTGGGGCCCGTTTATATTGTATTTATTCTTTGTCTGATGTGGGAGTTTCTTCTTAAATATTGGGGTTATTTGTTCAGAGAGAGAGAGAGAGAGAGAGAGAAAGAGCGTGCAGACAGATGGCTACGCAAATATTAAAAGAGAGCGAGAGAATTTTGTCAGGAAGAGGAAGTAACACTTTGAAATTGGAGAGGTGATATTTCTCTAATGAATTTTACTGCAGAATGATTGTTAACCACACTAAAAAACATGTTTGACATAATTTACATAAATGGATATAGGGGCATATATTGCAATTGTTGAGGGACATAATTGGGGTAGAATAAGTACAGAATGACAATTTTGTTTAGATTCTTAAAATATTGAAGCATGAAACATTTACATATTCTGCAAATGCATTTTTGTCTCCAGCCCACTGACATTGACAGCTGAGCAACAAGGGCAGGACTGAATGTATTCACACAGAGTGCCAGAGAGGATTGCAGCAAATATTGGCAGGCACCTCTGATAATGGAAGGAGGGGGAAGGCCATTATATTGAACAGGCCTTGCCTTGAGAAGGTAGATACCAAAGTGGAGACCACACCGAAAATACAGCAAGGTGATGAGCAAGAGAAGGCCAGGAAGGAAGAGAAAGAGCGAGAGTCAGTCTGTCGGGGAGCACTGATGTAGACGTGAATGTGTAAGAATTGAAAAGACATGAGAGTTCGAGCCGTGGGGCTGTTCAGTGGCAGGATGGCAGACCGGGTTGGGGGTTAGGGTGGTTGTGGGGGATGTAAACAAATTATTACTAATCACTGGCCCTGTTCTTTCTATGGTGGCTGTCTCACTGCCCATCCCCCGGCACACATATTGTACATACACACCTGTCTTGACACCACCTGTTTCACACCATCGCTAACATGTCTCTATTATCAGCTTTACTGTCAGTCCAGTTTATTTAATGATCTTCCTAGCACAATAGAGAATATCAGCTGTAATCATCAACATGAAAAATAAAAGGCAAATTAATTAAAAATGGTCTGAATTAGATTGAAGTTAATAGAGTAATCAGCATGCTTCTTCTGATCTTTGTATAACTAATAATTATGCTCCAATCCATCTGTACAGCTTGACCAGATGGTAACAGCCATACTGTAACATCTCTGATGATGGCTCATGTTTTTTATGTTTAATGAAATCTGCAGTGACATCAATCATCATTTCCCCCACTGTGTTTAGGTATTATTTAGTCTTTTCTGCAACACCCACATTAGAGTTTTTATTCCATCCTCTGTTTATCAATTTCACTCTTTTTTTTTCCCAGTTCCTGATTTAGCCTCACTTTTCACTCTGTGAAATGGCTGAAGAGCTCACTCCCCTGCAACCTTTTCAAGTGACACACGGAGAGACACGGTACACAATGGCTGAAAAATTATTATATAACATTATCATGTCACTGGCACAACTACAAGTTGATATTCATACTAGCATGATGAACACACATGATCCACAGCCATTCTCAGACTCTGAGCTCATAAGAAGCAATAATTACGTATGTCATTATATCTGTTGACTGGTGTTTAATGGTGTTGATATTGGCCATATCATAGCATATAATCCATGCTTTCTGTTGTGATGTCAATACCTGAAACAAACTCACACTGACATACAAGTGTGTGTGTGTGTGTCTAATGAGGATTGGCTGAGCTAAATAAAGACTCTTACGGTAATCCACGGCCTACAGGAGACGTCTAATAATGAACTGTGAGGTCTCATACTGTGTGAGTGTATGTTTGTGTGTGATAGTGTCTGTCACAGTGCGTCTTATACTCCGTGTCTCAGTCTGTCTGCGATAATCGTTTTTATCGTTTCACAACAGGCTACTCTAGTTGTAGCCAGAATATTCCAGATAAAATGAAACAGAACACACACGTTAACAACTTGATGATTCATCCAGATGGCCTAATTCTTGTCCTGCCACTCCTTCTCAGGTGCTTTCACACCAATTTGCATCTTAGCTGTGTCCAAAATCCTTGCTCACTCATTCACTACTCCCTATAATAGACACCCAACACTTTACAACTATTAATCTTTGTATGAAACGTGACGAATAGCATTGATAGATTCTTAGCACAATGCTAACACACAAATAAAAAAGCAGTGATTATAGTGCACTATATAGTAAAAAGTGGGTGGTTTTAGTCGAAGCCCTTTATTCATGAGACCCCAATAACTCACATGTGACCCCAATGTTGTATGTGTTTAAATGTCACCCCACCAATTTGCAGGAGAGATGAGGACTAAACAAAAGCGATTGTTTGACATTTACTTTACTCTCATATCTGTATGTTTAATATTAGGCTGCAGCCGGTTAGCTTAATTTAGCATAAATTCTGGAAACAAGTCATTTAGCTTATCTAAGCATCAAGAAGGTCAGAAGGTAACAAAATCCACCAATCAGCACCTCTAAAGCTCACTAATTAACGCGTTATATCTCGCAGTGACAAGAATTCATGAAGTTGCAGCTCCCTGCCAAGACACAGTCTGGCACATAACCCCCTATAAAACAGCGACTTGTCATTTTTACACTTCAGTCTTTGTAGGGATTACATGAAAAAGAAACAGCTAGCTGTTTCCCTTAGTTTCTAGTCTGTATAGGCTAACCAGCTGCTGGCTGTAGCCTCATATTTAATGGACAGATGTGTGAGTGGTCTCGATCTTCTCATCTAGCCGAAAGAAAGCAAATAGCAGGTGATTTCCAAAAAAGCTGGACTATTGCTTTAAGGACTGCAGCCGTGGAATTAGTTTAATTTTGATAAGACATGTTAGCTGTAGCTCCAGCAATGTGGTCATCAGCTTCTTGTTCATGTCAGCACATTGATTCCACTCTTTGATACAGCTATTTCTACACCAAGTGTATTTTCAGCATGTCCTCAGATGAATTTAAACCTCTTGTCTTTCGTGTTTAGCTGACCTTGCACAGACCACATGTTCACTACAAATGTGTAACACATACCCTCCAGTGTTCTTTCCCCTACATGACTAAATAAACCGAGTGTTTTACAGCCAGTAGTGAGAACTCAAATGCAAGCATCAAAGCCGCAGAGATGTTTGCTCTCCATATAGAGAAAAAATCCTGTACACATATTTTTACCTTTGCAGCTTTCATTTTGTAATTGAATCCTGGGTAAAAAGGCACCTGTGACCCCTGTATTCACAATGATAACTGCTAATACTTCAGATGGTTCATCTATTATATTTTTCCATGTACAATCAGGAGACAGTAATGGCCACTTGTTAGACTAAATGTTTAGTCAATTACCTGCACTGAAACACGATTACAAAAACATTCAGAAGCGCCCATCAGTGTATTAGTTCTAGTTAAAGAAACATACATTCATTAGGATTGTGCCTGCTCTCCAGAGATGACAGGCCTGTCATTTGTCTGCTTCCTTCTCACAATCTCCCTCTGTCCCTATGGTGCCACCCCCTGACAGTCTCAATCTGTTGCCATGGCAACAGTACTGCACCACCATTACCACCACCAACAACCCACACCCACATCAACCCCAAGGGTCACAGACTGTGTCACTGTGACAAAAGAATAAAGTGCATTTACTTTGCAGTTACTTACAGTATTTGATATCCTATTTTCCGCCTATTATACTAAAATATATCATACTATATTAAGTGAATATTGTGTTAGGGGGAAATGTTTTTCAGTTTGTTTTTGTTTTTTTTGGTTAGGAATTTCCTCCAGCCAAGATGCAAGAGAAGCACAGTGGCCTACATACAAGACGCTTGTTGAATTGCCCTAGAAATGGATACAGCATAACCTCATAGACTAAAAACCTCATAGAAGACAACGTGTCCATACGTGTGTACACTATATCATAATGGGTTATCTTATAAATAAAGTGTATGCGGATATTGCCACCTGTCTGGAGTGTTTGTGGTATCAAGAGGTCAATAGAAGTTGCCTCCTGCAGTTGGAGAAAGAGGCTGTGGCTTGTACCAGCGTCTATTTGCTCAATAGCTACAACAGTCTGTACAGATGAAAGTTACAGACACACAGAAAACAAATACATGTAGAGAATGAGGAAGCAATGGTCTCTGGTGCATGCTAGCATTAGCATTGTCACCTTTGGCTGTGTAAATAATGCAAGGCAGTCATTGGCTGGTTATTTAATTATTCAGCAGGGGAGCGGATCACAAGATATAAGGTCCTAGCCCAAGACACAGGGACCAGACCTGCACAGCGACCACACACAGACACAGACAGACACTTACAGACATGAAAAGAAAAGACATGCAGAGCCAATCAGACCACCCGTCATCTGTATGCAGTGTCATGCCACTGCTTTGGTCTGACTCAGTATTTGTGCTAGATGACAGTGATTAATCATGATTTGTCATAAGGTGGCCCCTGCTGTCATCTGTAGATGTGTCAATAAAGCTGTGAGGTTTGATAATTTTATTCAGCTATGACTTTATGGCCCCACATCGGCCTGAACTCACTGATAGACAACATGAAATCAAAATAGACATCTGTGCAGGTCGCTCAGACAGCATCTTAGCTTAACATTCACATTTTAATATGTATGTATGTGTATATGTGTGCATGAACTTAATTCAGTATGTTCAGCTACAATAAAGCTTCAATGTGAAGCTAAAGAAAGGAGCAGAGGGAAGGGACATTAAATGGTCTATCTCTGAGGATGACTTGTCAGTCTACCCTAAAATATGACCTTTTCTCCCTCCCTCTCCCTTTCTACTCTCTTTCCCTCTCTCTGGGTTTCCATCATCTTTACTGGAGGCTGACACACAGGGTCACCAGAGGGGTCATCACCATGGCTACATCAATTAATTATAGAACCACACCCTTTCGAGCTAAGGGAATTAAGAAATGACCGGTCATAATGATGTGGTAGCTCTTAACGGCTGTGATGGCATGTGGTCTGGGTGGATGTGTATGCAGCCAGGTTTGCCTATAGGCCCCGTACAGCCAGGGCCGTGCAGTAAGAAGGAAGAGGAAGAATGACTACACTTACACTCCAGGTGCTTTTTCTTGGGCGCCATCACTTCATGAGTGGTGGCTTTGCAGACAGCCCGGGCCATATCTGATCCCGTTAGCTGGTATTGCGCAGCGGCAATGCGATCCGTGAGCGTTTGCCCCGACATTTTCTCTCCGTTGAATCGACCACCTCAGTAATGTATTTCACCACAGGGACGATGGGGAGGGGAAATATATGAATATAACCCAGCAGCTTCCCAAATGGTTCAACGAGCGGCGCTTTCCTCTTCCCCGACTGATAGGCCTGTGACCTTCTGTGTGGGCGGACAAAAAAGCACACAAAATGAGCTCACACCACCAGGATAAATGTTATATTCGCATCAAATCGCGCGGTCACGTTGATAATATGCGCGGAGACGTGAGTAGACTTACGCAAGGTTGTGAATTCCCCTCGGCTCGTCCCGTTATAGTCCTCCAACCGTTCAGTTCAGCACCTTGGACAGCTAATGCCACTCGGTTATGTAACACCCAACTGGCAATGAAAGCTATTTTCTCAGCCCGCAGCAATTTATTCTAAGAAGAGAAAATAGGCCAGTGTAAAAGGCTGTGCACGCTTTGATTGTCCAAAAAAAAAAAAAAGAAATCTTGGAAAATGACGGAATGTAAATCAACACCCCATAGGTCGGTCAAATATCCCGTTTGGAGGGTGCATCAGGTTTGGCTGTCTTTCCTCAGTGCATTGAACAAAAAAAAAAGCTTTCAAGATGAATGAATAAACTCGCAATTTCCTCCTCGGTTGTCAGGCTGCGGGGTTTCTTTCCTCTCGGACCCTGTCAGTTTCGGCTTAGATGTGCCGCTTCAGATGCTCTGGTTCTCCTCGATCGACAGAAAAATGCGCACCGCTCCCCGGTGGTGTCGCCAACACTGCGCAGCGCAGGATGCTCAGGAAGAGGAAAAGGCAGAAGGGAATTTCCTTTTTCTCCTTCCCCCTGTCGTTTGTTTATTTATTTAGCCTATCTATATGTCCATCTAGACTCTCCTCCCCCAGCGGGTGCTTGGACAGGGTTGGATGACACACGTCGCATCCCACGTCTCTTAAAGGGGAGTCTACATGGGGTCACTGTGTGCAGAAACCCCTATCACGATGCGCCAAAGGGTTAATATACGAGCGTGACTGTGGCTTATGTTGCTGCTGCATGTCAGCTATGCATCGCACAGGTTTGCACGTACAGGATGCAGAGAGACAGATGATGAAGGTGAAACACTTTCTGGTAGATTTAAGCAGACCCTCTGATTGCCCATACCACGGCATGTTTAGATTTGTGTTTGTGATCAGCTAAGTTGATCAGGGTTATATTCCGGCCTACAATACTGTTAAGACAAGAGCAAACAGAGCAGTTTTAAATGTGTCCAAACCCACCCCCCATATTTGTGCTACATGGGCCTAAAATAATGCTTTTCTTGGGGATATTTTAACCTAAAATGGATGTAACCACATCTGCTCTGAAGCAAGCAGCATGATATTTTGTAGGAACGAGCATATAACATTAAATAATAACTGTATATGGTCATTTTGCTCGGTGGCGGTGTTCAGGGCATCCCTACATCAGAGCCTTACTCCTCTAATGGGAGAAATACAGCGCACTGATAGGCACGCTGAACGTGCTTACGTCACGTGACGTGCACGGAACTGTAGCCACGTCGTCAATGAGAGGGAGGAACCGGAAGAACAGGAAGCGTTTCATTGACTACACTTCACTGCTTATCATCTAGAAGAACAGTAAGTGAATTAAAAAACAACTTAAAGCGCTTATAGTCACAGCTTTGTTTTGTCTTTTACGTTCATTCCCGGAGGCAGCAGTTTGTTCTGTGTGTTAATGTAGCTGAGGTCAAGTAAGTTGCTCTGTCATTCAATTAATGTGATTCACTTTATTGAGTTGATCTCTTTGGTAGACGACAGACTGCTGCAAACTTTGCCCCCTCGTCCTTTGACTTGTTATATGAAAGCTTGGTTGTTTTCAGTTGTCGTTTTAATCCAAATGTACGCGTGCATTATATTTTAATTCATGTGTAGCCTATGTTTGAAAAGCTTGGTAGATTTTTCAGTATGTTTTAGTTTATCATATAATTAAAATTCGACCTGCTTTAACTAGCTACAACATTAGAAGCCATCTTATATGTGTATGCAGTAATAATAGTACTAAAGTTGTAAATGAATAATACTTCGGTGTGTTTGTTATGTGTTCATGATGTGTTTTAGTGATGGCCCAGTTTGAGGAAGTATCAAAGAAGTCCAGTCTGCACCCTAAGCCTGCAGGTTTGGTTTTGCAGTATGGCACCGCTGGTTTCAGGACCAACGCCAAACAGCTGGATCACGTCATGTTCAGGATGGGACTGCTGGCCACCCTCCGCTCCAAAAAGACCGAAGCAACCATCGGAGTCATGGTCACCGCATCACACAACCCTGAGGTGAGAAGGAGGTTCAAAAACGTTAATATGCCACTTTATGTTAAACTGTGTGTCTTGCCATAGACACACAGTTTAATTTGTATTCTGTGTGGATCAAATTATTGGTTTTATTTTAAAATTCTCGGTTAACCTTTCAAGTCATAACCTTGTTTATTTGACCCCATGATGTTGTACTGCCAGTTTAACAACCCTAAAACACCTTGTAATCATAATCCTCCCCTTCAACATCCTCCCGTATGTCTTTTTATATCTGCACTCGTGTAGGAGGACAACGGCGTGAAGCTGGTTGACCCCATGGGGGAGATGGTGACTCCGACATGGGAGGGCTATGCCACCCAGCTGGCCAACGCCGAGCAGGAAGATTTGCTCGCTGCTCTGAAGGACGTTATAGAGAAGGAGGCCATAAACATGAGCCAGGAGGCTAACGTGTTTGTTGGCAAAGATACCAGGTATATGAACTTGTTTGGATTTCATAGATGGGCTCAAAATTAAACTAAATGCACTTTTACCAGGCTTTTATGCCACTTTGTGTCATTAATTCTAGACTCAAAAACAGGTATAACAAAAGACTAAAAAAAACACTTTTGTCCTTTGACTATAGAAGCAGCAGTGCCAGCCTTTCACAGGCAGTCCTGGATGGAGTATCTGCACTTGGTGGTCACAGCAAAGGTAGGTTTAATTAAACTTTAATAACCTCATGATATTCATTTGCTTACTTAGTTAGTGTCATTCATTTCTGTACCTTTTTTCCCTTCTTGTCTTGTTCATCAGACTATGGTTTGGTGACCACCCCACAGCTCCACTACATGGTTTGCTGTCAGAACACGCAGGGTAAATATGGAGAAGCCACAGTGGAAGGTTACTATAAGAAACTCTGCCAAGCTTTCATTCAGCTCACAAAGAATGTAAGAAAACAGGATGAGATCCCATGACTGTATTGAAGCCCTCTACATTTGGGTGTGTTTGTGCAATATATTCATCCATAACATAATAATTCCAGAAACCTCTACTTTCTCCCTCCCTCCATCTTTTTCTCTCTGGTAGACGTCCAATTGTACAGATGATCAGAAGCACCTCTCTGTGGACGGTGCTAATGGTATTGGGGCTCTAAAGGTGCGTGAGATGGAGAGTCACCTGAAGAAGGAGCTGCATATATCGCTGTTCAATGATGGCAGTAAAGGAAAGCTCAACCACCAGTGTGGGGCTGACTTTGTCAAAGTGCAGCAGAATGCTCCGACAGGTGCGACTTTATATGGTTCAAAGAGCAGAGAAAGTTGCAGATGGATATTATTTGTCTCTAAAGGAAAATACTTTATCTACTTTCTAATTATAGTATACTAGAGTGACAGCTAAACAGTAAATATGATGTATATGTGTCATACGAAGTCATTGATGCAATGTTTGACCACAAGATGGAGACTGTAAATCAGCAAACTGCCAAAGAACTATCATATATTTCAACATCTTATAACTTTTAATTTGATCCAAAATCCAATAATGTCCACTCCTCCTCTCCTCTTCCCTCTGTAAAGGCATTAAGATTAACCCAGGGGAGCGTGGCTGTTCCTTCGACGGCGATGCTGACCGAATAGTTTACTACTACACCGACACTGAAGGACAGTTTCACCTTCTGGATGGAGACAAAATCGCAACTCTCATCAGCACTTTCCTTAAAGAGCTGCTCACACAGGTAATCCCTCAAATACAAACATGAAAACAACAAATAGGCAGACTTACTCAAACTCTTAGTGAATGGTTTTTGTTTCTGTTCATACAGGCTGGTTTAGATCTGAAGATAGCTGTGGTGCAAACCGCTTATGCTAACGGAAGCTCAACACACTACCTGGAAGACACCATGAAGGTGAGGAAACACAAGTGCATTTTTAAAATGTATTTTTCTTCAAATGAATAAATATGTGCTTACATCTTTTCCTGTGATTTAGGTAATAGTGAGGTGCACTAAAACTGGAGTAAAGCACCTTCATCACGCAGCACAGGAGTTTGATATCGGTGTGTACTTCGAGGCTAACGGTCACGGCACTGTGAGTAGATCAGACACACACACTCTGACAGATCACACACAAGCACAATCTTGTGGTATATCTGGTGTCATTAATTAATTAGTAATACATAGTTCTGATATTATGTGTCACAATGTGGGTTGCGGTCAGGTGTTGTTCAGTAAGGCGGCGGAAGAGAAGATCCGGCAGCTAGCTGAGAACCCAGGCGCCGACGACGAGATGAAGAGAGCGGCTCTCCTGCTGCAGAACACTGTGAACGTCATCAACCAGGTGGACACACACATACCAACACACACTGAACCATTAAAGCAACGAGCTCATTGTTTTACTGACTCGCAGTTCTGATGTGTTACTTTGTGTTTTTATCTTTAAAGACTGTAGGTGATGCTATTTCTGACATGCTGCTGATTGAAGCCATATTAGCCATCAAGGGTATGACTATCCAGCAGTGGGACGCCATCTACAGCGACCTGCCAAACAGGCAGCTCAAAGTCAAGGTTCTCATTAATTTATGTATTATAATGTATAATATTTCTGATAGGTAATCTTGTAGGGAAATACGTCACCTTAGTGTTGTGACAATCCTGGAAAGTGCTTGAAGTTTAGGGGAAATTATTTAAAATGTATTAGATAAATCTGAATTTTGGTGTAAAAAATATTAAAGACTTGGCCTCACTTCTCTCCATCCCTGAAGAGCTGCTTCTGATAGATCTTTTTTATATAATAGCAGTTTTAAAATTAAAGCGTCATTGTGATTTCTTGACTTGGAGAATTCATGAGCAAGTAATTAGACTTAAGTGCAAGTCTTACCCAAACATGACATTCATTATGAGTTCCTAAATTTCACCAACAAGACCTTTATAATTCGATATACCTGTGACTGCAGTAACCCTAGACCTGGTAGCGTTTCATTCTCTCACTCAACACTTCAGGACAGCAGACCTGTGTTTGTTACTTTTCTCTTTTGCTGTTTTGTACATGATCTGTACTCCCATCAGTTCCACTTCCACACACGTATTTGTGCGTAAGCAGTTATAAATAGATGTATTTGTGCTTTCTGTAGGTGTCGGACCGCAGGGTGATAGACACAACGGATGCAGAGAGAAAGGCAGTGAGCCCAGCGGGACTGCAGGAGGCCATTGACAGTTTAGTGAAGAAGTACAGACTGGCCCGCTCCTTTGTGAGACCCTCCGGCACTGAGGATGTCGTGAGAGTTTACGCAGAGGCAGAAACACAGGTGAGAGTTTCTTTTGGTCCACTTTTGAGACTTTTTTCTGTCCTTTTGCTTTTATTCTCTGATACATAGAGGCGATGTGTTTGTGTTCTAGGAGAGTGCTGATGACCTGGCACATGAAGTCAGCCTTGCAGTTTATCGTCTTGCTGGCGGAGTCGGGGATGAACCCAAACCGTTGCACTAGGAACACAAAATAACACGATAACAAATCAATCAGTGCTTTTTGAAGGAAATGCCAGTTGATAATCTCATTTTCTAAAGTTGTAATTTATCAAAATTCCTTCCTGTTTGGCAAAGTGCCAAATCATTTTGTACTATTAATTGCACTTAGCACTTCACTCCAATTTTCTATTTCTTTGTGTTTGTCTGTCATTGTGAAGATATGGGACACGCTGGGGAGACAATGAAAGGGTTTTATGCTGCTATGAGTAACACTACTCTTGGCTTGTTATTGCATCCTAAACAGGCAGCCGTGTGCCTGTGAATTATGGGTTTCTATTTAATATCGATACTTTACTGTATAGGTTTTAATGCTGGTTTCAATCGGATTTTGGTTATGATGCAACTTCCTACTAAATGAAATCTTTTTCAATAGTTACTGTATGTAATTTCTTTGCTTAGTAAACATTGAAATTAAATCACAAGTTTACATGAGAGGAGTTTGTAGCAATTGGTCTTCCCTTTATTGTCAGTTGCTGCTTTGGATTAAATAAATAGTGGAAAAGAAAAAGAGTCATGTAAGTGTGTGCGTGTTTTTCATTCTTTCAATTCACACTGATGAATCCTTTTGATTTTAAATAAAAAAAACACAGTTATAATTGCTTGCTGTTTATTTAGTTACTTTGAAAGACATGTTCCCGACACACAGGAGGATTAAAAGAACAGAAAGCCAGAGGGAGTTAGGAGCAGGCAGAGCAGAGTGATGTGACAGTCCATGGAGGACAAACACAATCCCTGAAATGGGCATAAGTACAAGTACTGCTGCGCATTGTGTTTTTTTCTTAAATTAAATATTGAATTTAAAAAATTCAAAGCAGTGAAAACACCTGAATAACATTACATATAATATTGCCGTTCAGCTTATAGTTAGAAAGAGTCGCCCAGAGAGATTTGGGGTTGATGAATGGTCTATTCTTCATCTGTGTCTTCGGCTGCTCCAGAAATGATGATGGTGCGTTCCTGTGTGTCGCTCTCAAAAGTGTCCTCGTCTGTCTTAACTGTTCTGGGGAAAAAACAAGAATAGGTGGAGAAATAAGATTAAAAAATGTTTCTGTATCCGGTGACTATGTCAGCGGTTCGGCTCGAGAACAATTACAAATGACACTCTCTACCTGATGAGGACAGTCTTCCTCTCAGACACCTCAGTCGCCTGCTCCTCTAAGTCTGTCTGGGTGTCTGATGAGGCCACTTCCACTCTTGCTCCGCCAGCACCTGCAGCTTTCTCGGCCCTGCTACCGGATGAATCACAGAGGGCTCCGTCTAGCTTTGAAGCCGTTGCAGGGGCTGAGCTATCAGAGGCTGAGGCTGAGGTCGCACGCATGCCAACACTGGAAGTGAGGTGCATCCCACCAGTCAGGGACAGGTTTTGGACCATGGTGCTCAGACGGCTGTCTTCCCCCTCAATCAGCTTCCTGAGACAAATAAACAGATGGGAGGGGAGTTAGAATGAATTCTGCATATAAATAGAAAAATACCCAATGTGCAGTGACATTTTATAAGCTCCAATTGCAATGTTTCTCCTTTCCACTGGACCTTATGAACTAAGGGCAGATGTTAGGTTTTGTTCACCTGTAGGTGGTGATCTCAATCTCCAGGGCCATCTTCACATTTAGCAGGTCCTGGTATTCCCGCAGCAGCAGAGCGATCTTCTCTTTGGTCATCTTCAGATCCAACTTGATTGCCTCTATACGCTCCTGTTTCAGTACAGAATAGAATTATTTTAAGGTGTCTTGGGCCACAGGATATCCTGTATCCTACTGTGTGAACAGCCTGAGTGAATATAAATAAAAGCAATGGCACATCGTGTCACTTACCTGTAAGTCCTCCTCCTTCTTCTTATATTTTTCCACTGCATCACGAATCTGAGCCTCCAAGTACTCATTCCTCGTCTGCGCTGCATCCAGTTCACGTTGCTTGCTGAGAATCTATACACGCGCAGCTTTTTTTAAGCAAAGAGGTGGTTGTAGTAACCATGAACAAGAATAGGAAATCATACTCACATCCCTCTTATAGCCTGCGATTTCCTCCCTCACACTTCGAAGACTCTGAGCGTGTTTGGTGGAGGCGTTGCTCAGGTCCTGAAACTTTGACCCGTACCAAGCGTCCATTTCCTGAAGAACCAACATTAACAGTGTTTCAGTAGATTATTGTATTATTCAATAGTTTTTTTATTGCCATACAATAGCATTTCTTGCATGTTATTTCTAACCCAAACAATAATGATGAACATTTGTGTTAATAACATCAGTTGTTACACTTCATTGTTGCACTAATGCATCGTACCTGTAGGTTTTTGGCGGCAATGCTGTCATACTGAGACTGAATCTGTCTGAGAGCAGTGGAGAGGTCTGGGAGGCCAAAGCTCAGGTCCACCTTGGTGGCTACTGTGTAGATCTGCTGCATCAGTTCCTCGATTTCCTTGCAGTGGATCATAAACAACCAGAAGTTAAAAGACTGAGAATATATGCTGTGGTCTCTACCTCCAATATGAAAGATGATTTTATTAATCTGGTATGTGGGTAAGTCATATCCTTAATAACATAAACGTGTTGTTATAAAGGAAGGTTCACTCCACCGCTCTGCTCCATAGGTTAGTCACAGCTTTCCCCTTTAGCTTCCTATGAGGCCCTCACACCATGTTGATAATTACCATGTTTACGGTCTCACTCACTCTGTATCCATCACGAGCTCTCGATGTAAGTATAACCTGTCATAGCAATACTTGTTAACCCATTAAACCATTAACGATAAAATGAAAGGCATGCCAGCCACCGGCCACTGACTCATATACACAGTATGTGGTAGACAAACATGCATTACCTCTTTGTGCACTCTCTGCAGGAAGGCCAGCTCAACCTCCAGATGTTCCAGGTGTTTCTCCAGCACAATCCGTGCTGAGGTTGCTCTATCCACATCCTGGGACATTGAACAACATAATATTTGAAGGGGTTTGGTTCATTTGATTCATTAATCTCCAATTAAAATACAGAAACATACTAAATTCGAAGTTGTGAAAAGACTTTCTATTGTTCCTTACTGGACGGAGAACCTCAATGTCATGCTCCGTCTTTTTCCGAGCGACCACAGCCTCATCATATTTGGCCTTTAGCATGTCCAACTGGCCCAACATGGCCTCCTTAGCTGCCAAAGACACATCCTGGCCACAACAGATAGATAAACAGCAAAATGATCAAACATGGAAACAATGCAGCTGAAAAGGAGCACGAATGTTAAAATATTTTGAACACACCTGGCTTCTATACCAGCCACAACATTTACAATCTAAACATGTTGTGGTCATAAGATATGACCTCTCTCACCCTCTGGGCTCTCATTTGCACGGCGACCCTGTTGAGATCGTTCAGCTGGGCCTCGTACAGCTGCCTGAGGCCTGATGGTCTGACATGGCGGCTCTTCAGGGTCTGAATCTCAGCCTCCAGCAGCTTGTTTTTTGACTCCAGGGTTCGCACCTACAGTATAAGAAGAAATACAGGAGACATACCTGATGATTACAATATTAGTTCAGATTGAAAGTTGATGATGATTTGTGGCAGAGTGATACATGAGCCAATGTTGGTGTGGTTGGTCCTCTTGCCTTTTCAATATATGCTGCCAGGCGGTCGTTGAGGGCCACCATCTCCTGCCTCTCATTGGTTCTAGTCGTCATAAAGGCCTGGTTCTCTGCTGCAGCCGCATCCAGGTCCAGTTTTGGCCCAAGTCCCATGGACATGCCAAAGCACAGCGCTCCCATACTCACACTGCTGTAGACAGGACCAGAAAAGAGTTCCCAGTAGATGAATCATAGTTTGGATTTCATGGAAAGTTTAACTTATTTATCTATTGGGTACTTATTATGCACTCACACTGTAACAGTCTCATTACTGCAATGGGAGAATCTCATAAATGCAGTGATTTACAATTATGTATTTAAATTTGCTGCACATTAATACAAGTGAATGGGAGTCAGTACAACACTGTGACAGGTGACTCACCTGGTCATGCGAGCCCTATCGGAGATGGCCCTGCGCCCCATCGTCCCACCGCTCCTGGTGAAGCTGGCCGACCGATGGCGGGTGTCCCTGCGGGTGGGAGAGGGACTAGACACCCGGACCTGGGAGGAAAGAGGGGAGGCAAAGGTGCCCTCGAAATGCCGGCGGTATGAAGACATCCTCTCTGGACTGCGGCTCATGTTGACGCTCCTGTAGCTTCTGCAACTTCAACTTGGAGACTTGAAACTGGTCACACATTTAGTCTGTGGTGGGCTCTTTATATCCTCAGCCCTTCCCTAAACACTACAGAGGAATGTTGAACCTCCCCAACCCGAGGGTGAATGTCCCTACAAACATCTATCAAGGTTACGCCAATTAACTTATTATAGGCGGTTGAAAGAATCTTAATTGTGTAATAATGAAAATATCTGTTGACTTGTCTGCACGCTCTGATTCATTTAACGTGTGTAAATACATAACTGCATATACCGCTGTGCACTTACTCATAATGTTGCGTTAAGTGTTTTGCTCTGAGTGTGTTTAATTCTGGAGCACATCCATCAATCTGTCACTCCACACACCCGGAACTTAAAATCCGGAACCATCCCACCGCACCAGCTGCCATCCACCGGAAGGTTGTTATTGTTACTCCGGTGTCTGCTTAGCGTTACTACTTTGCCCGTTTTGTCTACTTCTTTGTAGCAAAGTAATCTTAATTTAAAGTGAGCTCCTCTACCTCAACTGCTGCGACATGGCGGGAAACTTCTGGCAGAGTTCTCATTAGTATGTTTTTATTCACATTTTGACTTTTTACGTCTTTATTTAGTAGATTCGCGTCGCTGTTGTGAGGCCTAGCTAGCGCTGCCGTACGTCAAAGCCATCAGTTTCTGTCGAAGTATTGCTACGATGTAAACTAGCTGTATACATAAATACAGTAGGAAAACACATTAAAGATAAAGGCTGTTGTAAAATCTGAATTAGACCAGCTTACTTTTATGTTTTTCATGCTTTGCGACGGGGATATAGCTGGCTAACAGTGGCTTATGATGATACTGTTGTGCTTCCCGCTAGCTTGGTTGATGACACTTTGACTAACCAGAGTAACTGTGAGTATAATAAAATAATAATGTGTTTTATTTAACCCGTAATAGCTTGCAGTGGGTTCTGGACAAACAGGACCTGATGAAAGAGCGCCAGAAGGATCTGAAGTTCCTTTCAGAAGAGGAGTACTGGAAGCTGCAGATTTTCTTTGCCAATGGTATTTGTTTCATAACTTCTTGGATTAAATAACACAGTACATGTGTGCTACTAATGCTGTCTAACTGATTGTTGGATTGTATTTTCTACATATAAGTAGTCTAGTTGCCTTTAACGTGCTCAGTGTATTTGTTCTGAATTATTAACAGATAGTTAAGTTGATGTTTAACTCTGTCTGGTTCAGTGATCCAGGCTTTGGGGGAACACCTGAAGCTGCGGCAGCAGGTCATTGCCACTGCAACTGTCTACTTCAAACGCTTCTATGCAAGGTAAGGAAGAGGTATCAGCGTAATACTCATGAGAGGATATTAGAATAAGTTTGATTTTGGACCTTGGTTGTATTAATGTAGCTGTCCAACTTAAATATTGTCCTGCCATTGTCTGTCTTCACTACATTTGGCACATTTATTTGATATTTTTATCTGAAAACGTGAATAACTCTATAATATTCAGATAACTAATGATATTTTATTCTCAGAAACCATGTAACCCACCTCGTTTAGATCAGAATATTTTATAAAAAAACATCTGTGCATTGTCCAAATAGAACACAATATTGTTGATTAGCTATAGTACGGTTATGATGTTAATATTACATAGCCTTTAACATAGCAAGTTAAACGTTTGAGCTGATGCACACCTTCCCTTTTTCCCTTAAAGTATGTCACATGTTAACTCACGTATTGTAGCTCTAAGCAGTGCTTATGATCGTCATTGTCACCTAATCTCCACTGCGTCCCTGCTCATCCAACGCTGATAAATCTCTTATTTCTTTTTGTTCACAGGTATTCCCTGAAAAGTATAGATCCGGTACTCATGGCTCCTACCTGTGTTTTCCTGGCCTCTAAAGTTGAGGTATGGAAGTGTCTGTGGTGCCAGGAAGACAAGAATTTTACACTTTTGCACATTTTCACCACCTCAACTTTAATAATGAGCAAGATAGTCTGTCTCATGTTCCATTTCTTTACATCTTTGGAAGAGGCAGTTTTTGTGGGTGGTGATGTGGCTTTCACATGGAGTGACACGCTGTCCTGCTGCTCATCCGAGTCCCCCAGTAGCTCCACCCTGGTCTGTTTCATCTGTGCTATATTAACTTATCTAAGCACAAACATTTATGTCCTTTCAGGAATTTGGAGTTGTGTCCAATACCAGGCTGATCTCTGCAGCGACATCTGTGTGTAAGTCGTTAAGCAACACATTTACTAAACTTAAAAGTAGTAGTAGTTGTAGTAGTAATAATAATAATAATAATAATAATAATAATAATAATAATAGTAGTAGTAGTAATAATAATAATAATAATAATAATAATAATAATAATAGTAGTAGTAGTAGTAGTAGTAGTAGTAGTAGTGTTTCCTGTTCACTGAGACAGTATAATTGTTTTTCTCCAACAGTGAAAACAAGATTTTCCTATGCCTTTCCAAAGGAGTTCCCTTACAGAATGAATCATGTGAGTAAAATACCTGTTAGAATTTACATTTTACAACACTAAGTGTAAAGTAAAAACTAGCATTAGAAATAACATTAATTATACAGTAAATGCAGCAACATAAAGAAGACAAGTGAAGTCATAACCCTGCCAGCTGTCTAATGATACAAGTGCCTAATATGTGTGTGTTTGTGTTTAAGGGATGAACAAAGTTTGAGTAAGAGTCCGACTTAAAGGAGAGCTTGAAACTAAAGTGTGCACTGATGCTAAAACAAAGTTAGAAATAATTTACCAGTAACTGAAGTATCAATATGCTGGTGGATTAGCAATGCTGTGAATCAATCACATAACAGTTCCCTGCTTTCTCTGCCGAGTTATTTATGCACTGCCGTGCTGCATTACAGCATACCAAAAACCCCTTACACTGTATCACAGTGTTGCCATGTGAGTGCGTACCAGTGCGCGAGATTCCACAACTAATGTTCGCAAACCTCCGATAAAAATCTTGTTGCTGTGGGAGATGGCTCCGGCTTCGGCTGCCCGTGTACCACTGCGCATGCATTGGTACCGCATTTCTCACTGTGGTGTCAAGTGGCGTGCATTTTATTTGTCCAGCGTCTCCGCCGAGTTGCCAGGACGTCACCAGGGTTGTTCTGACACGCTGCTGTCCAGAGAGCTGTGTAAACTATTATTTATAGTGAGCCACCGGGGAGCGATAAAAGGAGGGAGTGGTTCACACAGTAGAGAATGAGTTAGCGGGGAGCTGCAACTCCAAAACATAAATTCTCGAGTCCAGTCTGCAGACGTAGTAATAATGATGGCGTAAAAGGTTTATGTGTTGGACATGTGATTGAGGAATGGTGTTCCCTTCTCAGGCAAATGTATACATTTGACTAGGTATGAATATTTCATCTAATATGCTGCAGTGAGGGAGTTTAAAGTAGTTAAAGCATCGTTTTCAGCTTCAAAATTGTGTATTTTTACAATTTAACTGCTCTGATATGTTATATATAAATTTAAAATATGTGTCTTTACAGATATTAGAATGTGAGTTCTACCTTCTTGAGTTGATGGTGAGTGGAGAGAGCTTTGTATCATTGTTGCTGTACTGTTGGCTGTATTTTGCTTGATTGGATGAGTACTTACTTTTGATATAATCTATTTTTCAGGACTGCTGCCTGATAGTGTACCACCCCTACAGACCACTGTTGCAGTATGTGCAGGATATGGGACAGGAAGACATGCTGCTGCCCCTGGCTTGGTATGATACCGTCTTTGTACATTCATCTGGAAATGATCTGGTGATGTGACGAATAAATCCACAACATACCCGATTTAGCTGCCGTTGGTGGGCTCACTCAGTGTCTCTCTCTTCCGCAGGCGAATAGTGAACGACACATACAGGACAGATCTGTGTCTACTCTACCCTCCCTTCATGATTGCCTTGGGTAAGATCGACAGCATGCATTTCTCATTGCAAATATTTAACGTAGTTAGCGACTTAAAATAAGATTTATTAGATGTAACATGATCATCTGTTCTTCATTTCCCCTCCACAGCCTGTCTGCATGTTGCGTGTGTGGTACAGCAAAAAGATGCCAGGCAGTGGTTTGCAGAGCTCTCTGTTGACATGGACAAAGTAAGAACAGCCTCAGTCTCACACGTCCTTTTTAAATGTTTTGATGTTGGATAATCTGAACAAATTC
>NW_023340246.1:9349002-9368567 GCF_004916995.1 Morone saxatilis
CACCTACACACGTATCCTTGACGCATTTCTAATGACTCAAAAATGAAAAAGCACAGATAAAACTCCCAACATTATTTTTTTTGTATGCTTCCTTTCACTTTATGCAGCCTCTCACTTTTAAGGCGGCTCAGTGCAGTGTTGGTCACGTCTTAGTTTCCAGTTGGTCTCCTCACAACATAAAGTGCTTCTCATCTTAATGTCTTCCTTCAAGTAGCATCTAGCTGGAAGTTGAGCTAACTGGTATCTCAGAAGTCACCACAGCAGTTGATGAATTCAGGCAGTCTGTATTTTAGAAAAATAGGCGATGTTCATCTGTTTGTGATGGAGTTG
The DNA here is from genome assembly GCF_004916995.1 of Morone saxatilis. Classification (NCBI taxonomy): domain Eukaryota; kingdom Metazoa; phylum Chordata; class Actinopteri; family Moronidae; genus Morone; species Morone saxatilis. The sequence goes on from NW_023340246.1 coordinate 9,349,333, forward strand.
CACACTTAGCTTCACTGGTATTTGTTACAATCAAGTGTGAACATACCGTGACCTTTGGCATTATGGCCATCGCCAGGTCGTTTTTTTTGGCTGCACTTAGTCTCAACTAGCAGGTAGCGAGGAACATTGGCGGCTTGCCTGGTCACACACTTTCTTGTGTTACAGCTACACAGTGCACTAAAATGTCTTTCTGAGAAGATTTTAGGCAAGAAAAAGGCAATACTGTCTCACTGCTGTCTGTGTTTTGTGCAGGTGTGTATCAGGATCACAAACACTTAATTGCGTAGACCCAGAAATCAACAAAAATAAATAAATGCCAGAAACACTGAGGAAGTAAACCACAGACTGATCATAGACTCTATAATATATGCACCTTTTCACTATATTTTATCTTGTCAGATTTTTTACTTTGATGCATCAAATAAGCATATATAATATATATTGTAACCGTTTTTATCTGAATTTAGGACTGGAACTACAGTTACTGTTTTACAAAAATCATTGTACAATATATACATTTGTCTTTTTGACTGTTTTGTGTCTAGAAGCTGTGGGTCAACGTGAGTTATTGTTTTGTGTTTTCTGTCAAGATCCTGGAGATTATCCGTGTCATTCTGAAGCTCTATGACCAGTGGAAAAACTTTGATGACAGAAAGGAGATAGCAGCCGTTCTAAACAAGATGCCTAAGCCCAAACCGCCTCCCAACAGGTAAACCTCACATGGCTTTATGTGTAAACCCTGTTGTGAAATAAAGTAGACATATTTTATTTGATAGATTCTGGCTTCTTCAAGTACAATATACAGTAAATACTTAAAAAAAAAACCATACATAAACAGCATGAAGTTGCTTTTACCAGTCTCATTTTGCATATAAGCTTTGCTTTGGTGAGATCATGAAGTCAGGAAAGGACTTGAGTGGATTTTACAGAACGTGATGGATCTGGAAAATGTTCCCTGACAGCTGAATTAATCACGTTAGAAAGATCAATAGACTAGATTTTGTTTACTGCACGTTGAGCTATCATGTGTGTTGTTTATCTTTCCATACGTCTTCAAATAAATGAACTCGACACCTTGTAATGTATCTCGATGAGCTTTATGTGATTATTTTCTCCGTGTTGTCTACAGTGAGGGGGACCAGAGCTCTAATGGCAACCAAAGCAACTCCTACAGCCAGTCTTAGCGTAGCGTCTATTTCCACGGGTATCCATCATGTTGATGGAAGACCTTTTGTGGTGTCAGCTGACACCCTCAACAAACTCTTGAGAGCCATGTCTTCACTTTCCCCCCCATCTCTGATCATTATGGGTTCATGGATTGAGCGAGCGGCCCGTTGACGTGTCTGCAGTGATGAGCCGATCCGTGACAACACTTTTGACGGGGCCTCTCTACTCTGCTCCAGACTTGAAGTGAACTAAAACTGAGGAACAATTAATTGGGGAGGGGGGCGGGGGACAACTGATGGAAGAACAGATGTGATGGTTTAATAGAAAACCTGTTTTTAATGTCATTGTGATGATCCTGGCATCCTTGAAGAGCCCAGAGGAGCAGAGTCCTTTTCACATGGAGCTCCGTGGGATTCGAGAAAACTTGATCACGAGTACTGTGTGTGTGCGTGCGTGTGTGTGAGTGGCCAGTCTGGGTGGGGTTTCTTTACTCAGGGACTGTAGTAGTCTTCTCTGTAAAACAATTTGATCCTGTGCTGTTTTAGAGAGTGAATCTGATTGGATATCACCCTGCGCAACTGTGATGTGATTGGACGCTCTGTGTGGAGGTCTGTGCTGGTTGATCATGAACCCAAGAGAAGCTCCTCTTCATGGTAGAAATGAACTCTTTGAGTACAAGAATTTACTGTTTTGAATCATGACAACTTCACCTCCTCCCTCCCATTCCCTCTTCTCTTTTGTAAATAGCCTCATGTTCGTTTATTTTACCTTTCTGTTTTTGCTTACTTAATTCAAATTAAATAGAAATCATGAGCAGACGTTGCTTCGTACTTGTGCTTCAGATGAAAGTGCCCCTGTTTGTTTCACTGTCATGAATCTGTTTGCCTGCTGCAAAGCCTTTTTTATTTTATGTTTTCATTTATTCTGCTTCACTAAACAGTAATGTTCTGTGTAAAGCAGTCTTTTTGGTGAAACTTTTGTTTTTAATTTGTCATGGAGAGACTTTTTTTTGAGTAAATTCTCTCTAGATTTGTCTGCAAAGTTTTGGTTGTACTTTTCTTCTTTTTCCATCTAACTTGTGCCATTCATTTAATCACTCAATTGTGACGCTATGTGTGTGTGTATACATGTAGATGTCTATATATATATTTTTGTGATGTAACGCAGTGGGAGCTGTGTGTGGCTGTACTCAAAACAAGGTGCTTGAAAGCCTTACAAAATAAAAGCTGCTGGTTACAGAGAAACCCCTTCATTAAAGCACATTGTCCCATTTAAGTGGACTGAAATGTATTTTAGGGGGTGTTTTTGTTGATGTTGTTGCATTGCTTGGATGCATCTTTTTCCCCTCAGACACTTCCTGTGCACCTAATTTTTGTCAATTGGACAATCATTGTATTAAAGGCAACTGGCATATCACTGTCTCATACTGGATCAAAGAGACAAGTGACACACAGAAGCCTCTGAGGCAAGTTGGATGCAGCCTTGTTCTACTTCACCGTCTGCCATTTTCCTCCCCTTCAGCAGGCTCCATCTGTTACATGAATGGGTGAGAGATAAAGAGCTTCACCCCACCTAAATATTCCTACTACTTCTGTTAACATTACCCAAAATTGTTTTATTACTTGAAAGTCTGTTTATCATTTTGGAAAATCACTTATGATTAAATAAAAATGTATGGTGTGCAAAACAAAGCGGTTCCTAGCTGTTGTTGAAGCTCTTATTTAATGCTCATATTGTGTGTAATGGACGAATCTTCCAGCATGTTACAAAAGTCATATTGACTCCCTTTACCTTACTTCAATGTCACTTCAGTACAATGACTGTGGTAGGACCCCTAGTGGCGGATGCAGAGAATACCTAACATATCACATACCAGTTTTCACATTAAAATAATGTATATTTTTAACAGAGAGCTTGGAGTTAAAGTAGACAGTGCATGAAGTGAGTTAGACTTTTCTCCAGTTTGTGGTTGAGAAAATGTGATAATTTACTGAACATCATCAGTATCAGAGGATGTATTTACCTGTAGTTGCCTCTAGGAGTTGGTACCATGGGGTACACTCAGTACCCGTGACGTCACTTCAGCTGCGTGAAGCCAGAGAAAAACTACAGCAAGCGGGAGCACTTCCCCTTCAAAATAAAACCCTGTGTTTTTTTTTTAATTTAGGGGGAGAAAAAAATAAAGTAGTAAAACTCGCAGAATTTTCGGTTTAAATGAGGAGCTGGACACTTTCACAATCATGGCTTACTGAAATAGTTGAAAACAATAGTCTGTTACATATACCTGTGCTTTATGTCAAGTTAAAATGTCTGCTGTAAAAAAAAATTTAATATATATTGTTGTGGTATAATATAAAATAAATAATAAAAAATGTAAAAAAATAATATTCCACAGCTAAAAGATAAAATATACATAATTTTTTCAAGAAATAGGCTTAAAGTTGAGACATTGGCTTTATTTATATTTTATACACATGATTTATGCCTTTTTTCCTTTGCACAGAAATCTTGTCTTGACTGTTTTCATGCAGGCGCTGTTGTTATTATTAATGGTCATAGTCGAAGCAATGGCTCTATAGACTTAAAACTAATATATTAGTTTGTACTAGTACCATAGTCCAGTTGTCCATTACTGAAGGGACCTACACCCCTACTAACATCTGTCTCTCAATATCTGCACAACACAAACTGTTTCCTCTTAGTGCTAATCAAACTGCAGCCGGGTTGTCAGCTTACAACCCTACAAAGTGAACCTGAGACTTCACCATTTCTCATACAAACTGTGTTGAAGACATGCAGACACAATTGCATGTATGTTTTGATTTTGGAGTACTCCTGGAATGTGACACCATATAACACCAACGAAGCAACTTATTTTATTTTGAAAGACGCAACCGGAAGCGTCGCAGTGTCTTCGTGTGACTTGACGGATGCAGGAGGAAGGCTACAGCCAGCGAGCTCCGAGCGGGCTGCGGAGGATGTCGACCCCGCTGCGGGGACAAGCTCCGGGCGGGACGCTTGTGTCCAGTCGACGGTTCCTCGCCCAGTCGGCCCGCACCTGCAGCCCCCCGCACCCATGAAGCCCCCGCTGATGAAGCCCCGAGCTGCCAAAGTGAGGCGGAAAGTGGCCGGAGACAGAGAGCATGTACTGGCGCGTCGGGTTTGCCTGGACGCGGTCGTGTGTGGTTGATCTTGGCCAGAACCAGAGCTTCTCCTCCGGCCTGCTGGGCTCCGATGAGCAGCTCTCGTTTTATGGGTACATCATCGCCTACCCACTGCAGGACTACGGCGGGATCATGTCAGCTTTGGGCTCGGACTCGTGGTGGCGGAAGACGCTGTATTTGACTGGAGGGGCTCTGCTCGCCGCCGCCGCTTATTTGCTGCACGAATTGCTGGCGATCAGGTAGCAACAACACAGAGGCTGCCAGAGGAGTCACTGTAGGAGCTGCAGAGCTCATCACTTTCCACAGCCAGGGCCTCCAGAACCCACTTCTGGTCTGATCCGGGTCTGATCCGGGTCTTATTCTGGTCTTATTCTGGTCTTATGCTCTTCTGTATTTTTTCTGGGGTTTGATATTACTTAATGTTATCAGGTTGGGCGGGGTGAGAGCGGAGTCAGTGGGAATCGTGAGTGGGTGGATTGTGATGTAACGGAGCCCCCCCCTCCTCATAAACACACACACACACACACACACACACAAACACATTAGGACATTTCCATCTTCATTGGCTTTGTTGGGCATTTAATGGCACGAGCGACCTCCTGCAAAGGGTCACGGTCTATCTTTTTGGTCTCCATTGTAAAAACGATTACAGATGATGTTACTGATGATGTTCTAATGTTGTTTGCTGGAGAGCTCCGTCCGCCGGTCTGCAGGCCTGCTTTCTAACAGCTCTCCTGTCATATTATTGACAGTATTGTGACACAGGGTCGCTTTCATGTGGATTTCAAGGACAAGGTGACATTATGTTCATCTTGTGTGTGTGTGTGTGTGTGTGTGCTTTATTATGACCCCCAGCTCCACACTCATGGAGTTTGGTTTCAGTCTGCTGCAGCTATGAGGGGGGGGGGAAACCCTCTACTGTAATGTTATCTGTGTTTTTATACAGCTGGGTAGGCATTAAAATTGTATAATGAAGTGGTAATGAGATAGATGTGAATATATTGATTATTATTGAATGAGGTTTGAAGGATGCAGGCTGTTGTCCTTAAAAATCTCAGGTTACCTGCAGTCCCACTGTTGTTGACTAACGTACTACAAAATGTAAAATAAAGGTGGGCATTCACCCTTTGTCAGGAATATTAAAAGGATGTTTAATTGATTTTAGCTCATATATATATCTATACTTTATACCGGTGTATGAATAACAGGCTGTGTGTTCATACACTGTTCAGTTCATCCTGTCTGGCTAGACGTGTTTTTCTTCCTCTTGCGGTTGTTTTTGTCCAGTCGGACGATAAATGTTGCAGCTCTCTTCCTCTCTCGGTACACTAGGCTTCATTTTACAGCACCTCCTGTGCTTTTATATAAAATAGAAATTAACTCATTCTGGGTTATTGCACCAGAACCGGTCTTTCTAAGAAGTGAGCTGTGTGTTTCAGCACCACGCTGAAATAGACAGCTCCTCTGCTGTGAGGCTGCTTTTATAAACAGTGGACAGCTCCCTTTAATTCTGCATTATGCCCACGTGAATTTGTTGCCATTTGCAGGCCTGCCCTTGTCCTGAAGTAGCCTCCAACTGTATCCGTGTGAATGCACCATAATCTTTCACAAGGGTACGCTTCATTATTTTGACATTGCAGTTTTCCCCTCGGCTTGTGTAAAGGGCTCCGGGCTGACAATCACTCAGGGCCAGTTCATCATTTGATTTATTCAGTCAATCATATGATAGCCCTATCCTTCCACCCACAAGCACTTCATCTTGCCACTCTTAGGTTAGCTTAGCATAAAGACTGGAACCAGGGGGAAACAGCTAGCCTGTCTAATGGTAACAAAATGATGGTCTCTTGTCGTCTGTGAGACTGTGAGGTTGACAATCCAGGATATTCAGAAATAGTCTGATACATAATCCTCATGAACCCACAATTTGTTATTTTATGTTGCGTTGAGTTAATGTGTTAATTATAAAACTCTAGTGCTGGTAATTGGATTTTGCTATCAGTAGACAGACTAGGACCCCAAAATGTTCCTTTAAGTCCAGTACAACCAGTACAACCAGTACAGCTGGAGTAAAACTTGTGATTTAACACAACTTTATTTCAGAATATACAACATGTGAGCACAATATAAAGGGAGATAAATAATCTCTCAACACTTTGACAAAGAGCCCCTCTACAGGACAGAGCCACACAATAAATTCATAATGCTGAACCCATTGATATTATACATTAGAGGTGCAAATTTCATGCACCTCTAAAGTATAATATAGAAGTATAAATTTCATGACTTCACTATTCTGGGGGCTAACGGGACCCTGCTGGAAAGTAGCAGGGTCCCATTTTCAGGCTAATAAGTGATGTAGTACCTGACTGGTGCACAGACCCTTGTACTCTCCTAGAATTAATATCTAATTTTAGGCAGTATCAGAGCAATTTATGATACTGTTGGTCACAACTTCTGTTCTGGTTCCAGATGTTGGTACAGTCCTTTTTCATTGTAAACAGAATATCTTTGGGTTTTTATTTGTGATCGGACAAAAAAAAGAGAAAAGTGTGATGTTTTTTCACTATTTTGTGAGATTTTTTTCTTCCAAATGAATCGATATAAATATAAATATTATATAATATTGAAATATTATTCCATAATGAAAAGAATAGATACTTAACCCCCAAATTCTAATGTTAATTATTCTAATGTCAATGTTGTGGGGACCTGCTTTTTGTCCTCACACGGGAGGGAAGTCCCCATAATGTGACTGTGAAAATAATTATGTACAAACACACACACACAAAGCTTCTCTTTCCGCCTGATCTGCAGCTCTGTCATTCTTTCCTCCCCACAGAAAGGAGGAAGAGCTGGACTCTAAAGATGCCATCATACTCCACCAGTTCTCCAGGCCCAAAACTGGCGTCCCATCCCTGTCCCCTTTCTGCCTTAAGTTGGAGACCTACCTCCGTATGGTTGACCTGCCCTATCAGGTAGAGCTGTGCTTGTGTGTTTTTCTTTTGTTCTCCTAAGGCGACTAACTAACAGTGCATTGAGTGTGAGGATGTTTTAATCCCCATTTCTTCGTGGCAAAATCCTTAGTTTGTTCTTCTGTTGTAATTACTTTTGCTGTGATTAATTGCTGTCTTGCCTCTGCTGCTACTGTCACTAAGTTTCTTACAAGGGATAATTAAAATTTCATTTAAATGTTTTGTCTTGATGCAATTCCTTAATACCAATCACCAACCACTTCCTCTGTTCTGTATTTTTAACATCTTCTCCTTTTATTTTATTTTTTTTCTTCCAGAACTACTTTGATGGGAAGCTTTCGCCACAGGGAAAGATGCCGTGGATCGAATACAACCAGAAGCAGGTGTGTGGCACCGAATTCATCATCGACTTCCTGGAGGAGAGGCTGGGCGCGAGCCTCAACAAGAGCCTGACTCCACAGGAGAAGGCCATGTCTCGAGCCATCACCAAAATGGTGGAGGAGCATTTCTACTGGTGAGCGACCAGTTTACTTGTAAGGAGCATGAGGGGGTGGAGGAAAAAGGGGGCAGAGGGAGCAGAAGAATTTTATTGAAAGTATAAAGTACTCTCCCGATCCTCCCCTCCTCTGCCTGAAATTATATAGAAAATACAAATAGTAATGATAATAGTCATATTTCGTACAAAATGTTAAATGTTGATGAACTGAATGACTAAATAAATTAAATCAAATCAAATGAAGCAAAATAATTACAAATAATAACAAAGTAATAATAAGTGGATGTTATTTACAACAAAATAGGATCACATACATATCTAACTATAAGATGTAAACAGAAACAAGCTTTTTCTGGAATTTGCAACAATTATTCTAAGAAAATATAAATAACCTATAAAATAATCTTATTTTAAGATTCCAAATTTTAACTTACAACAAAAACAAGTTCTTAGAATTACCTGTAGTAGCTGTTCCAGTTATTGAATCCTAGGTTGTGTGTGGGTGTGTGTGTTGCAGGACCATAGCTTACTGTCAGTGGGTGGACAACCTGGAGGAGACCCAGAAGATGCTGTCAGTGAGCGGACCACTGAGTGACCTGCTCAAGTGGATCCTGAGTCACCTGACCGGCGGGATCGTCAAGAGGGAGATGTATGGGCACGGGATCGGACGCTTCTCCAAGGATGAAGTTTACGCCCTGATGGAGAAGGACATGCGCACCCTGGCCACTCTACTAGGTGACAATCAGGAAAATATTTATTTTTTAATTTAAAAAATCATCATCATCTTTAATTTGGCCATATGAAAGCTCTTCAGTGTGTGCCTTGAGAACTATAACCAGTGATATCATGTTTGTACTTTGGGTTAAGGGACAGCAGCAGCTCCCAAAAAAAAGCACAATACTGACCTCCTGTGGTTAAGATATAGCATTGCAGTCCAACTCACATACGCGACTATACTACAACAATACGGGATTAAAAATATAGACACACGTATAGTCAATAGATATATATAGAATTATGACTACTCTCCAATATAACCATCTTGGGCAAGTCTGTATGGATTAAAGGAGGTGCAAAGAGGAGGACCCGAATCTGCATGCAAGGGAAGTGTTGTTCCACTAATAGTGCTTACTAATATTCACAAACCTATTGGCATCAAATGATCTCTGGCGCCTTTTACTTTGTGGTCATAAATGTTTGTTTTTTTTCTTTTCAGTTTCCTCTCGTGTACATTTTCTGTACAAATGTATGTATATTTTAGTGTCAGAACTGAAGATGTTGCTTTCTCATGCTGAAACAGTATCTGGAAATTCAGCATGTTTTGCCTCACTACAACTTCCTCATTGTAGAAAACAAGTGAAAGGGGGATTTAAATTAATAGTTGTCTGTTAAGAAATGAATCTACTGTCAGAGGAGTTTATTAAAGGGAGTCACTGATCCCGTCCAGGAAATAGTCCGGCACATGACCCCCCCGTAAAACCTCAACTTATTTAAATCTGCAAGCAGGCAGTTTTTTTATTTTTACCATTTGGAGCCAGGCTAGCTGTTTCCCCCCTCTTTCCAGTTTCTATGCTAGCTTAGCTAACCAGCTGCTGGACTTATATTTACCACACAGACATTAAAGTGGTATAAATCCTCTTATCTTATTAAGTCCTCAAAAGATCTAACTATTCCTTTAAGACGAAAAGCACGTCTGCACAGGGATTGTATTTTTGTGTTGTTATTTATTTGACACATCTTTTTCCTGTGTGCTGTTTAAGGTGATAAGAAGTATCTGATGGGCTCTAAGCTGTCGACAGTAGATGCTGCAGTGTTCAGTCACCTGGCTCCTGCTATGTGGACGTTACCAGGAACACGGCCGGAGCAGCTAATCAAAGGTAAGTTCACCAAAATAGAAGAAACGTACTGTATTTTCTGTCACATCCCAAGCTAGTTGATGACAGTTTAAGTTGTATTAGACTTTGAGATATTCACCATTAAGACAGTAAGACGTCTGCCACCAGTCCAATAAGTGTACGCACTTTAAGGTCTACTATCAATTATAACTCTTAAACACAGTAGAGGCATCAGTACTTAATTGAGATTGTTTCATAACCAGTTAAAACTGCTTGTGGTTTAAGCGTAATTATTTTGAAACAAAATTCACTTAAAAAAGATGAGTTATTCAGAAGCTAAGCACATTTTTTTAGGCTAAAAAAAGAAAAAAAAAATGTAAATTCATTTTATTGAACATCTGCACATAGCATCCTTTATACATGTGGCTCTACAATAAATATAATATTACACTTGATATTGATTCCAAACTGACTCTTCTTTCCTGCCTACAGTGATTATCAGAGCAGGTTTAGCTGTAGACGGTTCCTGAGGAGCTGATAGGGGGCGTTTCTTGCTATAGATGGCCAGATGACATAGGATGACATCCCAGGTCATCCAGCTGAATGAAAGTCTGTATAACTGCCTAAGCAGCACGTTGGACAGATCAAGGAAATGTTCATATTGAATAATAAAGAGAGAATTAAATAAATTAAAGCCTCACAAGTTGCCTATGTCTATGAGCTGTTTCTCTCTCACAATGTTGAGACCCGATGAGGTTAAACTCCAGCATTTCACATGAAAGAGGCTGAGAAGTCTCTTTATTTTATGTAGCAGCAATGTGTTTTTTTTATTCTTTCTCTCTTGTTAATCATTTTGTTAAACCCCTTATTATTTCCTGACCCCTCATTTAAAAACCACTAGACTAAGATTATGTTAGTTAGGGCTGCAACTAACTGTAACTTATTCATTAAGCAAATAATCAAGTACTCTTAACAGCCCACGATCGTGACATTAAAAATAATCAGTTTACCTTTACATAAGACAAAGGCGAGAAACTACACAATTAAGAAGGTGGAACCAGATCATTTTCGGTATTGTTGCTTGAAAAATGACTTAGATTAATAATTGATTGCATGGAATTTTCAGAGCGTCTCACCTGTCTGTCTCCTCCAGGTGAGCTCATCAACCTGGCCATGTACTGCGAGCGCATCCGCCGGCGATTCTGGCCCGAGTGGTTCGTGGACCTGGAGGACCTCTGCTACAAGGACACCACAGAGGGCAGCGACTCGGCCTGTAAACTCCCCGACCTGGGCCTCTACTCTCGCACGGACTCTTTCCAGGATGACACACACACACACACTCCACACACTCACACGCCACAGGACCCGCCGTCGCCCGACAGCGACCCTACAGGCCACTCGCTGTATGACTCTGACATGGACACAGAGTGCTCTGAAATCGACCAGCTCAAGTGTTGACAAAACACACACACACGTATATACGCACACCACAGGAGGGAGCTGCATCCCGCCTGTACACAAGCCCCCCTACCTCTTTGAACAGAAAATAACTGGGGAGTGTTTCTGTGTCAGCAGAAAAGTTGGGGACCTAGAGGTATACCTTGCACACTCTAGTGGAGGAGTGACTGCAGTAGAGGGGAAGAGGGAGTGAAACGTAGCTCAGAAGTGACAGGTGGAGAGAAAAAGAACGAGAAAGCAGACTAGTTGCAGAGGAGGGAGAAAGAAAAGAGAGGCGGAACCAGATCCATAACGAGAACCAGGAGTATCGAAACCAGGAGTAAATGACGCCGCTGCTGAGAAACTCCTCTATGTGGTCGACGTCAACATTTCCCTGTCGTAACCATGGCAACTACGTGCGTGTGTGACGCCCCCGCTGTCCCTCGTAGCAACTTGCACCACCCGGCCTTGTGTGTGTTTTGACTCAATCCGAACCCTTAACGCCTTGTACTGATATGACATCGACACGTAGGGAACTGTACAGGATTTATGTGAATGAATACAATTCAGTGTAAATATATAAATGGATCTGATTTATCAGATTTAATAGATAGAATATTTGATTATATATGAGTATAAATAGTATAGAGAGCCTGCAAATATAGAATCATCCCCTCTGTTATTATGGTGTAAATGCTGTAGGTGTTTCTGCTATGAAATCCCTTTTGTGTTGGACACAATGACCAAAACCGTCTTGTGATATTCTCCATGAATACCGACTCTGCTGGTCTAGGATCAGTGGGACCTATGACTTCCTGTACTGTATGTATCTGTCTATACAACTGGGATATTACAGTAATGCCTGCTGCCCATATTTTAATAATGCAGTAAAATCTAATGGAAGATAATGGACAGTAAATCTGCCATAAGCACTTTGAAACTATCTTTTGTCTTCTTAAGACAATTATTTTGCCAAAAAAATATATAATTTATTTTCCCGCATTAGAAGCATAATATGACAACATACAGTACACTCTCATGCTGCTGTGTGGTTGGGATTGTCATAAGGACAGTAGCTTTAGGTCAAATAGACATTTAACATGCATTGAAGCATTGAGAGCGAGTTAAACAATCATGTAGAAATAGATTAAATAGATATATTGTCCAAATGTGCATGGCTGGTACGTGCCAATGAAAATCTCCCTTTACACTTCACAACATTTCTTCGCTGGCTTATTCGTTACGTTTGATGTTTGTTTGTCAGCGCCTGTTTATCAACCACACAAAGATGTAGCCAACTGATCTTGAAAAATAACTTTTTTTTTTTCCCCAGCAGAAAACGTTATGCAAAGCAATAACAGTCTGTTCATTTCTAATGTTAGGTTAGGCTGTGTGGTGGTGGGGTGTGTGATGGTTAGGTTGAAGTTTTATGTGTGTTTGTCACTCAGCAAATGCACATACCAACATGTTGTGTGTAAAAGCTACTAGTATGGATGCGAGCAAGCTGTGTACAGTATGTATGCTTCTGTCCATGTTGCGCATAGATGAGTCACCCTCTGTGTGTGAATGATGGCACACTGGTGACGTTTCACAGCTGAACTTTTCCTCCCTAACACACACACACACACTCATGGTTTCACTATTTAGTTAAGTGGCAGAAAAGGTGGTTGTCTGAGAAAGAAAGTGACTATTGATGATGCTTCATGGTCCGACTTAAAATAATGTTCATGTTAGGAATTAAACGGAATCTTCACACGATATACTTATATAATTATCATAATTATTATTTGATATTAGCTTTAAGGCCTGTTCAGAAAATGGTACAGCGAAATTTGCTAAATATTTGGTTCTGTACGCTTGGTGACGTAGTGGCAGGGCTAGCTGGTGAACTGCTGTAGCTGGGGAGCTAACTGCTAACTCACTACCCGGCCAGGCTCACATTAGTCACAATGGCTCTACAAGATTCTGTTTACTCCCCCTGGTGTCTTGTTCACTATTGTACACCATTTCATTCAATATAAAGTTACTGAAGAGGGAAAATGAAGCTCTCTGAGCTAACAGTCGGTAGCATACTCGTTAGCTTATTCGCTAAGCTCTATCGCTAACTCAAAAGTTATATTTGTACCTTTAACTCCTGTCTTATAACTGTCTGCAAACAGTCCTCATATGTGGAGCCGTTTATATTCTGACAGAGGAGGTTAAATTAAATTGAATTGTGCAACACTACTAACAAGCTACAACACCTGCACCATTTTGAACTGTCTTTCTGTCCCCTGAAATATGGATATCTGTTGGTCTGTTATTGGTCTATTAGCCATCTCTGGTTAAAAATTGCACAGATTTTTTGCAAGGGAATTCACTAACCGCAGCAAAGAAATTGGGATAAATTGGCACAATATTTTGCCGCTTTAAGTGCTAATATGCTATGACCGGCCTTAATGCTGTTGCAGTATTTGAATTGGCATTAAATGTCAGTACAGAAATGCCAATAAGATGTTTCAGGTAATTTAGAAACAGTTTCTGTATCACATCATTTCTCCATCAGAGAGCACTGATAAATGTATTTCGACTGCAAAGTGTCCTGCTCTGTGCACATCTTACTCACAATTTCTTGACAACCAAATTACGGGATCCAAATGAAATATATATTTGTGTTTTAATAAAATTCATATTAGCCAATATGTTGTTTACAGAAGTCTTAACTATAATACAAATAATATCTCAAATCCAGCATCAGTCAGGCTCCTCTTGTGAAGATTCTGCACAAAAATGAAATTTGTAATGAGGGGTAAAAATATGTAGCGTTAATATGTAGCAGCATGTTATGAACTAAAAGTAACAATATGAGGTCATAAATAGAATTTAATACTTAGCAAAAGTTTAGGTTATATGGTTATAACGGCGTCATTTTAGACTGACCACGATGTCGATGATGGTTTTTGGTGAAGAACATTATAATGATTTAACGACGGCAAAAATCACCATTTTCCACTTTCCTTCCCTTTTAAGGGATTCTGGGTTCTCTGCTTAACATAATAATGTCAGTAAGTTGGGCTCAACAACAAATCAAAGCCTCAACCCAGCCTTTAATAAGGAGACAGTAAAGCCTTTATGTTTCTGTGCTGCAGATTCATTTTAATACAATATTGTCTGAAACTGAAGAAATGAACTGAAAATTTTCATTTTGTGTCTTAAAACCTTTCGCCTGCATGCTCTTGCCTTCTCTTGTCATCATTAGTCAGATTTAGCCTTATGGAAACTGATTCCTAAAGCTGTTTACTTTCTATATGTGCCAGCATATGACTTATGTTTTTATATTTTATATTGAGTTATAATTTATTTATTTAATGTTGTTTATATTTATTGATTTTGATGGGGGCTGTGCTTGAATTTAAGAAACAATGATATTGTTCATTATTTTTGCACATTTCTTCTTATGTTTACATGTGTTTTCTTCTTTGGCTGAGAGTTCCTATCAATATAAATTTACTGATCTGTGTCAGTTGATCTGTATTCGTGCAGTACTGTAGATTATCTGACTTCCGTTGACACTGAACAAACTGCATATTTTCGCGTTGCCAGTCATTGCCGTACTTGCATGTATGTCCATGTTTCGAGATGTCATTTGATAAATGTTGTAACTCATATCATAATATTAGTATCATTGTGTTAGAATACTGCAGTCCCTCGTTTGCTGCAAATTTTGCTGTCATGAAAAAAAACTGAAAGTTTTACTCTGCAGAGCTTCATGTCCAGTTGAAACCTTAAAAAAAACATTAAATATTGACCACTAGAGCTCAGATCTGCACAGTGAGGTCAGCCATCCTGCTGCTCAGCTAATAGTCAGTGTATCCAGTCCCTCTTGCAAACTCACCCATTACTGGAAAAACTGCGAAAGTCCTTCCAGATCAGTGTCTGTGGTCAACTTCATCTGTCTCAGTGTTCCTCAGCAGTTAAAGGTCATGGGTCGGGGTTCAGTCCCATTGTGTATGTGTCACTCTCACATCGAGATCTGTGCTTGTAGACCGTAAAAGCCATATTGCATTGTCTCGTGGTGTCATGTGTGTGCTGAAACACTTGTGAAATTTCATCAAACTGTAAATAAGACAGCTGTTAAAAAATAATTAATTATGCGAACATTATCTAAAAAAAAAAACCTCTGTAACATAAAAAAAAAAAGGATTCTTATGAATGTATCATACCTAGAGATAAAAAGCTGTATGACAATGGATTACTCTTAATATTTCATTAAATATAGCTGTGGTATTTTACTCTCTGTTGTGTTTCAGTTATTGTGTACATTGTTGAGTGTTGAAATGTACATGAAAAGTCATACCTACCTTAAAAAAAAGGTGAATCTTTTTGCAAAAACTGCTCAGCATCAACAGTTTTTAGAGGTGGATATACTCCGGCACATATCTGTCTCGTAATCCCTCTCCCTCTGTGCTTGCTACCATATGACAATACTAAGCCCACCCAACAATGCTGAGGAATTAGCTCTCTGCCCTTTTCTTTGTGCTTGTGCTGGAGCTCTGGAGAAACAGAGAGAAAAAGGAGGGCAGAGAGAGAGAAAGCAAGTCGTGGGAGCACCGCTGTAGAGACGTAGCATGGGGTTCGGGTAAGAAAAGGGAAAAGAGACAAACAGTCGTGAACAGATGAATGATATTTGATGACTTTGGCTGGTTGCATTTCTGTGGCCATTGTGCAGAATCCCTGGGAGATCCCTTCCACACAGGACAGAGGAGACAATTGAGAGCTGACAATGACACCAACGTATAAACCATCTTTGGTGAGTCAGAGATGGCGTACAGTGTCAGAGGCAGCAGCAGCTGTGTGTGTGTGTGTGGCAGGCTGTCTAACACGTGGCTGTGTGTGTGCATGATGTGTGAGGTGGGACACTGTGTGCAGGGAGGAGTGAATGTTCCTTTGTGTGTGTGTGTGTGTGTGTGTAAAAATATGAATAATGCAGAGGATGCCTGTACAAGTGAGAGGGCCGGGAGGAGGGCAGATGGTCGCCTGCTGATAGGACAGAATCCAGGCAACAGGGTCCTCCAGAGAGCTGGGTTTAGACCTGGCTTAACACACACACACACACACCAGATATACATATGCACATACACCCTCAAATATTTTGTCCCTTTTTTCTCTTTTTTCCCTACTATTGGCTCAGATTTCAAAATAAAAGCATGGATAATATAAGTATAGATGAGACTGCAATAA
Source organism: Morone saxatilis (assembly GCF_004916995.1). Lineage (NCBI taxonomy): Eukaryota > Metazoa > Chordata > Actinopteri > Moronidae > Morone > Morone saxatilis. The sequence goes on from NW_023340246.1 coordinate 9,365,624, forward strand.
CACAGTAGTAAATAGGCCAATTTGAGAGGAACTCTGAAGCCAGTCATTGCCTGTTTTATGATAGTTGTTTAGAAAGGGATTAGAAATAAATTAAAAACATAGAGATTGAATTTCTTCATGAACTCTACAGTTAGATCTCATTCCCAGTTATTCTAAAATTATATGGTACACGGTAGTTGTTTGTATTGTTGTTTGTGTTTTGTAATGTTATCTTGTACAGATTGTAAAACCCACGGAGCAAAATGTTGGGCTATATAAATCAAACAGACATGCCTTAACTTTAAATTAGAAGAGACACAAGCAGGACCGTGACCAGGATTTTAGAAATACTGAGGTCACAAGTCCCCCAAAAGAAAGTCTCTCCATTGTTTTAATTATTTGGATGTTTAATAGATACCAGTTCATTTAACTCTATTTTACCTTTAATGTAGTTCCAGATTACATAATTCTTATTAGGAAATTACTGACTTGTAAAATAAAGCATTTCATCTCCTAACATACACTACATACATTTTTAGAACATAAGTTCTAAATGCTTCAAGTTTCAAAGCCTCTATTGGCTGGCAACAATTCAATTGGACAAATACTGGAATCGTCAAAGGTTTATAAAACCCCAGAAAAAATAAAGAGGAAATATAAAATCCAGACTCTGTGTCCTAAATGGTTGTAGTTGGTTATAAATTATAATTTATATATGTATATAAAAAGAACATATTCAGTGTTTATGAAGCACTGCCCTCTATTCAATCCGAGCCCGCCTTTGACCTCCTAACAGCCACTAGGTGGCATCAGCAGACTATTTCTGATTTGGCCACAGATCAGCCAAAGCATCTGACAGGAAATATTAGACATGGGGTGACAAAAACATACAGGGATGCGAAATATATATATATATATATATATATATATATATAAAACCTTTCTAACAGGTGAAATTAGATCCAAAAACCTACTGCAACAAAATCCTCAAAAATGACTGAAAACAAGAGTCTTTGTTTTTAAATATACGGTCACAGGCTCCTCATGTCTCCAATTGAAAAACTGGTGATTATTGTATTTTTTACACAGTAAAATTGTTATATGTGTCTGTAAAAGTATTTATACAATTATTTAGATGATTTCCTAGGGCATGGAGATGATACATATTACACATTTATTATTATTTTATTATGTCTAATGAAGGCAGAAGGCCAGATTATACATAATAAACTAATAAATGTAGCTTATAATGCATCACTTTCTGTCCTACACCTGCAGTTAGGCCTACAGTATCTTGTGTTTAACCACCGTTTACGGGTCTGCAGAACTGCTTTAATTGTTTGGATATTTTAAATTACGTCTCGCCATAATTGTCAATTAGTTTTTTTTATTTTTATCCTGATGAAAATATTAATTAACGCTGTGTTGTATTTCAATTTCAGGCCATTGACCGGCTGTCTGAGCATCTTCACGGGTATCTCTCCACGCAACCATATCAGTGCAGATCAGCGGTAGTAAACACTTCACCGAAACAGCTGAAGGACAATTTTAAGCAACCGAGACGGATTGATAAAATCCATAATTATAATGCAAGGCGGCGTACAGGAAGGGAGAAAGGAAGAGAAGCTTGTTGCCAGAGTTGCGACTTTCTCCTGAAGCTGAATAACGTGCAGAGACTGCAGTGTTATAGAAAACAAATACGATTTAATGACAAAAAGCATATAGAAATTGTGCAATCGTTGATTTCTTTTCCCTCTTCGTTTGATCACAGATTTCAGGTCAATGCTATTTTGTTTTGGTTTGGTTGATTTTTTTTTTTTTTTCCACCTCAAAAACTCAAATTCCAGATGAAGGATTACTCAGTCAGAATTTAAATATAAAATTTGGGCCTTATTTAAATTAATGAGGAATTATTGTGTAATAGCTATACCTTATTATAAAACATAACGTAAAACATTGTTATGCTTCTTTTTTAAAGACTGGCGATGAAAGGATTTAAAAAGGGAGTGCAGCTTTTCATTATAGTGCTACTTTGACATTGTTAACTGGGCCTAATACATTCAAAAAGTTTTTGAAATGTAAAACGTCTCATATAAAATTGCCTAAAATTCACATTATGGGTCTATTTAAATATTATATTTTCCCTCCACACATCTACATCCTTCAGTTGGATTTGAGTTTCTGAATTTCTATATTTTCCTCTGGATTTTAGTCAGAGAATGAATCTCCAACTAGTCGTGGATTTCCCTCAATAACCTTCCAGCATCAGATCAGGTTATTAATCACAGGATTTAAGTGGCACAAGAACACGTGTCTGTGTTTGTGCTTTGGCACAGACTGACAGAGAGAACGGAACAAACAAAACAAACATACAAACAAACGAAGCCATACAAAAGAAACGAATCGAGATACATCCCACAAATAGTCTTCTAAGTGAATGAGTCATACAGTAGAAGTAGAGCCACTGCGGCCAGAGCTGGTACCAGGATATATTCAGTTTTTCTGTTGTTTTTTTTTCTTCTTAGGAAAGGAAGGCAAAAATGGGCTGGATTGCTTTGAGTGTTCCAGCCGGACAGTCTCGGTCTTTCTCGTCACAGCATTTTGGAAAAGTACAGAAATAACAAACAGCAAAAACACACTGTAAACAGGCGCACAGAAATGTCTGCACAGAAAGAAAAGCATTAAAGTGAACCAATACTCTACTTTATGTGACATTGTTATTATTATTATTATTATTATTGTTGTTGTTGTTATTATTATTTCGCTGTCCATTATAAACTAAATTCTGTAAGTTAGAATTTTTTATTTTTTTAATTTAAATTAATTGTGGATGCAGCTGACACTATAATCAATACCTTACATTAAATGTCCTATACAAAACACCAGAATTGTATAATAACAAAATATAATAATAATAATAATAATAATAATAATAATAATTAATAATAATAATAATATAATGAAA
>NW_023340246.1:9368667-9385000 GCF_004916995.1 Morone saxatilis
TTGTATAATAACAAAATATAATAATAATAATAATAATAATAATAATAATAATAATAATAATAATAATATAATGAAAGCAGTTGGCTGGTATTGGCTTTCATTTTTAACGTTGTACAGCAGGTGTCTGCCATTTCAGCCCTCTCTTGCCACAAGCTGCGAAGAACCCCTGTTGCTTTTGTTATGATGGAAAGATGGCGTTTATTTACCCACACTGACTGCGACTTATCATCGAGCCCCAAGCTTGTTTTTATATTTTTCCCCCCTTGCGGACACCTCGTGTCCATCTCACACTCTCGCCTTTCTTTAATGACACATTACATAATGACATAACGGCGCCTCGGTAGAAGGTAAAAGCGTTTCGTATCAATGTCGCTGTTTTTTCTTTTTTTTTTTCTTTTTTGGTTAGCACACACCAGCTGTATCCCAATATGCTTGGCAGTTCCGCGGCATGAAACCTCTCCATACAGCTCTCTACTATGCGTATTTTTAGTGCTTGAGTGCCACTGTATATCCCCACTGTGTGTCCGTGGGTCCGACATTTAAACTGGCTGAGGTCCAGTTCCGAGCGGTCCGGCACAGAGAATCAAACAAATAAGGAGGCATTATTCCTCCGTAAGGGGTCCGTGTTCTGCTCAGAATAACGGACTGGAGGTCACTGAACAGGAGTTTGTCCTCCGTGATGAGGAGGGGTGTCCCCGTACATGTCCTCTCCTCCTGGTATCTGTCCCCCAGCGGGTGTCATCCTCTTCTCCTTCTGCCGCCTGTTACAAAACCAAACCCTCACCACCTCCTTCTCCAGCTGCAGGCTGTCCGCTAGGGAGTTGATCTCCGCTGCTCCTGGTTTTGGACATTTGAGAAAATGGCTCTCCAGAGCCCCTTTGACGCCCACCTCGATGGAGGTCCTCTTTTTCCTTTTCCTTCCCTGTGCCGCGATTTTATCCAGGCTAGTGGGGCTCCCCGAGGTGGAGTCCGCCTCCTCCAGCCACTTGTTCAACAAGGGCTTGAGTTTACACATGTTTTTGAAGCTGAGTTGAAGCGCCTCGAACCTGCAAATGGTGGTCTGAGAAAAGACGTTTCCATACAGCGTCCCAAGAGCCAGTCCCACGTCCGCCTGGGTGAAGCCCAGCTTGATACGTCGCTGTTTGAACTGCTTGGCGAACTGCTCCAACTCGTCGGAGGTCGGCGTGTCCTCGTCTGACTGGTCCTGATGGCCCCCGTGCTGGTGATGGTGTGAGAGAGACTGCTGGTGGGCCCCTGGGCCGCCTCCATGTTCACTGAGGTGCGGGCTGTGGCTGTGGTGGTCCTCGTCCCGCAGGGGGTGGTGGTGCATCCCCCCTTGCTCTCCCCCCGGCATCAGACCGAAGCCGGACTGGGAATACACCAGGCTCTGGCCCTCAGATGTCGCCATACCGGGGATGTGCGTGGTGGCTGTGCTGGTTCGCCATGCTCTGGCGTCGTGATGCGCCTGCTGGTGCGCTAGGTGAGGGTGTCGCTGTTGCTGCTGCTGTTGCTGCTGCAGACTGCTGGAGTTCTGCAGTTCCTCTCGGTCACTGTCGTGCAGTACGGGCTTCACGTCCTGTTCTCCGAGGGGACTAGATGGCCAGGGCGCCCCGCCGTCACCGTGAGACAGCGCCGTTATCCACTGGTGCGCGTGGCTGAGCGGATGTCCACCGCCCGGTAACGTGCTATAGTCGTTCTGGAGCAGGGTGTGCGCGTCCCTGTACGCTGCCGCCTGCTGCATGCTCCCGGACTCCGAGTGCGGCGGCGGCGCGCTGCTGGGGGTGGTGAGGACGCTGTAGTGGTTGGACGTTGCGGTCGCCATAACTATCGGAGCCAGAGTGATAGCTGGAGTTAAAAGGAGGCTGCCTTTGACAGTAACTCTTTTGCGCCACGGGGCAGCTAGGCGTCTCTCTCCAGCATCTCCCGGGCGCTGTGCCAAGGGGACGCAGAGGCGCGCACCTGTGGTCCGCCTCGCTCCGCTCTTTATTGGCCAAGAACGGTTGACAGATGTGGTTACCCCTGACAGCACCCCGCTCATTGGTCACGGGAGATTGTACAGAAACCCCAATCACTCTGCCCAACAATACTAGCAGTCCTGCAGCATGCTAGAGTACAAAGTGGAGGGAGAAATCCGGCTGCGGAGTGTAAACACAGAAAAGACTGAACAAGCTGAGCTACAAGAAAGAAAAAAAAAACATTTTCCTCTATGCTGGAAGTACTTTATTAACATTGATCTGGGTCAGTGGGTCACATTTATTTCCTTCGTGTGTCAAAAACGGTGCGTAAAAGTTAGAAAAAAGACACACCGAATTCACACATTAATTGATGTAAGTGGCCACATGTATGCGCTCCAAATTATAACTTTTAGCACCCAAATCCTCGAAACTGCCCAACCTGAAACCTGAATCCAAATCTCTGTGTATTTGAAGCCATGAAACAGTGAGCAGTGATCATGAGGAGAAACTTCCAGCTGCCTCTCTGCCCTCAGGACGCTGTCCAGAGAGAGGGGCTGCGTGCTTCCAGGGCCTCTGCCCCGTTGCCATGGCGAACGCGGTGAATGGAACAACGCCCACGTCACAGCTGCAATTCGCTCCTTCTTTTCGTTCCGTTCCAAAGGGCTCATTGGGGCCGCGCGCTCGGCCGTCGGGGCAAATAATGGGGGGCGCGCGGAGAGGGCAGCTCGGGGCCAAAGAGAGGAGGCTGCAAGAATGGATCCTTCAGCCAGCTCTGCGCCCACCGTGCACCCTTACACCTGCTTGTTGGGTAAACTTTGAGATGGATGCACACACAGCGGCACGCGAGGCTTGCCCCCCCCCTAAAAAAAAAAAAGAAACAGGCCTTGAATTGTCAGTATTTATATGAGGATTATTAAAAACGCTGCTGCTAAATAATAATACAGCAATATATATTTTACACTCTCAAACTCTTCTCTTCTGCATAATAAGTAGGATTTTATCTTTAATGTTTTATTTTCAATACTACTTTTTTGAATGCAGGATTTCTACATTATTACTACTTCAACTTAAGTTAAGGATTTGAATTCTTCTTCCATCTCTCATCTGATAGGCCAGTTTTGTCATCTCTTGGCACTGGTGGTAAGAAAATAAGTAGTTTAGTGAAAATTCATCAAAGCACTAATCTGCCAGTCCTATCTCTAAATGAATGAACAATATTGAAATCAAACTAATCCTCATTCTGCTGAGCCCCCCCCCGAAACCCTTTTAGACCCCTGGGGGGTCCCTGGACCTACTTTGGCAACTACTGGTATTTAGGAGATGTGATTTTATTGGCTCAAAGTGGGACACCGGCTGTAAAACATAACAGCTAATAAGAGGTTAAAGGAACCTCAAAGGACAAAAAATATGCAAGTTTCACCTTCAAACAGAGGTGCCCTGCAACATCACGGCCACCAGTGAAAATATATGTGTACATATTTTGCTAATTTAAAGTCTTAAAGTCTCACAAAGGACAAAGAAAGTCTTTGTCCATTTCCCTTATATCATTATTAAAGACCACAGCACAATAAAATTCCACATAGGAAGTGATTGGCTAATTGATAAATACTTTAAATCTAATCAAGCTAAGGATGCGCAGACATAAACTGACACATTGAATTATAGGGATCGAAAGAACACTGGTTTATGATTAGGGTGTAATTCTGAGAATTACCAAATGTGTCGCCAGGGGCTCTGGCAAGTCGTGTGTTGAGAGAAGCAAAACATATTATCCTAATAGACTAATATGCAAACTACTGGCTGCCCAATTACAGGACTTAATAACGCATAAACGATGCGAGTCCTGTTCTTACAAGACGAAGAGGTCACTGTTAATTCAGTCAAAGGGCTGGGTATGCTGTCAACACATGCTGTGGTTCCACACACATACTGTCTGTGTTTCCATGTCCCTCGTTCTGTATTCAGGAGTGGGAGTTAATGATGGAGAATCTGAGCGTTAAATTAACAGTAATTATAGGGCCCCAGTGCTGTAAAGATTCAATTTCTTCGCAAGTCTAATGGGCGTAAGTGTCCCTATGCGCAGGCAGAACTCTCTATGACATATTTATGATTGAAACGCACAGAGATGGAACAAAAACAAACACACAAGCGTTGTATATATCTATAGAATAAAGGCTTTTTACATGTCTATCTGAAGATTGAGTTTTTTCTCAGTTGTAGAAGTGCGGCACTAAAATTGTATTCATGGCCGGTACTCTTCAAATCCAGATGTGAAAAGCCACTTTTTAGCTCTTGTGTAAATAGTGCCACCCGCTCCCCACATTAGTTTAAGAAAGAGTGGTTCAAGTGTGAGGTGAAGCCATTTATGTGAGTGAATGTTTGCAAGTGAACCAGTATTCTGGTTGCTTTCACTTTCTCCAGGCCAGTGTGTGACCGGACCATGTCCCTCCCCCTGTGGGAACTCTAACGCAGGGGTAACTTGGGCAGGGGGGCTTCTTTATGCTGCCGGACACAGAGAGATAATGGCCATTCCTCCACAGCTGGCCCACACAATCAAAGCGAGAGGGGGCTCGAAGGATTCCAGCTTTAACCAGGCCATTGTCTGGGCTAATTACATCTGAATGAAAGACCCCAAGAACTCACCTCCCCCCTGAGCAAAACCTGCACAGAATACCCCAAACAACCCTTCAGGGATGAGGGAGAGTGCACAGACATGGAGCGCACACACAGAAATATATAAACCCTGGACTCCTTCATTACCCCTAAACATAAGCACACAAGCATACACACACACACACACACACACACACACACACACCGTGGACTCGTTTATTACTCATACACACTCACATACCCAGCAGGCTCTCATCAAAGTGTTGTGTCTCTCTCACAAACACACTCGCATGTGGCACTCGGCATTAGATCAGATCTCAGCTTGCTGCTCTCAGAAGAGATGAGGAGGTCTTAGAGGACTTAGGTTGAATAGAAAACACACTGAAGAGCCTTTCCCCAATGCACCCCCATAATCCCAATCTACACACTCCCTCTGACCCCCATCCGCCAGTGCTCGGCTCCATCTGTAGCCTGCGTGAACTGCGTAGCCTCAGCTCGGTACAGTGCAGATTGTGTCTGTAGAAACTGCAGAGTGATGTCAGGATGCTGTTTTGGTGCTCTGTCTTTTGCAGTCAGGAAATACATCCAGCTTGTTTCCGCACACACTGATACATTGATTTCTTCCAATAGGATGAGCACTGCGGTGTGTTTGCTGATGTGTGTGTTTGAGAGAAAAAGAGAGAGAGAGAGAGAGTTGTGCAAGACAATCCTAAAGATGTACAAGAAAAGGTAAAAGGAAAATTCATGTGAGCTCACGCTGACAATTGCAGGTGCAATAACTTAATAGGTTAAAATGTGTTAAATTGTTAATTGTTTGCATTTGACACATTGAATGGGGAGTTGCAACTGAAGGTGAAGCACTGAAAAGGTTTCAGGTCTCTTTTTAAGAGCTGAAAGAATTTGAAATGTATCATTTAAAAACAGCAGTGAAAGCAGTTGAACTGTAAGTTGAAATGTGAAAGATGAAAGTAGTTGAATTGTAATTTAAAGAGTAAGAGATGAAACCAGTTGAAATTAGTTGAAGCTTAAGCCTGACTGAGTGCGCTTTAAATAGTTAAAGTGTCAGCTGATGTGCAGAGGCTGGAGGCAGTTAAAATTGTAGTTTTAAGTAAAAGTGCTGTAGGCAATTGAACTGTAAGTGAAAGCACTGAAAGTAGTTGTACTACAATTTGAAGAGTAATCAGTGAAGACAGTTTAACTGTTAGATGAAGTGTGAAAGCACCTGTTGCCCAGAATAACAGGTGACAACCGTCCAGGGACTACAGGTGAAAAATAGCTTCTGGGATATTAACAGTAAGCAGATTTACAGTGATGTTTATTAATGTGCATTGTACATATTGTTAAATAAACACATAAATAAATATAGCAGCTGAAATGTCAGTTGAACTGTAAATGACGAAAGCCTTTGAAATTTCAGCTGAATTTGAAGCATCAAAGATAGTTTAAGTGCAGTATCAGTTTGAATATTTGCTGTCAGTTGAAAAATATAAATAAGTTTAATAGTGGATGTATAAATAATGTGGAATTATTAAAGTGTCAGTTGATGTGTAGCAAAAGACTGAAATTTAAATTTCAAGTCTAAGCGCTGTAGGCAGTTGAATTGTTTGTATGAAACCACTGAAAGAATGAGCAGTGAAAGCAGTTGAACTGTCATCTAAGAGCAAAAGATATGTGAAGTGTGTGCACTGTAAATAGTTTAAGTGTCAGAAAGCTCAAGAACTGAGGAGGGTGTGATTATATCCCCAACAACCATATATATTCTGTGTAATACACACCTAACCACCCCCTTTTCACTTCTCTTAGCTTGTGTGTGTGAGTTAAGGTTTCTATGGATATATACAGACTTATACAACATTTTCCCTGGGCACATTTTGTGTGTGTGTGTGTGTGTGTGACAGTTTCAGGGTTAGGAGGTCTCACTGGTGCTCAGTTTAGCATTGATTTATTCTCTTTCTCCAATTTATTTCCCCTTCGCCTGATCTGCCTCTGGGAGGACAAATGGAGGAGAAACGCCAAGCACAGTAACCATCCCTCACACACGCAGCCACACACATACACAGACACACACACCATGCACACACATATACGAAGTGACAAATGTTTCCACAAGCAAAAATTCACTCAAATTTGTATTTCTGCAAAGCGCTGGAAAGAAAACACACATACGCACACACTCAAAAGCTCAGCTTCTCCATTTCTAGCATTACTGTGCCGGACCAATCAGAGTGGTGACCGTTCTGTAGAACTATAAATTCACAACACTCCCCAAGTCCCAAGGCACCAGGGCTCCTATAAGACTTCCCATGTTGTCCCATATAACTGTCTTCAGAGAACCCATAAAGACATAAAGGGACGCTCCTACCTCTAGGTGAGTGGTCATAATTCACCAGCAGGTATTTTTACCGTGACATTGCTGTCGAGGTGCACAGATTCATCTCATCTGCTGCTTTATAATGTCCAACACAAACTCTAGATAGGAAAAGTATGAGTGCAGTCATATTTTACAGGCAGCTTGCTGTCACTTGCTACTGTAATGATTTTGGTGTTGCAGGAGTGTGTTGGAAGAGGGGTGTGCGGACTTGTAGGTACAAGCTTAACACCTTGCGTCACTTCTGCTTTGGGGTGTAATAACAAACCTCTCCCTTTCCTTCCCAAGTAGAAAAAGAGGGCGGGAGGAGGGGCAGGTAGGTCGTTAAACCCACTTGAAAGCTCAGCGCCCTGATCGATAGTCTTGGGCCAAGCAGGGATTAAAATCAGGCTAAGTCTGTTTCAATCAATACTGATGGCTAACCCTGGGGTTAAAACAGGAGTAAATCTCCATACACGTCCATACACAAGTCTGCACTATGGCCTACAGTACAGATAAATCTACAGCTATCCATGCAAATGGACACACAATGGGTTACCGTGCGAGTGTAGTCGATATGAATGAGTGCTGTATAGGCCTTCAGCAGCGACATATCTGGTTGTATTTATATGGATATACACTCTGTCTAGTTAGGGGATTGAGGCAGTAAATTTGGACTCGTCGACTCGGATGAACGGCGTGAGTAAAGCTCTCATAAATGTGCTCGAGGAGGTGCAGCATGTGAATGCGTGTGAAAGAGGGAGAAACAAACAGTAATGTGTCTGGCGGTTATACACACAGCACAGCAATAATGGAGGGGAGAATGACTTATAGACATAGAGCTGACATGCATGATTGACTGTTTCACACCCTAATGGAGGACAGACATCACTGCTCGGATTGATCTTACAAGCGCAGGTCTGTGTATCAATTACCGATACTAATCAATGTAACTATGGACGGGCAACAGCAAGGAAAAACTGTTGCGTGTCTATATTGTGATCAGCTAATTCTACCAATGCGAGATTTATGTCTCTTTCTTAAATAGTTATCTGATTCTCCTAATCACCAGGGACAGATTTCTGAGCACAAAACCCAATACAATTGATAATGTCGACATTTTGGGAAATACATTCAATGTCATTTGCTTTCTTGCTGAGAGTTAGATGAGAAGACTCTCATGTTTGTATGGTTAACATGAAGTTACAGCCAGTAGTTGGTTAGCTTAGCTTAGCACAGAGACTAGAAACAGGGGGAAACAGCTAGCGGTGCATAAAACAACAACAGTCATTTTTATACTTTATACAGATTAAAGATGTAACATGTTAGTTAGAGGAGCTTAAGAGGAACTGGTAGGCAGATTTTGGTACATTTGGACAGAGCCAGGCTAGCTGTTTCCTCCTGTCTCCAGTATTCGCTCTAAGTAAACAGCACAGACATTAGAATAGAATGGATCTTTTCATCTAACCTTTAGCAAGAGAGCTAACATTGCTCAAATGTGGCACTAAATGTAATAGACATGTCTTGAAACAACAGTAATTTATTAGTATACTTAGAAGACAAAGTATTGATTGTATTACAAGAGTTTTAATAAATCTTCTGCCTGAACTGTTTACATGCTAACACCAGAACCTGAATCACAATGACGAAAACCTGACACCACTATCTCAAACCCTTGAAACCATTTCTCCAAAAATACAGGCACATTTTCCATTTTTCACTCAGATGGCCACACTAAATCACACTTCCACTTCCACTGCACACAATTCACCACATTTGGCACAATCTTCATAACTAAAGTCTGTTGTGTTCATGTTGACAGCATTGTCCTTCAAAACGCTGAAGCGAAATGATCAATTGGCCACACTGATGACTCACAGGTGCAAACACTAGTTACTAAATTGCTCAATTACACATCAGAGCAGGGGGCCGAAGGTGAGCTCTCCTGTTTTGGAGATGAATGGATGGCAACAATATGATAAGAAAGATATGGAAGGAGAGGACAGTGGCCCCGAAAAAGAGGAAGAGGGAGGTGCATCTTGGATGAGGTCTGGGCCTCTTCAGTTGATCATGTTGTCACCATGTTGTCACTTCACGTCACTCTTATTGTCCGCACTTTTAAAGTGAGAATATGCAGGTGAGCTGCTCTTCACACACTAATATTCTACTTTAGTACTGCTCATAGGCCTGCACAAAGTTTTCTTGTATTATATGTATTATATTTCTATGTATTATATAGTAACTGGGTATTTCTTTTTGTCTCTGTCAATTGTTTTTGGGTTAAACTTGTTGTATACTGACATTTATACATCAATATTAAGTCAAGAAATCAGAAATATCAAAGCCAAACTGAGTAAATAAAGCAGGTTTTTATTTCATATTTCAAGCAGCAACAAAAAAAATTTTTTTGTTGATTCTGGCGCCACGGTGGACAAAAACGGTAGTCTTTGCCCTGTCTTGCTTCATTGATTTTAATAGGAATCAAACCAAATCTGACCCAGTGGCAGGCATTAACAATGACTATATAGAAATAGCCAATCTTCTCACTGGTAGTCTTTGTTAATGTAGGTCATATAGAAGCATCAGTACTTAACTGAGACTGTTTCATAACCAGTTATAAACTTCTTGTAGTAGGCTTAAGTAAATAAATTTGCTATATCAAGCTAAAATGTATGTATACACTCTTGAACTGAATAGATAAAAGAGGATTTTATTTCAAACAGGTTTGTTTCTGTCATGACATCTCCCAGTGCAGCAGATATCATGTCAGATTTTGTTTTCAGATACAGAACACAATATATAAATGTCCTTTCTAGAGAATCAACATTTTTTAACTGTGCAATGTGCTTAGCGTGTGTTTATTCTACCTCAACCTCACTCTTTGAGGCTTGCCACTCTGTCCTTTCACCAGAGACCCCAGCTGTCCCTCCATCACACTGTGTCCTCCATCTCTTCTGCAAGCTGGGGGGCAGGGCGGAGGGAAGCCTATTCATTGGACCTCTTACTTTTGTGTCGCCTTTTTAAACACACTCCCAAACACACTGACCCCCATCCACTGCAACATGCAGCACCCTTGGCAGGCCCAAATGCAAAAGCTGTAGCTCGGAGAAAGTAAGTCATGCTCTCCTGAATTGATAAGGAAGCTAAAATTGCAGTTTTCACCTCATTGCCTGAGAAAATAGGCAAAGTGAAAAGCACCCAAAAAGCCCTTGTACTTCTCCACGTTACATTATTCTTAGTTAGAATAACTTGGGCAGGTCGACCCATTTATAATCAATCCCAGTAAGCTTAAACATTTTTGCACTTCAGGTACTTTCAGGTATTAATTACAGTACTACCAAAACTATCTTTAAGCTTTTTCCAATGTCAAGATCAAGGTCAAAATATGAGATACAATGAGTCCCACCAAATAGTCGTGTTGTGAGGCTTGATTCAAACCACAAGTACATTTAAAGATCCTGAAACTAAGCCAAGATGTATGTCTAGGGATCGAACCAAGATGGATAGGGGAGAGACCTTGGGGAGCAATAATGGTTGTTCTCAGTGTGGTAATCAAACTAATCTCTGTCTTCTTCTCTTAGTTGTTTTCTATTTTCTATCTCTAACACACAAGCTCCAAGGGAGTGTCTCTCTTTCTTATCAAGGTTTTTCTTTCTTCTGCGTTGCCTTGTCTAAATGTATCTTTACTTAGCTGTGACAGTTTGCAGGGAATCAGTTTGCTTTCAATGTAGCCCCCCCCCCCTCCCCAGTATTTCCTGCCTCTAGTTACCTCGGGATACTGATTTGCTCAGTATCCCGTTCATTACAGAGTCTCTCAGCATGTGGAATTTGAGTGACTCCTAATGAACATACACATAAACAAATTCACCTTGAAACGCAGTCAAAGCAGTGCAACAGACCTTATGGTTCTGTCAGAGTGGGTGTATTTTGAATATTCGGGGCTGTATTCTTCTATGTTATCAGCCTATATGTTCAGAAAATTACACATGTACAAGGATATAACCCCTTCTCTCATTATATGAGTGGTAGATGCACAAAAGTGAAGCAATGAACACAAACACTGCTTTTGTGAAGGAACACTGCTTTACACGCTTTTTTTCCATGCATATCAAATGTGTTTCGGCAATTGGAAAGCATAATTCAGGGTGGAGGAAAAACAGAGGAGCTACTCTTGGAGGCAACCTAGCCAATTAATTTGCAGCTCAGATCTCAAAGCCTCACTGGAGAGGTGCTAGGCTACATACCACTAAGCTAATTTGTGTAGCAAGTCCGTATTAAATATATGCATGAGGCTAATTCAGTTAGTGTCGTAGCCCTGTAGCTGTGGTGAGTGCGGCGCTAGCTCCCATTAGCGATGTTTCTGCCTCCAGTGGAAATCAACAGAAGTCGAGGCAGGCGCCGCTTTTTTGCATAAAGCAAACAAAATTAAATTTACTTCGCTAAATCAAAGTGCAGTGCCAAACGTGTTTATCTCTCTCTCTCTCTCCCTCTCTGTATGTCCGTTTGTATGTCTCCTTCTCTCTCTGAGGGATAAATTACTCCAGAATCATAAAAGAGTAGAAAAAATTGCAGAGAGAGAGGAAAAGAGAGATTTTAGTCAAGTGGGATTCCCCCTCCCAAACAATCCCAGCATGCTCCTGCTTACTGAGATGTTGGGTTATGTTTCTCCAGCGTGTTGTGAGTGTTTCTCTGATTTTGTCTGCCTGTCTGTTTTCCTGCATGCATTTACAGTATTTGTGTGTTCCTATCAGCACGATCTCACAGGAAAATTCACACTTATTTGTACAAAAATAAATGTCATGTTTTGTGACTGATGTGTACAAAAACGGAAGTGGGCCACGTGAGGCTCAACCGGGGTGTTCTTTTTCTTTTAAGTTAATACATGTCCAAAACCTTATCCAGACTTATCATTTTAATCTAATTCAAACCTTTAACCTTGAATTGACTTATAACCATAAGAATATGTTGGTGTTTCAAACTTGTTTGGTACTGAAGGTGTTAAAATTAGAGGCGATGGATGCTTGAGAATGTCATTTCATCACACAGCTATACATGAGTTCATTTATTTTCTGAATTGTTGTTTTTGTCAAATCCTGGTGCCAGGTTCTGTGTGTGTGAAAAGAAAAGAAAGAGAGTCTATGTGTTGCATTGGTGTGTACGCACGTGTGTGAGAGAGAGAGTGAGAGAGTGAGAGAATGACAGAGAGAAAGAAAGAGAGAGCTCCTTGCAGTATACCGCAGAGCTAGTCTGTAAAAAAAAAAAAAGGGCCGCTTGGCTGTTCCTATTGAACTTGACCTGCGGGCCAGATCAATGTATGTGTGCGTGTGTGTGCGGTGTGTGTGTGAGAGAGAGAAAAAAATGGGGGGGCGGGCGGGAGGGGGGGCGTGTGTGGTGTTTTGTGTGTGTGTGTGTTGTGTTCCGACGAGCATGGAGTGATGGCTGCCAGATTTCAATGTGTCTCCGTGTGCCGACGGAATGAGAGAGGCACACTGATTAGCCCAGGGGTGGCGGGAGGGGGGGAGGAGGAGGAGATGGAGGAGGAGGAGCGAGGAGGGCATGGAGAGGATGGATGAATGGAGGAGGATGAGTACAGAGGGAAGGAGGAAGGGAGGGAGGGAGGGGGTGATGAGATTGAGCAGAGGACGGAGCTGAGACCAGGATCAGGAGAGAAGCTCAGATCATTTCATTTTCATTTTCCCTTCATTTCACTGCGAGCTGAGCCGTGTGTCGGGGCATTCCACATGGATGAGGTGCCAAAATTTAGATCCGCAGCCAGATGCCAAGGATCAGTCGGGAAATAGCGACACAATCTCAATGGAATGGGATGGTTGGGGGGTCAGTGATCCATGCTCCCGTCTTCCCTTTTCCCTTTTACACCTCCTTTTCTATAAAGCACCTGGACATTCATAAACCCAAAAACTCACACGACCAGAGGGATGTGCTTCAGGTTTACAAGGCAGACGTAAAACCTTGCCAGCCTCAAGGCCATTGACAGTACTTCTTTATGTGTGTATCAAGACGTTTGCAGTCTGAGCCCTCACCCGTGTGTCTAGCCTTGTTTTTTTGATGTTTTCATCGTTAAGAGTATGAAGGACTGCGGCCCAGTCCTTCAGCACTGCAGGGGCTCCTCTCATCTCTCTCACTCAGTGTAGTTCCCGTCACTAGCAGTTCTGTTTGCAAACCCCTGCCCGTGTCCAATCAGCATGTAGCCAGTGTAAAGTGTATCTGTGTGTGAGAGAGAGAAAGAGATAGAGATGAGGGGGTTTTCAGTGGAGGTGGGAGGTGGTCTGTCTTCTTTTCGAAGGGCTATATTTCATCTGTGATGTATTTTGTATGTGTGTATATACAGCCCAAGTAGCCCACATCCCAAATGTATAAGATTGTGCAGTGTGTGTGTAAGAAATAACCCAGGGGACAATTAAAAAAATCTTGTGGGAGAAAATGAATTCCTACGTTTTGTGTTAAATTAAAAGGTGCAGTGTGGAAGAGAATGGTTTTCACACCAAACATTCAAGTACATTGCAGAGTAAGGCTGTTATTTTCCGGAGCATCTGCACCAGCCATAGAGGCACAGTGCCATCATTTTTCAACTAAAATGAGCTTTGACTTACAAACTCGCCGTCCTTCATGATCACGCCCAATGCCATTCCAGCATTGACAAATAGCAAAACATATGATGCTGCTAATTTTACAGTAGAGAATAATTCTTGAAGTTAGGTCACTCTCTCTTTTATTTTTACAGGGACCTCTTAAAAATATCAAGGATGTAATATTAGAAACGATCGGGATTGCCAGGTTATACTGTGAATTATACTCTATACTTCGCAGGCGGGTGCATTTACTATAAAACATTTGGATTCAAGCTGTTCAGGCTCTTCTTGAGTATACTCTATTTTCTTTTCTTACCCTTTAACCTTTATTTTTTGTTGTTGTTGAGTTTTTCCTTACTCAAGTCATGGGGCCAAAGGATGGAGGCCCTCATATGTTGCACAAATTCTGAATCACTTTGTGGCAAATTTGTGAATTTGGGCCATATAAATAAGAGAAGGGAGAGAGTGTTGGACATCCATCTCCAGTACTGAACGTATGGTCTCAACCGGGTAACTTCTTAAAATTAAACTATAGAAAATTAAGATTCCGCCTCAAGTGTATGTGAGTACTCGGAGAAGGCGATGGGATTGCAATCATCTTTTGCGTAACAAAAATTATTCACTTGAAATGGCATCAATCATATGTGTACACAAACATGACTGCTACTTTGTGAAGAAAATATGTTAGTTAGTAAGACCTCAAAATAAGCTATACATCTTTGTACAGAGCATGTCTTAACTTTGCATTAAAAAAAAAACAGTCATCACCATTACTTATTGCTGATTGGAGGAGCTTTATTAGAGCTATTATGAATGGTCCATTTTGCAACTGTAGCTAGCCTTCACATGTGTACACACACACACACACACACACACACACACACCCTCCACTCTCTAACCCCTGTCTGTGCAGCTCTACCTCAGGAGGAAATTGAATTGGAAAGTTGACCCTACCGACACAAGGCAAGCACCATTGATTTTTATTGAAACATGAGCCATCGATACTGAAATTGCTTTTGATTCACGATGCGTCTGCTTCCGTGTGTTTGTTTCCCCAGTGAACAGTACGATCTGGATTTGATTGTCATTTCAGTCATCCTCTTGTCATAGTTTGAGTTGTGGCTTGTTTGCAAATAAATCCCACTCCTCATAAATGACTGGAGAAACCATTTCAGTTCAAGTTAATATAAATGAAATTTGATTTTCATCAAACAACCTAATAGTAGTAATATTCAGGGGTAACTATGGCATTATGGGTTTTGTATGAAAGATTAATCCTTTAACATTAAAAATTTAAACAAATGTCAAAGTTCGACCTTGGAAACAGCAGCTGACAGTGTGTATTGTGATTTATTTTATTCAGTTCCAAAGTGTGGCAAACCAAACCAAAAAGTCCACCAAGAATACAAATGTATCCAAACTTTGTTATTATTGTTATTTTGCAACCTCCTGGAGGCGTCCCGACCCCTAGGTTGAGAACCACTGACTTAATACTGTCAAGACTATCAAGAAAGAACCTCACTCTGCCCCTTTCAAGAGTGGAGAGTTGATGAGTCTGCATACACATGCAGATGCATAGGCACAATGACAAAAACACATACCAATGCTTTTACAAAGAATAATCACAGACTCAAAGCATAGGTACCTACTATCAAACACACACACACACACTGGACTGATGAAATCCAGTGCAGAGGAGCTGTGGTGGTGCATATTGATGCCCAGCCAAGAGCTCCCTGCTGGGCTTAGCTTGATCCTGGTGCGCCCCTGAATGGCTTTGCAACTCTAGAGACCAACTCTGTAGTTGTAAACTGCACTATATACCACATATAGAAATACACACGTACACACACACACTTTTCACAGCCCTGGAAAGCTTTAGCTTCAGGTATGTTTTATGAGTCTGAATTTGGCTTTCAGCACATAGCCACAATTCACTGTCACAAGACAACAAAGCACAGTGACCTGTGTGAGGGTGTGTGTATCCCCACATGTACTGTATGCGAGCAGAGTGTGTGTGAAACTGTCAGTGCTGCTCATAGCTGGGACTCTTTCCCTTTCTAACACATGCTGATAGACACTCATATTTCCTGTGGTAACAAGCGTGAAAATGGCCTCATAAATCCAAAGTGGTTTTACAGAGACCACATCAGCGGCCTAAAGAAGATGTATTATGTAAATAAAACAACACGCCATCAGTAATGCTGGCTTGTTGCCGCCACCAGATCATAATGACTCAGTGGGAGACTTTTAGCGGAATACGGCAACAGTTCGATTAGGTGTGTTGTTGTACATATATGAGTGTGTGTGTGTGTGCGCAAGCCCACACGCAGACAAACTGCTCTGCTACATAATTTGATATTTCATCATAAGTCTATATCCCAGCATGGTGTGGCTCTTTGCAGCCTGCCATGGTCCAACGATCTGTCAGCAGAGCACAGGGAAGGCAGGGCCAATCCACTTCCTTGGTGTCATGCACAAACACAACACGACACCGTTACACACTGCTGTTATTAAAGGTGAAAGGGTGAGGAAGGCGTTATATGTTGTGTGCTGTGGTGTGTCTGTGTGTGTGTGTGTGTGAAAGCTTGCATACAAACATAAAATGGACTCACGCGCGCAGCCGGGTGTTCGGTGTGCACTACAGTGGTACTTTGATGCGCAAACACAACTGAGACACACATATTCAGTCACTCACACACGGCTCGCCTAGCTCCGACCCGTGATGGATTGGCTGCACTCCTGCTGTGACAGACGAGCGATGGATGGAGAGCTGAGAAGATGAAGGGAAGAAAGGGACGAAGGGGGGACTGTGTGTGTGTGTGTGT
>NW_023340246.1:9385016-9420570 GCF_004916995.1 Morone saxatilis
TGTGTGTTTATGTGTGTGTGAGAGAGAGAGAGAGAGAGAGAGGGCGTGTTGGAGGAGAGGAAAGAGCTGAGTGCAGTGGTCTTGGTGCCAGGGAGGATCTTACATGGGGCCAAGCAGATCATTTCCTCCTCTGCAGCACGTGTCATTTCCTCTAAACAAACAGCCCTTCTGTGGACAGGAGAGAGGCTAGAAGCCTGTCCTGTCAATCTCGCTCTCCTCGCCTCCCTCTGTCCCCCTCCATCTCCTCTGTGTGTGTGTGGAAGGAGATGTGTGCGTGTTTTGTGCCATAAACAAAAGAGCAAGTGCAGTGTCAGTACGGTCATGTGAATCATGCATGGACTTCCGGTGCCACACAACATTGTGATGAAATATGCTACAGAATGCACTATGGAGAGTGTGTGCATCAACTTTCAGTTTCAGTCTCAGGCATCTCACCAAACATTTTGAAAGTGCAATACTTGCTGGAGTATTCCTTTATTTGTCTAACCACTTGAGATTTATTTTATTCATTTAACACTTTATTGATGCAACGGGTGCCAACACAGAGGGCTATATTTCCAAGCACAAATAGTTAAACCTGGTTTAACTTTTGCAGCAACGCATTGCAGTGTCATCCAGAAACACTGCAGTAGCAAACAACATACATGCAAGCACACCATCTCAGACGATTATTTTGTAGCATGGGCAGAGTAACTGTTTACCTTGTGATCAGCATGGATTGATGCTTGCTACCAATGTAACTTTTCAGAGTTGTAAAATGGGTATGCATAGATGCTATGCAGAGCTTTCTAGAAAACATTTCAGCTGTTTTCAGAGAAGAGTAATTTATCAAGCAAAAATACCACACATCCACCGGTTCCAGCTTCTCAGTGTGAGGATTTGCTGCTTGTCTTTGTTTTATATCATTGCAAATGGAATATGTTGTGGTATCGGATGGTTAATTGGAACAAAAAAGATATTTAAAGATGCTACCTGTGATGGAGATTTATCACTGTGTTTTGACATTTGTAAAAATAATTGGTTAATTGAAAAAATAATTGACAGTTGGGATGTCTGGTAGCCTGGTGCTCAATGTTCCCATTTCAATTCCAGCTGGGGACCTTTGTTGCATGTCACACACCTCTTTTCCCCCACATTTTCCATCTCTATCTACACTTTCAGCTATCAAATACAGTATGCAAAAATGTCAACAGTTTATTTTATAATAACGGAGTCCTATTTAAATACAAATAAAAACAGCATGATGTGCATACATAACCTCCATGCAAGGGCCTATAGCACCTGTCGTTGCTGCAGCAAACAACCATGATAAGCATTGTGTCAGACATGATTTGTGTTTTCCAACCAGGAGTGTGTTGTGTGTGCAAACCACCAATTACATTTGCTCCTAATTACACACTTAAAGACGTAATTAGGCTTGCCTGTTCCATTGCTACACAAAGAGATATCACACAGTACACCAAGGCACTCTATGGAGGGAGAAGGTTCACACACAGGAAAGTGAACATGCAAACACACACACACACACGTTTTAATTAACATATTAATCGTGCAACATATATGGAAACCAACTTGGAAACAAATATAATGGCTTGTTAGTGGCTTTATGTGAAATGGGGTGAGTTTTTACAATGGCCGAGAGAGCTGAATGCACTGCAACGAAAGAAAGTACATGCAAATTAATAAAAAGAAAAGAAAAATGTATTTACTAGTTTGACAGCACTTATGTCACAGTAGAAAAAAATGCTGCAAATAAATAAAACACAAGCATATTAGAAAATGCAATCACACAAGTGACAAAAGCATAAAGAAACCATTCTGCAAATACATAAAACAAAAAACACCCAAACCAAATGTTAGATATACCATCATTAGATATTTATAGATACTGACTATACCATTAACTAACATGTTTATCATCATGTTCTTTGTAGTGTCCCACAGAAATGTGTGTGTTGTACTTCCTTTCCGTTGTGTTTTGTATGAATTGCAGAATTTCTTTGCTTTTGCTTGTCTTTTTTATTTGCAGCATTTTTTCCAAATGTTATGTATGTATGTGTTGTCAAAGTAGCAAATATGCATTCATTCATTCTGGTTTGGGTATTTGTTTTGTTTTCTTAAAGGTTATATATACCAAATTCACTTGTCGCTTAAAGTTGCACTAAAGCACAGCATCTCAGACCAAAACAACAGGCGCTATGGCCGACCAGACTCTTGACAAAAACAACAAAAACAATCATTTTATTAATTGTAAACCACACTTCAAACTGAACAGAAACTAATTAAAACTCACTACAACTGTCTTTGTTAGTATTTCCACAGTCTTTCCAACAATCGCCAACTCTGGCTTGATCGAAATAAACCCTTAATTCAGAGTTAGATGAGAAAATAGTCACGAAACGGGCTACAATGGCCACCATGTAACGCTAGCTAATCCTTGTCAAAGTCCACTCAAAGTACTTGTTTTTGCCACGGACAGGCTCAAATGGTTATTCTTAGTGTCTGACAACATTATAAAAAGGATCCATAGGACTCCACAGACAAAAATGTAAATTTTATATTTCAGATCATTGTAACATCGTAACTTCATTCAAAGTGGACAGAAACAAAATAAAACTCACCCAAACGGTCTTCACTTGTCTTTCCACAGTTCCAGCAATCACAAACTCTGGTTTGGTTGAAATAAATCCGTAATTCACCAACGACGATGAGACACAGCAGTTTCACTCGCTATCCTCGGTTGTACACGTGACCTACATGCACTAACATGCAAGCTGGGCCAGACCAGCTTTCTAAACAAAGCACAGAGAGGCAGTGATTCCAACAACACAGGCAAAGGGAGTGTGACGTCATTCTCTGCTCAGAACTCTATTACTCCACTGTAGCAAATAGTTGTTTGCTGTTTTTTTGGTCATTTGAGTGCAGCAGAAACACAACATTACATCATCATATAAAGTTGCTAGAGAACATGTTGGCAAACAGTTGCTTCTTTACACATCCAGACGGGAAACAACATTAGCATTAATTTAGAGTTGTGTTTCCGGTCAGCTGATGAATGAAAGTCCAATATTCACTTTCGTTTTTCAGCTCTGTTTTTGGCAGCCAACACCTCCTGATGGAAATGTGGACCAGCACCAGCTAGTCGCTAACTTTGTCTGCTGTTTGTTTGGCCTTTTGAGCTTTTTTCATTCTCTGTTGCATCTGTAAATAATGCTGATGAGAGTGAACAGAACCAAAAACAATGAGCTGAAAGATGCTAAAATGCTCAGTAGAGCTGAGGGAAACTACAGAGTCAGGTAATAATTCTCTGCGGGTCATTTCATCCATTTTAAATATAAAAATATAGATTGAAACAGCTTTGAAGTACAGTGTGTTAAGCTCGCTTGGCTACCGTAATTTCTAACAAATTGCATCAGTCAGAATGTCCTTGAATGGACTGAGCTAAAGGTGTACTTTCTGCTTAGTGTCCCCTTCTTCATCCTCTGTTGCCTCTGTCTAAACTGCAGTATCTAATAAAAACGTCACTTCCTTTAAAAAAAATTACCTGAAAAGTCAATAAATGTGATCAAAATAAAGATATGACACCCTGGGAAATCACAGACAGAAGCGCACAAACACACCTAATCGTTACCTCAACAAGCATGCTGGGGCATCCGAGGCACCGAACTACAAGAGGAATGAGGCACGAGCCTTCGTCTGAACCTTGAGATATGAGCGGTGTGTGTGTATGTGTGTATTTAGCAGCCCTCACTCTCTAGCTGGCTGCTTAAGAATCCAGTCACATCTCTTGCTAGCAGGCAGGCAGTAAGGCGCTTTCACGCTCACAGGTTTGCTTTGGTTGGGTCTAATACCCCGTTCTCTCTCTGTATGTGTATGTATACATGTGTGTGTGTGTGTGTGTGTGCACATGAGCATATGCTTAAATCTGACTGTATGTGCGTCCTACTCTCCACTTCTTTGTTTTTTACTTTCTGATTTATGTGCGACAGTTGTGTGTTCATGTTTATATGTGTGTGTGTGTGTGTGTGTGTGTGTGTGTTGGCTCTCGGCAGCACTGATAAACCCACTTAGACTCTCCCCTGATCTGTTCGCTCTGGGCTGGCAGCCCCCTGCCTTGGCTGACACACACTCTCACACACACACACGCACACACACACACACACACACAGAGCCCTCTGCTTTAGCTGCTAACTGATCTGTGACGGCCTGCCACTCAAACGCAGCTCCGTTGAGACACTGCACAAAGGAGGAGAGGAGGCTGGGAGTGGAGGGAAGAAGAGAGGAGGTGGTGGTGGGGTGGGGATAGTGAGGGAGAGAGAGAGAGAGAGCGAGAGGGTATCAGTGTCTTTCTTTTGGGTGCCTGCTAGCTCCCACTCTTTGGCTGTCTCCTTATCTCCCTACTCCTCACTCTCCTTCACCTGACTGGCTTTGGCAGCTGCTCTTCACTCCCCAACTCCCCTCCCCTTTTCTCTCCCTATATTCCCCTTCTCTTTCTCTTTCCCTATCTCCATTTCCTCCTGTCTTTATTTCCCTACCTGAGCGAATGCCAGTTCATCTCGCCCTCATTTACTTCTCAAGATAGGAAGACTTAGCAAAGAGATGAAAAGGAAAAGAAAGAAGCAGAGCATGTCATGGAGACAGTCTGCAAAGGCATTTTGCAAAGAAAAATGCAGTGTATGAAACAGAGAGGAACATGGTTTGTCAAAGAAAGAGGGGGTGAAGACAGAGAGAATGAGCAGAGGAAACCTGCACATTTTTTGTGTGTCTAAGCTGTATCACTGGAATGCAGCTAACATACAGTAAGTAATCGCTAGCAGCTCAAGGCTCATGCTGTGCAGCTCCCAGTGTTTGGTTTTTCACAGCAACCCCCTTACATGTACTCCTTTACTATAAACTAAACAACACAATTAACTAAGGATTGGCGCCCACAAATTCTAGTGGTTCTCGCCATCGGGATGATTTATTTGTCCATGTTTTAAGCAGCAAGTCTTCCAAATTAAATGACAAAATACATAATAACTCATGCAGCCAAGAGTTTGAATCCTTGGTACACGGGTTGCCTTACCAGGTGAGCTGTAGGGTGCCCTAGGTTTAGAGAAATCTTTCTTTGGGTTAAAATAACTACTTTTTTCTAAGGTTAGTGGCCCTTTATTTTCATGGTTATGGTAATAAACGCGTGGTTAAGCATATGGAACAATTATGATCATGCTTACAAAAACATTGACTGGAAATGAGAAATAAACAACGTGTTCAAGTCAAGTGTTTTTGTTGATCATGACCTCCGCACTATCCAGACTTTGTCGCTCTACAGTAACCGCCTGGCTTCCTCCTTTGCTTCCGTCATAATGATAACAGCCGCCAGAGGGCTATGTTGTTGTTTTGGGGCTTTTGCTGATACAACTGATGTTTTTCTTGCAAGGACTGTTTCCTTTTATACCTCTGTGATTTCTGCTTCCACCACAATACAGTGGAGGCGAATGGAATTTCATTTGTGGTGCTTACAGAAAAATTCAACAGCAACTCAGCAGCAACAGTGTGTATTTAAACAGATAATCTCAACAACAGTTTTTGTCATTTCAATGAAATGATGCTTTAAAGTTCCAGTGTATATTCATATGTATGTTTTCATTAGTGTATAATCACCTGAAAATAATGTTTCTATTACCTTAGAGTGAGCTGTTTTCATCTTCAGAGGGGGCAGGTCTTCTTCTATGGAGTCCTCCATGTCGAACCACCATGTTTCTACAGTATCCAAAAATGGACCAACCAACACTGGCTCTAGACTGGGCCTTTTGCGTTTTTTGCAAGTTCCACTGCCACCGTACTTTCTCCTACACAGTTCACAGCCCGTTCTCATTCCCAGCTCATCCAATACTGATGCGAGGTATTCAGTTGGTTGTCATCTGCAATCTCACCGTTAGAGACCACTAAATCCTACACACTGGTCCTTTAAATCTGTGTGCATTTATTTGCCCTAATTAAAGACTCATTAATCAATATTTTATATTAACCTTGAATATAAGTACTGTGTGTAATGTGAAAGCTCAAAATGACCCCCTCAGAGAATGATCACATCTGAAGTTTCCTTTAGTGTTACAGAGCATTGTAGTGACTTTGCGCTGTTTATTGGGGGGTTTATGGCCCACAACGTTACTGTTTTGGTTCCCTCTCACTGCTCTCATAGAATCTATTTTGGCTGCAGCAGGTAGCTGTTTTCTGCAAAAAAGCACAAGGACTACTTGTCAGCAGAGTGACATAATTAGTGACTAGCTGGTGAACATAGTGGAGCATATAGAGCCAAAAATTCCCCCTCAGGCACAGATCTAAAAGCAGACTGAATATTGGACTTAGATTCATCCCGTGTCCAGAAACATAACTCCAAATGAATGCTAATGTTGCTCTATGATTTGTAAATAAGCAACATGCTTGCTATACACACAGGTGATAATATGTCAGTGCTGTGTTTACAGCTCATTGGTCTGCCCCCAAGTGGCAAAAAAATCAATTAGTGCCGATTTAATGGAATAAAAAAAGGTTATTCTGAAAAGTCAGGAGTGGGGATTTTCCTCCTCAGCATGTGGCTGGAAAATCAGCACTACAGCATCTCCTGTCACTGTGTTTCATTAAGGTGAAGATTGTGTGAAACAGAGAAAACAGTGCGTGACAAAACAATCATGATAGTGAAAGCTTCTATAGGCCTATGTGCTGGACCGGAGGGAGAAAGATAAAGGAAAGACACAGTGGGACAGAGCAGGAAAGCAAAGCACAAATAGAAACCGAGAAACAGAAAAACAGGGCCGTGATCCCCAACAAGCCGAGACGAATGACAGCAACAAAGTTGGCGATAAGACTCAGGTGGAGTAAAGAGACAAAGGAAGGAGTTTGTGGTGGAAGAGAAAGAGCGTGCTCAGCAATATGGATCCATAGCCCTGGGTTAGTGAAGACAGAGAGAACTCTTCATCAGCACCTCGACTGCTGCCGATATCGCTGAGTCATCATCGCCCCGATACACCGCTGCAGGATAAAAAAAAAAAAAGGCTCCTAACATCATCACCTTCATTATCACCCATCAGTGTTGTCATTATCACAACACAAGATAAAAGTTGTCATGTCTCTTGTTCAATATGAGAGAAAGACAAAATATTTACTTTTAATTCACTTTATAAAAGAATCAAACTGTTGGTGGAGTCCCTTTAACTATTCTTCCTAAAGCCTGATGGGAGAAGCCTGGAGCTATTGGGCATCTTTCCCGGTGCCAGCCTCGCACCTGCCCCTGGCAAAAAACAAAATAACTATGCAAAACTCTCTTTCGCTCTCGCAGGCTCCCCTCTCCTTCCTAGTTTCCTCTTTTCCTCTTTCAGTTTTTAATTAAACTGAAGCAGAGGGCTGCGAAAACCTGCTACTAATTACACAGCCACTGCCTCTCTCTCTCTCTCTCTCTCTCTCTTTCTCTCTCTTTCTCTTCTGTTTGCTTGTTTCTCCTCTCCCTTCTCTTCTCCCTCTCTCTTCCCTCCTCTCTGAGATGGACTGGAGCTCCGCCAACAGCCTGTGGAATCACTTACCAGCTACCACAACGGGGGAGAGAACGTACACATGTCGACGTGCACACACACACACACACCACAACACCAACACACACACACACACTTACATGCACACACACTGGCAGAAAATGTGTGCATGCAGGGATGCAGACAAATCCGTTCACAAGTCGAAATGTGCAAAATGCAAACTTGCAAACACACATGTAGGTCACACTCAAGACTTCCTGACAAGCTCGTGCTTACCCATTCTGCGGCTTTGCATTCCCACTGTAACTGTGTGTGTGTGTGTTGTGTGGTGTGTGTGTTTGTGTGTGTGTGTGCGTGTTGCAGGCACGAGGGTGATCAGCTCCCTAATGAGAGAGAACACTAATCATGTTTCACACTGACACAAACACAATCGCAACATCTGTATCCACTGTGGCCCACCCTCTCATTCCTCTCCCCCTCTTTCCCTCCAATGCACAGTAGCATCCCTCTCCTTTCCTCCCCCCTTTGCATCTTTCACCTCAATCCCCTGCTTCCCCTTCCATCTCCTCCATCATATTCTCCAGCTCTCTATCACTTCCCTTCTCTCCTCTGTCCTCTTTCTCGTTTGTCCTTTCTGAAGTGATGACGCAGACATTGAGCTTGAGACTGACACCCCTCTCACCCTTCTCTCCTTTGCTACATCTCTTCATCTGTCTTCCTTCATCAAACTATGTATCTCTTCTCTTTTTTCTCTCTCTCCTTTCCATCTTAATACAGCACACTCTTATTTAAGTGTGTGCTTTGAGGGGGTGAGATGGCGGTAACACTGTAATTTAACAACGGGTCGTCCAATCCATCACGCAGACAATGTACACACAGTGCTGCCATGCATCACCTGCAGGAGAGTGTGACTGTGGTGTGTTTGAGTAAGAAAGGGCATAAGAGTGAATCAGTCAGAAGAAAAAAAGGGGTAAAGGACGGAAACAGGGGTGGGGGGCACAGAGAATAAAGGGGAGGGAATGACCGTAGAGATAACACAGTGTAATATAAAAGGCACATCCACAGAGGAAACACGCAATAATGGCTCTGTGCAGTGTTGGACAGAGGGGGGAGTGATAAAACAGGAGTGGTAGCTTGATGATAGAGGTAGAAGGAGCAGATAGAGAGATGCAGCTTTAGCTAAAGTAGCTGGACAGCAGGAGTGGGCGGGACGCAGAAGCCCCCTCTGCCGCAATCAAGCCTCTGTCACCATCTGGACGCCATTTTAAAACCATCAGCTCTGGCTCCCCATGTAAACAAGGGCACGACCCCAAACATGCTCCCCTCACTAAATGGGCTCTTTCTGGCAGCTGCAGACCCCAAAATGGCTGACTTTGTGGGGTGAGAATTGGAGCCAGAATGGCTGGCTGACTGTATTACAGGGGAGGGCGTTCTGTTCTTCATTACTGCCGCATTTCTGACTGTGTACTAAAGATGTTAGGTTGTCATTTATCCAAAATGTGTTAGTAGTAAAGCTCAGCGCTCCAACACCCCCAGAATGGATGACTTTGAGGGAAGGGGGTGCATGGTGTCTGCTGGAGTTGAATCTTACATTTGCTCCAATCTGGAGACAGATAGGCACAATAAGTAAAGATGTGATTGATTACCAGGAAAACACAATAAATTACAGATTCATTAAATGCAGAACCAATTTATTCGTATGGATTAAATCATTAAAATCAAGTTAACACAATTTAAAAGTGGAATCTAGTCTCAGATTTTAATGCAGTCTGTAATAACTGCAACTAACCATTTATGTCGTTATCTATCTATTTGCCAATGATTTCCTCAATTCAACAAAGTGAGAAATCCCACCCACAATCACAATTCTTCTTCTCAAAAGTTGACAATCAGTTCAAAATTCTGAGATATTTGCTTTAAGGAAAACCAGCAAATATTTTTTTTGTTTATTATTGAAACAAATTGATTTAAATGATGATGAGGGGGGAATGGGGAAAAAACAGGATTACCTGGAAGGTAATACAGGCAAGCCCTGAAGAGAATCTACAATAGTCAAAACATGTTGGGTTGTTTTAAGGATTTAGTAACTACAATAAAGACTTTAAATACTTCCTTCCTCACTGTTATTTTTTCTTAGGCCATATTTAAGAGTGCCTGATTGACTTCCAGTTTATGCCTAAAATAGTTTTTGATTTATTTTCTGTCAATTTATCAGGTCCATCTCTTTCTCTAAATTAAGCGTTAGCTATTGTTGCCATCCCTCTTAAAGGTTAACTTTAATTGGCATTTAGATTAACACAAACAAATAAGCAAACGAGGATCATGAATGGCAGATTATTGAGAATTATGATGTGCTTACATGGGTGTGGGACAGAGATAGAGAGATAGAGTCTATGACAGTGAAAAACAGAGGGAGCATGTCAGAGGGATGTGTGTATTCCTAAGGGGGATTGTGTGTGTGTGTGTGTGTGTTTGTGAGCAACACAAAGGGAAACAGTTGAAGATCTGATGCAAAGTTCAGACACACGCATACATGCATGCACACACACAGACACACATCGTGGGCAGAAGTATGATAATGACATGGAAATGATATGGTAATGATATGGTAATCTGGCAACATTATTCTGCCCACCAGAGACTAGGAGGGAGAAGAACCTGCCACAAACTGCACACACGCACACACACACACACACACACACACTTACCACTGCACAGGGATAAGGTGAAATCTATGGACTGACATGGCTAAGCAGAGAGTTAGACAAGTGTGGGGGATGGGGTGTGTCATTGTCAAAATGTTGATGGTGAGAAGTATCTTTGGATGATCACACACATTTTATTTTGCTATAAATTGTAATATACTGCACTTTTTGTCTACCATTTCACTAAACTTACGAATGAAAATCAGTGCTGTGCTGCAGAAGAATATTTCTACATATTAAGAGTTTAACAGAATTTTTCTTTTAACTCTGTGTCAACTATATGGATATATTTGAGCTTTTCATCCGAATCATTGCTAACGACAACTGAGCAAACTCCATCCACTGATGAACTGTCACAAGATAATCGCTGGAAGAAGACTGGTTAGAGGACTTGCGTCAACCATTTTGTGAACCTAAACCTTTACACTTATATTTATTACTTTACTTATATTTATAAATAGGCAATATATAAAGTATATAGGATATACATATATTGTAAAAAGTGGACTATTAATAGACCTTTTATTACACAGGCTGCAACCTTTTACATTGAATACAACACTGCCACCCTCTGGATAAACCTGTACACTACAGCGTCTATAATGTACAGTATTTGCAATATACTGATTGTAGAGAAACTGTGGAATAATTGTAACTTGGATAGTAGTTAAATGGAAGTGTTTCAGTAACTTCAGATCTTGTGAGTTTATCCATACGTATGTCTATATAGCTAATAAAAAACATACATTATGCAATAATATATTGTAGTTTTTTGTGAATGATATTATAGTTGTATGGTGCCTGTATCCTTTTCAAATCTACTGAATTACAATAGAATTTTTTAACCACCCTTTTTAAATATATATCAAAAGGTAGAGATGATTTAAGTCATCATTTGGGTAAAAAGAGGAGTAAAGTAAGGGCAAGGAAATACAAAAGGAATCAACAGATTGTCGACAGAACAAACCATATAGCTTTCAACCACATCTTGTTGTCTTGTTTGTCTGTTACTGTTATTTCAAACTACGCCCATAATGTATATATACAGTATATTTGTTCAAAGGAAGACCACAAGACGCTCCGGAAAAAGATAGTAAGTTGACCTTGAGTGAGGATCTTTAAATTAGAAAAAATAAAGCTGCTTCCAAAAGTAAACTGCTGATAAAAAGACCAACAACACCATTCCTTATTATTTTCTTTCCTCTACCTTTCCCTCTCTCTCTTCCTCCCTGGTTGTCACAGTGTTTCCCTTGCTGCTCCCCTTTAAGTGGCTGTGATTGACAGGTGGGCTATATCCATGCAATATCACCCAGCGCACGTTCCTATTCCCTCCTGGAGCCTTCATCCACTGGTCAAATTAACCTTCCGTGCCAACGGGAGGGGGCCCTGCGTGGGCCAATCAGCAGGTGATTAGGCCGGGGGTGGGAGGGGTGAGGGGTCACCGCGATGGGGCCATCGCAAGCCTGATTGGTTTCAATCAGCAGCCAGCCGCAAGGACAGCTGGGAGCTGAGCCGCAGTGAGCGCTAATCAACGCGTCCCACAGTGAGGCATGAACAGTCACCACACACACACACACACACACACACACCACCACAGGTAGATTGATGTGTGTACACACTGACAACACGGACATCACTGTGTGTACACATTCACACAGAGACAAGAAACACACACAAATACACACAGCAAGACATGGGAAGTAGAAATGAACAGTCAAGACCACAACAGATAAACAGAAAATCCCATAATGGAAAAGCAGGGAAGAAAAGAGAGAGAGGGTGAGGCAGGGAGGGGGACATACTCTGAGCAACCACAGAATCTCACAGTAAATTGAATGACTAATTGCATTGGATTTGTTAATTTGACCACTGGCACATCTGATAGGGGCCCGTGACATTGGTTAGCAATGCTCTGTCCTACAAACCACAACAACACCTCTTCTGTGATGTCTCAAATGTGGAACAATTCAGATTCTCCCCGCTATGTCTGATGTTATGCTAATTCTTGTTCAAATCTCAGTAAAGCACAGCATTGATCAGATGAGATGGAAGAAGTCACAAAGAGTGCATTATAGCTCCTCTTCAGTGGGTTGAAAGAGGAAAAGACACACTGATCTGCTCTGGTTTCTATTTATGACAGTCAGTGTAACTGATCATTCAGAGGAATGTCTGCAGAGCTACAGGAGAAGGATTTGGGTGTGTTTGGTGCCCATCAACAATGAGACTAGCTTGAAGTGATCTTTCCAGATGCCCAAGAAATGTATAATTATCAAGGTCTGATGCAACAGTTGATTTTCTTTTCTTTTCATAAGGAACACGTCGGATCTTATCTTATCTTCCCCTAAACACAGTGACACAAACGTAAGGAATTTAAACGTTTCAAAACAAGGAAGGGAAACTATTTGTTTATTCACCTGATATGATGAGTCATTATTAGTTGTAGTGCCACAGACAGATGCCAAACCAGAGCTTCTTCTTTTGGAGACTAAATATAGGTAACAGATAATCAGTCTGAATTTTCCATTTAATCTTTCCGCCATAACAAGGTGGCACAAGGAAGCATCTTAAAGATTTTCAACTTCTTCCCTGTCTAAGATTTGTGTGAAATTATATCAGGCCCAAGAAAGATGCTCTATACTCTCAACTATCACATATATTTGAACAGATACAAAAACATGACAGAGAAAACCATAATAATTCAAAAGGGTAATTCAATTACTTAATACTGATTCGTGTTACAATGGCCTTTACAGGAAGTATTTTTGTACATCAGGAAGAACAAAATAATTTTCCAGATTAAAACATCAGTGAGTATGTTAAAAATACCAAATAAAATCGCAAAATGTCTATAAGGGCCGATTAATTATTCATTTGATTTTTGAATGATTACATTACATTTATCTAAGAACTCCTGTGTGTCAGAGTTTTAGAAATAAGCACATAACCACAACTGATTGATGCCTCACAGTGTGTATTTTTGTATTAGTATTATTTGTTTTGTACTTCTGTGCACTCTTTAATGTTTTCTGCCTATATGTACAAAGTATATATCTATCTAACGGATGTTTTTATCCAAAGTGACTTACATTAAGTGCATTTCCCCATGTGGATACATATGGGTATACATTTGTTACTTAGCACAAAAATAAAGTACAGCTGAGGCTGATAGAATTATCATTAGTTTTGCAGGTATTTAGTCATGTCTAAAGTGTTTGACAAATTAAAGCTCTGGCATGACATAGTGGCGCTAGATTAAAAGTTAATGGATCACTAAAATGATTAAATAGATACAAAATACTTTTTCTTTTTTACATTTCTGTTTATTGAGGTTTTGTAAAAATACAGTTCCATATCTTACATCTCACATTTCTTTATACAAGGGAGAATAAAATACATAAAATAGAAAAAATAGATAGGCATCCACTAGCTTATACCATACATACAAAACCCCAATACACGCAAGAATATAATAAAAACAAAAGTAAAAGTAAAGTAAGTAGCTAGCAGAGCTACTACAGAGTGCTGTCATTATAATAGAGTAAAGGAAGTAGTGCAAATGTAAGGTGATTAAAAAGTAAAACAAGTGCAAGAATAATGATTACTGTGGATAATATAAAATGTAAACTGAAGATAAATATTTAAATAAATACAGGAGCAGATTGTGCATAAGGCTAACATAGCCAGTAACAGGCAGTCTAGCAATTACAATTTATTACAATTTGACCTGAGAGGAACATGAATGCTTGTAGCACATTTCATAGCAATTCATATAAAAGTTGTAAAGACATTTACAGTAAAAGAAAATGTAACTGCTGGTGGCGGTAGGTGAAAAGTCGGTTGATCCCCATCGTCATTGGGATTAATTCTCTGAGGAGCAGGTCCTAAAATATAAGGATTGCTTTTTTGAAATCATCAAAGTGAAAATAATTGGATTTTGGACTGATTTTTCCATTACTATTTTTCAGACATTTTAAGACAATAAATAAGCCCATTAATCAATAATGAAAATGTTAATGGCAGCCCTTGATATTTGAAGCATTACATTTTGTGCTGCAGTTTTAAACATTTCAATTACATATTTAGCTCTTGCAAATCACTGCTGGCAAGCTTGAATATCTCTTTAAATGTTTCTTATTGAACCTGTCATCATTCTGCAGCCTAGTGAGCTGTAGGTTGGAGACTGGAGAAAGAGACAATGATGACTGATCAGAGCCCATGGATGGGTTTTGATTAGTCAGTGGAACAAATGACATTGAGTTTGACATTGGTAACTCCACATCAAAAGCAGGATTTTGGATCCCTATAGAGGTCACTGAATATGAGTTCATTTCTGAGATACTACCCAAGGAATGATTTCTAACATCCTGGCGGAATGCCCTCTCTGTGTTTGCTTCCTTCTTGAACAGAATAACGTAACACTTTGTAAAAAACTGACAAAACAGGATGCCATAGGCTGAGATGAGGATGACGACCATCTCCACTGCTGGAAGGTACTTGCCTTTGACACTGACATAAACTGGGCCAAAGATGATCCAACAGATGAAGTAAATCAGCATAGCAAAGGTGATGAACTTTGACTCGTTGTAACTGTGAGGCAGCTTTCTGCCTTTGAAAGCAACACCAAAGCAGATAAGACATAAAACACCAATATAGCACAGCATGGCTCCAAATGCAGAATATGACTTCTCATCGCAACTGAGCAGACGCTTTGTGTTTTCCAATACGTCCCATTTGGTTTTTGGAGACTTGAGTGTAAGCCACAGAGCACAGATGATAACTTGACCTGACAAGCACACTGCAATAATGATGTAAGGCTTGTAGAGCTTCTTCAGGACTCTTTTAATGCTGGGGTCAAACTCAAAGGCCAAGATGATCTTAAAGGACTTGACCATGATACAGGAGACACACAGGGTGAAGCTCAAGCCAAACAGTACCTGCCGTGCTTGGCACAGCTCGTCCTTGGGTTTACCACCAAATAATATCACACTCACAAATGTGCTTAAGAGAGAGAAGAGAAGGAGGATGCAGATGGGGCCCACAGATGCACGCACAACTGGGGTATTCCAGCGTGCAATGAAGATGATCCCAACAACAAGGGTAAGCAGTGCACCTAGAGCGGTAAATGCCAGAAGCGTGTCATGATACTTATCATTCCATCGCAGGAAAATAATTTCTTTGGGAATACATGTTTTACTTCCCATGGGGGAGTATTGGGTCCTGTTACAGTGATAACAATCTATGGAATCTGTAAACAGAGGACAAATGCTCATTATAATCTTCAAGTTGGATTTACGTTATTCCTTACAGTTGACAAGATGATAGGCCTCATAGCTTGAGTTTTTTTTTTTATTGTATTATACAGTTAATTAATGTTACTGGTGTTTACTTTTGTCTGATACATACCACTGGTGTTGGAAAAGTAGTTCTCAGGACAGGGTATGCATTCATAGCAGCAAACAGGCTGTCCCTGAGCTGACTGCTTCCTGGTGCCTGGAGCACATTTATTTGAGCAACTGGAAATCACATCTCCCTGAGAAGTGAAAGTGTCCTCATTATGCAGTTTTTGGTAGAGTTCATCAATATACACAACAGCCTTTGAGATATAGGAAGAACAAAGCTTTGGTGAACACTAAGATTAGCATGCTAACATGTTCACAATTGCAGTGTTAACATGCTGAGCTTAGCTTAGCTTTGCAACTTAGCATGCAAACATTTGCAAGTAATTGGTCATTCACAAAAGTATTAGACAATTTTGAAGTTATTACAATTCATCCTAGGGATGACATAAATGTCTGTACCAAATTTCATGGCAATCTACCCAATAGTGGTCAAAACATTTCACAAATCTAAAATGTCAACCTCAAGGTGGCACTAGAGTAAAAGTCAAGGGATCACCAAAGTCAATAAAATTAATCTTCTAGGGAGTATTAATGCCTATAGAAAATGTCAAGGCAAAAATCCATCAGTTAGCTACTAACATGTTTAAGCGTGCGCCATTCATAAAGTCACGCCACTAACATGTACTGTAGAGAATGAAGATACGTAGACACATAAGAGTGATTAATAATTGATAAAAGAGTAAAATAACTCATGAGAGAAAGACAAATCCTTACTGTGACACTGAAGACTTCTTGCTCTTTTTCTGGTGAGATAAAAGTCAATGTGTGGTTTTTTTTAATACTATAAGTAGCTACAATGTTGTGCACATCCACAAGGGTTGTTGATTTCTGATTCCACAAGATGATATCGTATCCTGAGTTAAGATCACCGTTCTCGTTGAATGTATAATTTTCCCCATCCATGGTGAACGTTCCTTTCCTTAAGGCATCTCGTAACTGAAAGAAAAATAATTTGTGACAATTCTCATTTTATTTTTCACCAAACATTTTATATCATATACCTTAAATCAGAATTTTATCATTGATAAAGTTTATAAGGTCAACTTGTTAGCAAACAGTGATCTATTTATACATCCAGTAGATAAGGAGAAGCATTTACATCCATTTGTTTCTGGCCATGTGATGAATCTAAGTCCAATATTCACTCTCATTTTTGCTCTGTTTTTGGTCTCCGCCAACTCCTGAGGGAAACATTTGGCTCTTTAGCTTCAAAATGCTGCAGTTGGTTCACAAGCTAGTTGCTAACGGTTTCTGTCTGTTGTGTGGTGCTGGGAAGGTAATGTACAGTGGACTTTTAAGAGCGTTTTGCTGAAAACAACAGGCTGTTGCTGCTAAAAAACTGAATGCAGTGAGAGCGAATCCAAACAGTAAAATTGTGGGACTTCAGAGTCAGGTGTTAAATCTCTATGGATTTGCTTTAAGGGACCCCATTCACATACAAGTAGCCATGTACTCCAATATTAATATACAAATATATTATATCCTCTTTAAAATGTAGTGGTTTCATCATGAATATATATGTGTATATGTGTGTGTGAGTGTGTTCACCTCAGAGGGCTGTAGTCTCTCTCTTGTCTTACAGTCCCTTTCGATGCAGAGGTTTGCAACAGCCTGAGCAATAGCTTCAACTGCCAACTCAACACTGAACACAGCATATGGATATATCATATTTATTAATGTCTCAATGGCTGTGTCATTGGCAGTTCCTGGCTTCGCCCTTTTTCCTTGTTGTGTCTGATTCTTTAGAAACTGATACAAGAATGCATTGTTCCTGTGGTGTTCAGGATCTACATCAACATTCTTGAGATACTGCTCAAATGTGGTTGAGTTTCCAGATTTCAATGTGGTCCCAAAGATTGTTCCTACTTCACTCAAAGTCTTCCCACTCAGTATGCTAGGTGATTGCGACCAATTATCACTGGCCACCCAAACTTTCCCCTTGCCTTTAGGCTCTTTGAGAAGATGGTTAAAAAGATACATCATATGGTTCGGTTTGGCAAAGGACACAATGACGCTGACATTTTCATTTTCAGTAATGCTTTTGACTGTAGCACTGATGGAGTCCTGAAGTTGGCTGTCACCTAGAACATCTGGAAGAACAGAAGTGAAGGCAAAGCAGATGTTGGTGCCTTTTGCATGCTGCTGGAGGCGTTGAACTGCGTAGCGACCATAGTCACCATCCGTTGTCACTATACCGACCCAGGTCCACTGGTGGTTTTTTAGAATATTGAGGATGGCGCGCACTTGGTGATCATCCTCTGGTACGGTCCTCATAAAGCTTGGAAAACGTGTTTTATCACTCAGGAAACCAGAAGTTGCACCGTAACTTATCTGTGAGAATATCACAAAGCGTCCAGTAAATAGAGAAACACACAAGATTGATATCACAAATTTTGTCTGCATTCATATACTTGATATCTTTAAATGGAATAGTTTGACATTTTTGGACAATATGTACATTCGCTTTCCTGCCAAGAATTAGATGAGAATATTGATGCCACTCTTGGTAAATATTGAGCTAGTGCAAGTGGCTAGTGAGCTTACTTTAGCATAAATACTAGAATATCCAAAGATAAAAGTTCTCATTTGTTGAATCTACAAGTTGTGGTTTTACACAATTTTATTGGCTGGGAAAAGTCACTTCCTGAAGATTGGTTTTTGTTCCCCTTATTTTCAGGCTTTCTGCTAAGCTAAGCTGGGCTTACCAACTGCTGGTAAATGTTTCATTTGTAGAGTGCAGACATGAGAGTGGGATCAATCAAATCTAATTTCTATTTTTGTATTTCTCCAAATGTCGAAACATTTAAAAATTTTCTGATGAGAATGTTCTGCATTTTAGATCTGAGTTCTGAAGTTTATGAATACAAAATCTGTCATCCAAAATCAGCTTTACATAAAAATCAAAAGTAGGTCTTTAAGCTCAGTCATACCTGAGGAATGTTCTCCAAGTTGAGTAGCCTCGTAACCGCTATGGATATCTCCGAGTGGTAACCACCGACGACAGCCAATACAGGTGGGGAGGGCTGCTCTGCAACACACCTGGTATCTGATAACATGTAATATGATATAATAAAATAAACATTATATTATATTACTGTATTTTATATTATATTAAATTGTAATTTTTAGGATTTTTAAACTATATATATCTATAGCTGATAATTCCATAATTTCCATTACTGCGCATTGCACAAATATTTAAATACAAATATAGCTTTATTAATAATATCATTATTTTCAACTTTAAGACATCCCCATCATGCTTCCATTTTACATTGTAGCTAACCCATTTCCAGTCAGGCTCCTGTAGTTCAAAAGCGGTCATAACTAGGGATGGGGATCAAGACCCAGTTCTATAAGGACTCTGTTCCAAATTGTGCAAACAGAAGCCTTTACTCCACTGCCGAAAGAAATCCTCTAGGAAACTCTGTAACAAATGTAAAAGACATGTCTTATTTTCTCTATTGTATTACTATTGATCTATTTCTACTATTGAATAATCTATAGAATATTCGATTACTTAACTAATCGATAGCTTTCGCCCTAGTTGATAGACGAGAGTCATTTAAATCATATCACTGATGCACAAAGATACATCGATTGTCTAATAAAGTTTTTGAATTCATTTGCCTGCCAACTGTAATTAAGCAGATAAAAGCAATTCCAGTTCTGTTATTTTGGCTCGCTTTCCTACCAAAAGAATAGAAAAGTATCGATAGTGTACGATAAAGACGATCAGTAGCCAGTCTCAAAAAGTAACAATATCAAATAAAAACTGAATGATCCCCATCCCCTAGTCAAAAATAACCAACAAGACAAAGTCTACACTGGCAGAAAAAGTCAGACTTTGTGTAACAAATGCACATCCTTAAAATAAACTTAAATATTTTTCTTTTAGAAGGTTTATAACAATAAGACAGATACTGAAAAACTCAAATGTTACTTCAGTGTGTTTTTGAGGACGGAGTATAATTAACTTTGATACATACATTTACCAAAGAGTGACAGCACAGTATCTGTGATCTGCTTTGTAATGACCAGGATCATTACAATGCATGTTACAGAAACATTTTGAGAATATATATTTTTATTTTTGTGTTTATTAACACAATGAATGTTAGCTATATTATACTTATGATCCCAGGAGCAGCAGAAGGTAAGGCAATTTGAGAAAAAATAATTGTTTTGTGATACAATTGAAGGAAACAAGGAAAAAGGGTGAGCATAAAATACTTTTACAAGCCAACTCTTGTGTTTAAGGTAAGAATTGAGCACAGCAAAAAAGATTTTTACACTACAGTTATTGATGGGTGACAGTCCTGAGAGTACTCACTGTTTTTCCTCATGAAGGAAAGGGCCTTTTTCAGGGAAGTGGTAACGTCAGAGCAGGAGTCCACTATACGATATCCAAGGGTTAGGTTCCCCAACACCTGCCTCTTATTTACCTCCTCCACTGCATGCACCATTATCAGAGACTGGACCAGCCGAGCTGTGCTGAACCTGTGTCACACAGACACACAATTATATACACATGCACCCTACTTTAACACATTCACATGGTTACTGCTCAGTGTGCCTCTTAACAACATACACACAGCAAGGTAAAAATAAAACACACATACCTGTCACAGATCCATGTACCGTTGACCTCTTTAACACTTTCATGTATTGGGAACAATCCTCCAATGATAATGTCACCTGGAGCTGTGGCATCACCAAAACCTGTGGCACCAAAGAACTGGTCTAGTAAAACCAAGGAAAAGATGTAGAAAGTAAAAAAACGTTTCATCTTCTTCTGTTATATCAGTACAAATCTGCTTCAAAGTGGCTCTGATTTCCAAAATCTGCTCTCAGATTTCAGTTGTGTGCGTCCCGTCAGTGTGGCAGTAGAAGGCCGAGTGTAGATCAACTTGATACTTGATGCTACTTACCTTTCCCAAGAGGTGTCACTAAGACGTCATATGTGTGGAATGTAAATAATGTCGGTTTTCTTCCTGTTCCTATCACTAGTGACCACAGGGTCATGATTTAGCAGAAGGTTTGACATAATGTATATATGCAACATGTTTTTTTTAATTTATTAATTGGTCATGTTGCTGTAGTTCAGTGATGTGAAATCCTGTTCACTTTGTGAAAAGATCATTTTAGTGACAGTTTAGTGGACCCATGCTTGTCGGCAGCAGTATTATATAATACCTTGGCAAGAAAATACAGGAAGGTATTATCCTGAGTAAAGGAGCCTGCTCTGTGACCAATTGTTTATGGATAGGTTCTGTTGA
This sequence comes from Morone saxatilis, assembly GCF_004916995.1. NCBI lineage: Eukaryota > Metazoa > Chordata > Actinopteri > Moronidae > Morone > Morone saxatilis. The sequence continues at coordinate 9,405,911 of NW_023340246.1, forward strand.
ATAACCTACTTCCTTGTCTCTGTTCCCAACAAAACACAAGCAATCAAAACTATTATAGCCTATTATTAGTCCAAACTGACATTTTACTGACAGCTTAATGAGTTTTACATTTCCAAAACTGATGAAATGACTTGGAGCTAATCCTTGAGTCAGTCACTTGAATTACATTTTATCTTTGTACCTCTCAATAAAACTATAACTAGAGGTGTGTAGTGCACTAAGACCCTAGTGGTGGCATTTTCAAGTTTCAAATAAGAAGATTTTAAAACTGGCATTTAAAAAAATAATAATAATAATACACTTGTTTACTCTTTGTTTGTCGTCTGTCCGGCTCTGTTGTTGTGTACAGAAGTTCCTGCCGGATAAATAAAGTTATTTTGATAAAGTAAACACATTTTCCAGTCGTAGTGGGTTATTAATGTTGTGCTTTAGTAAATTATACTTCACTGCTCCTCCTCTCGGTGTGTTAGCAGAGGGAGGTCTCTGCCGCGTGTCACTGTACAGGCTCGCGGATGTTTTGGAGCACGAGACAGCGGTACTGCAGCTTCTGCGCATACGCGGAACATAAAGGGGAAGGGACGCAGCGGAGAGTGTCTACTTTATAAAGACGGTTCCTTCTCGCTGAGCTAACAGACAGAAACGCAGGTAGGACCGGCTTAATGCCGCATACCGATGCAGGTTACCTGGAAACAAGATGCTTGTGCTATTTTCAGACATGTAAATTAAGTTATGTTACCGGATGTTGGCGTAGCCCGTTGGGAAACTTTATCTTAACATTGCCTCATTAGCATTAACGTAGCAAACTTTTCCTATAACTTGTGTACACTGTAGCTTTAACCAGCCCGTCCAAACACATCGACACAGCAGGCGTTTGTTTACCTTAAAGCTCGGTGAGTCTAGAAGTTCTCTACACTAACCAACACACAGTGGGTTCAGTCAGGAGAGTGACAATATCAAACAGCTGTCAGGACGAGGAGGAGAGAGAAGTATCTGCAGTCAAACAGACTTTACAAGTGTTGTTATCTCGCCATCAGGTTTTACAGACAAAAGTCAGCGGCCATGTTATAAACTTTTAACTCCATCACTTTATAACTGCGTCCGCGTGACTCTGGGTGCGTGCTCCATCTATTTTAGGGACGGTGGGGGCTCGAGGGCCTTGTTAATGACCTGTGAAGATTTGGGATTGGACATGGACTGAAGCAGTGCAACCACACAGTCACTGACAGCCTTTTAATGTTAGACAAATTAAAACCCACTGTTGTAATTATGATGCTACACTTGTCTTTCTAAATATAGTCAAATAATCAAGAAGTGGTAACTCAAGTACTGTACTTCTCAGGCACTTTGTTTCCATTTAATGTTACTTTGAACTTCTTTTGAACAATTCAGATGTAGATATGAACTTTATACATATCTACATAGTTTCTATTCTTCATACAAATTCAGGCGGTCAGTTTAGTAGTACCCAGCAATATATAAAGTAGATATTACTAGCTTTAGCTTCACCAGCAATACGGCTGTAAAGTAGAGCTGCAACTAACAATACAACTTTCACTAGCGGTTTTAACTGTGAAGCATTTTCTCGATTAATGGATTAGTTGTTTGGTCCATGAAATGTGAAAAGGTGACGTCCCCAGATGTCTTGTTTTTTCCACAACCAGGGCTTGAAATGAAGTTACTCCTCACTGTCCTGCAACTGTCCCTACGTCTCGCACTTTCAGCAACCATTCAAGTTTCTTTTCATTTTACATAGTAACTGTAGTTTAATAACTGTGTTTCAGTGAGCCCACGATCACATTGACTCTCTCTGGTCTGCCATGGAAGTTCTGCCAGTTGTTTCCGACAATTATATCTGAGTAAAGTTGTTTTTCCACAGTCAGTTTTCATTATTCTTTTCCTTATTCTTCATTAGAGTTACTGTTTCTTGTTTATTTCAAACTGTTTGATCAATAAATGCATCACTACACTTTTTTTTTATTTGAACACATGATTTAATTGATATACTTACAGCTCTACTTTAATAATATTCCAAGGATATTATGTTAAAATATATATATATATAAAATATTATGACACCAGAGAGGGCCCATTCTGCTGCATAATGAGAACAACATTCAAATCCCACAACATCCCCTTACTTAAGATTTACTTGCGTGTTAGTATGTAGAAACTGTTATTTTGCTACTTTCATAAGATCTGAAACTGGAAACAAGAGCTGGTAGGCTTTCAGTGCAACCAAAGACATCACCACAAAAAAAAAATGCTTTCTGGTTCTCCTTTTTCTATTTTTATTTTTTAGTATTTTTTGGGGCTTTTATTGCCTTTATATGATAGTGACAGCTGAAGATAGACAGTAAAGGGGGGCAGAGAGAGAGGGGATGACAGGCAGCAAAGGGCCGCAGGTCGGAATCGAACCCCGGCCTGCTGCAGCAAGGACTCAGCCTCGGTACACGGGACGCCAATTTGAAGACGTCACCTTGGGCTCTGAGAAACTGTGACCTACATTCTTCAATATTTTCAGATATTTTATGAACTAAACAATAAACTGACAGATTAACCAGTCATGAAAATAATTGTTACTTGCTGCTGTACTATTTTTCCCGGGACATTTCTCAAAATATACTGTGATCAATCTCTGCAGACAAACGGCTGGTTCTGCTCCAGTGATGTCTTCCCTGTGGTGGGAGCAGTGGCCCCTGCTGGACAGAAATTACACCAGTTCCCCAAACATCCTGGACAACAGTAGCTGCATCAGCTCCAAACAGAGCACCGTACTCAAGGGGGTCAAATTTGGAGGAGTGCCAGTTGTGTTACTGCTTGATTTCTGTGTCTTTATGGTACGTGTCTGTCCTCCTGCGTGTGTTGAAGACTGGAAGACTGATATGTTTTCTTTCTGTATTGTCCTTGTAGGTGCTTTGTATTTTCTTTGTGGCACTTCAAAAATTGCACAAGAATGTGTTTCCCATTATGCAATATTAAGCATTAACTTAAATTGCATCATTTTTTTTTTTTTAGGAACTTTACTCATGTCAAACAATGACGTGAAAGCTGACTGGTTCTATTTCTCATGCCACCCACAGGTGTTGCTGATCCTCTTCAGTATTATCAGGCGGAAGTTCTGGGACTATGGACGTCTGGCATTAGTTGCAGACGATGGGTCAGTTCATGATCTCACACACTTCAGAGTTCATTATTACCATGATAGACAAGCGCTACAAGTAACATATATACATAAATACTGACCAGAACAGTGATTTAGTCTCTGACTTTGAACTTTATCCATCAGGTTAACTGAGTCAACACAACGTCGGAGTGGACACAAGTCATCAATTCTGTCCAGCGTGGATGACCTTGAGTATGAACTGGTATGTAAAAGAAAATCTTGTCATCAGTTTCAGCTGTAAAATCAGTATTCATAAAGCATAAAAGAATAAGTAACGAGGTAAGTGAGATAAATAATCACCTTATATGTATCACATCATGACCAACTGGCTTATTAGCGCTGCTGTTTAAAACGCATTTAAAAAAAAACTGAGATGATTTTTATTGTGCTGACTTGACATGATATTGTATTAATGTGGTTGAAGTCTCAAGTCTTGTATGTCAATGTAATCGAAATGTATCTCTTTCTGTTTAGGGATTCTGCTCTTGGCTGCCTTACATCCTCAGAATGGAGTGAGTGTAGTTTGTTTGCTGGTCATTGTTTATCACGCTGTGTATACAAGCCATGTGTTGATTCCTTCCAATCAGTGAGTGTATATTTATGTGTGTGTGTGTGTTAGCAAAGAAAAAATAAAAGCCAGATGTGGCATGGATGCTGTTCACTACCTGTCCTTCCAACGTCATCTGATCGCCCTGCTGATGATCATTGTTGTCACCTCCCTCGGAATCATACTGCCTGTCAACCTGACTGGAGACCTGCAGGGTAGGTTGGTGTACAATGGTGATGGCAACCAGTGTCCGTTAATAGCTAAAATGACAGCTTACATATTTCTGAGGCTGTTTTATGTTCAGATTATGAGTCAGGTGTGTAATTAGTGTGTTTTATGATGGCTTCAAATGTGAATCAAGCAATCAAAACTCAGCAGCTGCACTGTCCACTTCACAATCAGTGACTGTTCACTAAAGTATGTTCTGTTTTTAATAGCTGATTTTGACCAATTGATTATTAAAACAATTTCTTTGAAATCTAAGGTTAGGTTGCCTGTATTCTGACTGAATTTCTTTAAGTTTTCTTTTAATGCTGTTCATGTTTTTTAGGTTACGACCCAGAGAGTTTTGGAAGGACAACTGTTGGCAATCTTCAAAAAGGGTAACTACAGCATACAATGTATAAACAAAAGTTTGTACTGGAACAGGAAACAGTTTTGTGGTTTGGTCATGACAAAGTGCATCTTAGTGTCTTATCAATTTCCTTCCTTCTAGAAACAACCTGTTATGGCTGCATACGGTGTTTGCAGTTCTGTACCTGTTCCTCACAGTTATTCTGCTGCGATGTCACACATCAAAAATCAAAGACCTGCGCAGAGATACAGTAAGTCTCTGACTACAAGAATACAAGATTAATTAAAGCTATGCGCATCTACACTTGGTCTAAATGTCTCCTATAAATGTATACATTTGAATAGAGTCATTTTACTTGTGCATATTACTTCTTTTATTGTCTTATTGTCTTATTTTACGTTGGATTCCCTCGTCTCTGAGGAGCTGAGCACATAATGAAAGACTGTTTAATTATATCAAGTAGATGATGAATTTCACTCACCTATAATGATCATACTGTCTTTCTTTTTGTAGACCAGAAACACTTTGTTTGTGTGTTCAGTACCTAAAAGAGCAACAGCGGAAGATATAAAGACCCATTTCTCGTGAGTAGGCTCAAGTGACAATTGTTTTTGCGTTCTTTGTTAGATTGAATTTTGCTGTAGTGAACTTGCATGTCACTTTAAATGGTGGCCACTTTCTCCATTCCTCAATGTCAGTGCTGTTTTTGTATAGAGAGGCGTACCCTACCTGTAAAGTGTGTGCTGTGACCCTGGGCTATGACGTGGCTAAGCTCATGTACCTTGATAAGGAAAGGTAAGAAGTCAGAAATGACCGTTAAAAAAGAATCATGTGATCTGTGTCATTGAGCACATGCCGGCATGTGCAAATAGAAATGGCCACAAAGTCATGACCCATAGAGCCTTATTGTGCACAGTTCATTGTAAATAATTGGGTTTCTTTTTGGTGTGTGCTACTAATGAATATTTTGCATTATGAAATAATAGTCACCTCACACAGCAGCTGTAGTGAGCGTTTTAGCCTCCTATCCATTATTGAGTTTTATGGCCCACAAATTTAAGCATCAACATGTGATCCATATTCCAGGCCTAGATATGTGTATTTAAAATGTTTAGAGCTATTTAGCTGTATTTTTACTAAGTTAAACCAACTTGTATGTGCGTTTTTGTTTGTTTTCTTCACCCCAGGGTGAGAGCTGGAAAAAACCTGCGCTATTATGAGCGTATCTTAGACAACACAGGGACACGTGAGCTGATTAACCCACGTTTGTGTGGTCAGCTCTGCTGCTGCGCCAGCTCTGGGAAGGTGAGATGGACCAGATGATAAGTCAGGTTTTGTGCAAGGGTTCTGGGTGCTTTCAGTTTTTATTTCACAATTTAGGTTAAGAAACGTAAGCAAATAGTGCATATACATATTATTATTACTGCAAACTCTAAATATTGTGATAAAATGAAAAGGCTTGTTTCAGTTTTACTACAGCATTTAATCTTTGTGTGTCTTTCTCCAGGTTGATGCTATTGAATACTACAGTACGAAAGAAAAAGACCTGCTGGAAGAAGTGAGGAAGCAGTCAGAAGTGGTGCCAGAGCGCCCCCTGGGGATTGCCTTCGTCACCTTGCAGACTGAGGCTATGGCCAAGCAGTGAGTGCCAGTTTAAAGGTGTTTTTCTGGCAGGACCTGTGTCTGTATTTATAAGAGAAGGAAATACCAGGAATAATTGGTTGGCATATAGTACGTGCCAATGTTTTTTACCACAAGTAGCTGTCTGGCAGCGGTATTATATCAGCTGACTAGTCTTGCTTCTCTGTTTTTTATTTTGTTTTGTCTCTTGCCTAATCAGGACGGTGATCTCTGGATTTTATTGTCCTCACATGTATTTTTACTGGAAGCAGGCCTTTGGGCAGTTGTTATTGTTGAAAGCTGGCTAATGTGTAACAGCTGTCATTTACTAATTTCAGCATTCTGAAAGACTTCAATGCACTTGAGTGTGGTGACAGAAGCTGCTGCTGTGGGAGGCAGCCCCAACCTTCATCCAACTGTGTACCTCTGAAAGTGTACAAGTGGAGGGTCAGCTTTGCACACCATCCCAAAAATGTATATTGGTAAAGTCTGAAACACCAACCCTTCACACACTAATTGCTCTGGGCAGATCATATGACTTGGTATTTATAATACTGGTGCCAATATGGCTGGGCAATAATTCAATATTATCATTACCTTATTTTTAGTGGGATCATATGATCTTATTCTTTTAAAAAAGTCTGATGGCCAAATGAATGACTCCAATTAAGTTTTTATTTTTTTATACGTTGTAATGCGTAACAGTGAAACATAGTCATTAGTCCTTTCATATTCGGTAACTGCCGATACCAAATCAGAGCTAATATTTCCCTAAATGTTGATAAAATATGTATCAGATCCATTAACAGGTATGGCCTTCCAAATTTAGCACACATAATTTTTTTAAGTTGATCATCTTAAATTATTAATATGAATATGATATGAATAAAAGATTAACGGCTAAATGCGATTTCTGAAATTGATGTGAAGTTATCCGCTGGTGCCATCAAGTTACTCATGGATATAGCGACAGCTGATGGGACCTATTGCTGGCTGGTTCCTCATTTTAACTGGCGAATGCAACGGTCAGCGGCAGCTAAAAAAACACTATAGAGTTCAGGACCGAAAAGATTGGATTATGATGATTTATTTTAGCTGGTATTGAGCCATTAAAGTGATCCTAGGATGGATTAGGGACACCCCTTTGCTGTGGATAATGTCATCAGTGAAATGTTTAACTTAAGCTAAATACCTAAATGTAAAAATATTTTGATTCAGTTCCCTGAGGAAGAGGAATAGAAATCTGTGTGGGAGGAACCCGACACTGTTGTGTTTTCTCTGCTTTGAACTGCCTGGTTGTGTGTAACTGCTCTGTTGCCTCTGTTATTTCTTTTTCCCCCATTCCTACAGGCAAAGTCTCTCAGTGCGGGGTTTCTCCTGGTACATGCGCTACATGACCATCAACTTCTTCCTTTTTTTCCTGCTCACCTTCCTCACAACTCCCACCATCATAATCAACACCATTGACAAGTTCAACGTGACTAAGCCCATCTACTATCTCAATGTGAGACTCACACGTGCAGACACTCATACTTGTCACAATTCTGCTTTTCCAAGCTAAGTTTGTTTTGTTTTTCACCCTAGAGCCCTATCATCAGTCAGTTCTTCCCCACTCTCCTGCTGTGGACCTTCTCTGCGCTGCTGCCCACCATAGTCTACTATTCTACTCTAGGAGAAGCACACTGGACCAGGTATTACACACACATTGGTACTGTAGTGATTGGTTTCTGAGGAAGAAGGTACATGTTTTGATCCGGTGCCATGTATGTCCCAGGTCCAGTGAGCAGCTGAGCATGATGCGTAAGCTGTACTTCTTCCTGCTCTTCATGGTGCTTATCCTGCCTTCGCTAGGACTCACCAGGTAATTTGCATTACCATCAGTTTGAATAGGCAAAAGTTTGCCCAGCGTCTAGGCTAATTGTTTATTTATTGTAATAATTTAGTTGTAGTTTACTCTATCAATCAGTAACAGTAACAAATTGGGAACATTCACACTGGAGAATGTGAGTTGCAGTTGACATGTTCATATGTTTATACATTAAAATGCCACATAAAGAAGTGGCTGAAAGGGACCCCTCCCAGGCTAATGGATTCGTTTCTGTTTTTCTCTGTTAAGTCTCGCAGTGTTTTTCCGCTGGCTGTTTGATAAGGAGTTTCTCTCAGGCGGGAAACTGAGGTTTGAGTGAGTATTTCCTCTTATTGCTTCTCGCTTTTTAAAAATGTACTAATCAATTTAAATTAAGGATTTTCAGAGTATTTTATAGTCCTCTCACACTGATTGATATGTATAAAAAGAGATTAAGAGTTTAGTGACTCAGGTTCAGCTGTAGTCAAACATCTCTTTTGTTTCAATGTTTAACCCACTATTGCTGCAGTCACCAAAGACTGCATTGTTATGTAATCTAGTTCCATATTTCACTTTTTAAAGGTTGGTTGTAATTTTAATAAAAACTTTCTTAATAAAAAAATGTTTGTAAAATTGTCTTTGGTTCAAATTTATTGTCCTCTTTTCTCTTTTTGTTTCCTTTCCTTCCTTACACCAGGTGTGTGTTCTTACCTGACCAAGGGGCATTTTTTGTCAACTATGTGATCACAGCGGCCCTGGTGGGCTCTGGGATGGAGTTGCTGCGGTTGCCAGGGTTACTGCTTTACACCATTCGCATGCTGTTCGCTCGCTCAGCTGCTGAAAGGAAATATGTCAAACAGGTTTGTGATGTCGTTGTCCATTAAAGGGATGCTACACCTAAAATCATTTACTATATTTTGTTTCAGTATCTTATAAAGCCTGGAACAGAGAACTAATCTTTGATCCTTAATGAAGTTTGATGAACCACCTGTGACTTGTGGAAGATTTAAAAAATATTTAGTAATCGTTTTTGAGAAATGTCTTGTGATACTGTGCAACTGTTTTTAAGGGTCCTTAGTCAAATTTATAAATGGTGACCACTTTCAGAATATCTTTTGTTGGTTGTATGCAGAATATGTAAACAAGTGTAATCGGCCTATAAACAGATGTACAATGTGTGATAGAAATATGTATATATAATATATAAGTGCTCTGGCCAAACAATGATTCATGTATTTTCTCATATGCTGTCTTTTCGTGTAAATTTTAACTGAAAAGTTAGAGAAGAAGAAGAGAATATTTTGTTTGTGGTTTGCTTTATTCTCAGCCTCACCCCAAAATGTACAAGTCAACTACTGTGTTTTGACTTTTGTTTACAGAACCAGGCCTATGAGTTTGAATATGGAGCCATGTATGGCTGGACCCTTTGCGTGTTCACTGTCATTATGGCTTACAGCATCATATGTCCTATCATTGTGCCTTTTGGTGAGTAGTACACTGTACACAAGCGTGCACTCAACACATTCATCATATCATCAGTGGATCTATTTCTCTTGATTGATCGGTCAACCTGTCCTGTGTCCTATACACACTTATTTCCAGGCACATCCATGGTGGGGTTTTTAAAGGCTGTGTTGTGTGTGTGTGTGTGTGTCTACAGGTCTCCTGTACATGATGCTGAAGCATCTGGTGGACAAACACAACCTGTACTTTGCCTATCTGCCAACTCACTTAGACAGCCGGGTCCACCTGGAAGCTGTCAATCAAGCTCTGGCTGCACCCATCATCTGCCTAATATGGCTTTACTTCTTTTCTGTCCTCAGAACAGGTTAGAACCAAGCATTAACTATACCTGGAAAGAGTAAACATCATTAAAGTGACCTGAGATTCACTGATGGCAATTAAATACTAGGGCTTAACCAAAGCTAGTGATGTTATAAACCTGTAAATACAGACACCATTTCTGAATGTTGTATGTGGTCAGAATATATGGTAAGATATTAGTTACGATCAGTTACGGAAAACAGCTGCTATTGTTTTTTTTCTTTATATCAAATGTAACATATATATTGTTACAGTTTCTAAACTGAGCTCGTGCCTAAAATTAAAAGAATTAATGTGTCAAGTTAAACTTCCTAAAAGTTGAAAAGGCTCAGACAACGTGTTTCTCTCAATGTTCAAAGTTCCCAAAACTCCCACTCTTACTATATAATTACATGTCGCCACATAATAAATAAAATCTATATGCCGCTATTTAAACTAAATGTGTATGTGGTGTTTCAGGTTTCTGGGCTCCCACATCTCTATTCACACTGGTCGCCCTGTGTATCACCGTCTTCATCTCCATCGGCTACGCCTGCTTTGGCCATTTCAAGTACCTCAGTCCGCACAACTATGAGGTGAGCATTGTGTGCTTGTGTGTGCGCGTGTGTGCGTGTCACTTTTTTGCCACCTTTACACTGAGCCTTCATATTGTTTGTGTTGTTTTGCAGGTGAAAAAGGAGAAAGATGAGGAGGATGAGGAAGATGCAGAAGAGGGAGTGGAAGAAAACAACATGGTATTATATTTGTTCCATAACAAAATCCACAGAGATCAGATGTGTTTAGGACAAAATACCAAAGCTTTTGAAGACAAATTATACCATTATGCCAGCACAACAGATTAGATGATTATAAAATGAAAGAATTGAAATACTTTAAAACCCGACAAGTTAGTTAAACTCAAACTGTTTGAAGAAACCGATTGCACGAAATGATTTAAGTTTATTAACTCAAACAATTTAAGCATAAAAAAACGTAATTCTTACTGCTGTAATTAAGTTACTACTTGTTTTTTATGTGACTAAAATCAAATCTTTATTCTTTAAGAATTGATGCATACTTGGGCATATGATGATTTATGAACTGAAATAGAAACTAATTTTAAAAAATCCTAAACTATACAGTTACAGTTTTGTAATAATCTTACAATTTAATGGAATAAACTGAAATTATATCACCAGTACTTAAATACTGCACAAGTTTAAGTGAACTAAAACAACTGCGTCATTACTACAATAATTCATTTTTAGTCGAGTTTACTTTATGGGATTGAGTGATTACACATGCTTTGGAGGATTAAGTTAAGTTCCTTTTCTTAACATATGCTGCTAGGTTTTACAGTTGATTGTTGTTCATAATGAGCTGTTCTTACAGTGAACTTTGGTCTTTTTCACAGGCCAAGTTCATTTTGGAAGTGTTTGGTCACCTCATAAATTTTCCAGAGCGTTATCTTTCCCTAATCCTCAACATTTAACATGCAGTATTGCATCACACCCATCAGGGAGGATTAAAGAATAAACTAAACTAAATATTAAGAAACACCCTTAAGAGCCCTTTTGTTTGTGTTCATTACTCGTCTCTTTTTTATTATGTCATCACAGGTCTACCTTCCCAGAGTGCTTAATCCCAAATCGCCTGCAAGCGCCTCACAGGGGCCAAAATATCAGCAGTCTTACGGCTCTACAGAGGACAACAAGGCCCACAACCCAGTGGAGGGAAGCATGTCAGATAGCTGAATCAGTGTATTGCAACACTGAGTCAAAACTTTGGAGACGACTCCTGATTGTGAACCTGCTTCTTTCACAATTTTAGCATTGAAGCCAGGGTTTGAATTCACCTCCATCCTACTTGCTCAATCAGACACAGTCTGTTCCACTGAGAGGAAATATCCAGATGGTACAAGAGACGATGGTGCAATGGGTTACAAAGAGTAGAACTAGTCCAACTTCCTAACCCTCTGCTTTTGGAAAGGAATGAGTTAAATGCACAAATGAGGACACTGTGTTGATTTTTGGATCATTATTTGCACTTGATCAGCACAGCACACACATCCATGAGAAATCTGCTTATCCTTCTATTATCAGTCATATCCGTCATAGAGCACAGTTACTTGTTGTATTTTTATGTATGAGGCCTCTCTGTTAAGGACCAATTCACCAAGTAATGTGTCGCCAAAGCCTGCCATATCAAACAAGCCATCATTTTTGTCAAAAAGAATGAATTCATTTCTTGCACATGCCAAAGCTAATTACTGTATGAAGCGTATTACCAGAACAAGATAATCAAGCCAGCACCACTTATGCCAAAGAGGTGGACAAGCACAGCTTGCTGTTTTTTTAATTCTAATTTTTTGTCCAATTGTCCAGATTTCTTCACAGTGCCTTTGTTTGATGCCAGACGACACCACATGCCAAGGGAATAATTTATTGTCTAATGTAATATTGCAATGTTTGTATCAAGAGAGGCCTGCCATGTGTTTACTAACTTACTAGGGTGAATGTTTTTACTTTTGTAATTTGAGAAGAGAACAATCATTTATATCAGTGTAGCAACCATTATTTTTGTTTTATTAAATAGGTCAAAGTTGTCTCTTTTTAAATTTGCATTTTAACAAGGAACTAAAACCTAAAAGCAGACTTGTGTCTGTTCAGTGGTTGGTAATAGGAGTGTTGAAGTTAAATGCCTTAACTTTGTAGATGGTTTGTATATAATGTCAATATTTTAAACTCTTACATGCAGCTTTAAGACATAAACCACAGTAAAAACGTTGCAGTCCTGAGCGTGTCTTGTCATTGGGGGGCACTGTTGAGCTGCAGTGGGGTAGCTTAACCTCTTAAATATTCATACAGCAGTGACAAAGGACAAATGCACAGTGTTGCATTGAGGATTTCTAACCTATTCTGACACTGGTATGAGCCACTTTACTGGGTGACAATACCAGAAGCTCCACCTCCTCACCTGATCTTTCCCTATTGTCTCCCTTTCTGTTCCCTTTCTTTTTGCTTCCTCTTTTCATGCCCTTTTCCCCTTTCTCACCACAGTACCTGCCTCAGCTGAGTAAGCGCTCTATTGTCATTTGAGTGCTTTTAGTGTGCTGTTTAGATTAGCACAGTTGTTAAATATGGGTAATGAAGTGCTAAGCTAACAACATATCTAGGTTATTAGCCATGGTGAAAAGAGGGGTTTGGACTGTTGGACAAGGATCAGTGTACCCTTATGGAGCCTCACAGTAGTTCTTGAAATGAGCAACAAAACTCAGGAAAAAGCAGCTACTGAAGTAGTTCTTAATAGCTTAGCAGCAAATGAGTACTTCCTGGCTAAAGCACCTGACACTTTTCTCTAAGGCTTTATAGATGTGCACATTTTCACTTTCAGGCCTCACACACAGACAAAGACACTTTGATGTTGGACAAAGATTTAGTATTACAAAACAGTCTCTCGTTTACTCTTTCTCAAGTATTAATCCATTTTGTTTGTGTGTGATTAAGCAATAAAGACACTTCTCAGTGCTGACCAACACGCTTAAAGAGGTAAAAAAAACACGTAATATAGGCTGGTTTTTGAAGACAATCTAATAATCACACAAACATACACTGCAGGACTCCCATGCAAAGACGCTTGGAGACAGATTCAAACAGACATAGGCTACCTCATCAAAGTCACATGAGAAAGCTGTGCAGGGTCAGGATGCGGGGGCGCTAATAACTTGCAGATATTCTCATGTGGTGCCTGCTAGAGGATGAGCTGGGAAAAAGATGAGTGTTTCATATTAGACACCTGATATACTGTCTTTGGGCTGTGTGTCTGAAATGTGTGTTTAATGCACTTGCTGCTTGAGAGGACTGTCTCCTGCAAGCTCAGCGGTGCAGGAGTAATGTGCATGTTAAGGCTGCAGGAGCCTGGGAAGCAGCTCTGTCCATCAGCCAGAACTACAATGTAGAACTTTCCACACACACTAAACTTTGACCCAAAGTTAAACAGACCACAAATTCACTGGCTCAATATCGCCCACATGGTTCTGGGCTTCTAGTATTGGGTGTGTGAAAGTCTGATCTGAAGTTTGATCCAATTACATCATACAGCGTTTATGGCATCTGATGTTCAAACAACTCTATCAGACATTCAAACAGATATATATTTGTGATGTTTAGTGCTGCGCTGACCTTCAGACCCTCACATAGGACGAAATCCAAACATGCTGGATCCTACATTTCCCATAAATCATTTAATCTGTTCCTAGATTTGCTGGCTTTCGGATGACATCATCAGGGTTATTGTCTTAGACAAAAATCAGATAATGAAGAATTTTTTGCAGACACATAACATACAAACATTTTCCCCCTTCAGTATCCCTAGTAGAGTATCCCTTCAATTTGTGTGGCCTTGTTAAAATATGAATGTCCTTGAAAGAGAAGCTCTTTTTAAACCTGAGTAGCTATTAATTAATTATTCATTTATAATTGGAAAAAATGCTTAATTGTGTGCTTGCCTCTACAGAAATTTTAAATTTTTGCATGTTCAGCTGGCCTGTTTTGCACCAAAAGTAACTCTCAAGGTTATGTTAGCATTTAATTTGAATTTATGTATATATTTGTCTATTTTTATAATCTAAACTGAAGAGGAGAAAGTGTTGACACTAAATAGATTTTAAAAATACAGAAGTAAAGGAGGAGATTATCAAGAAAATTTGGAATAAGCTTTGAATTTTGAGGAGAACGGATCAAACCTATTGATGATAATAATTACTGGTTTGGAGCAGATTGTTGGCACCTCGGCTCAAATGAAGCAGTGATTTAGCTTGTACGATATTAGTAGCTTAGGCAACACACCCCTCCACGGGACAAAATATTTATCCAGCGTTAATCCAAAACCTGTGTGTAGGTGTGCAACCCACTGAACTCAGTGCCCTCTGTGGATTCTTGGTATTGTTGTCGTCTGTGCTTTTGTATACCACAGACACTATTATTTAGTCACTTTTAGTCACTCCCTCTCAGTATTCACTTCATTCTGCTCTCCCAGGCTACTGAATTTAAGAAAGAACCGCTGTGTGTGTGTGTGTGTGTGTATGTGTGTGTATGTGTATGTGTAT
>NW_023340246.1:9420593-9430047 GCF_004916995.1 Morone saxatilis
GTGTGTGTGTATATATGTGTGTATCAAACAGGAATTAAACCCATTTAAGGTTCTGAGGTTTTGAGGTCAGGTTTCCTTCATGTCACCACCAAGATCGATGGATGTGACCTCTGACTGCTCCAATTTGTATACAAACATGGCCCTGGCCAATCACGGCATCGCGTGGGATGGTGCCAACCAATGAAAGCATCTGGCAGCATCGTGCTCTGTGGCACCCCCATCTTTTGTTCGTCAGGATTAGTGCCGTGGCAACGCTGGTCGCCTGGGAGGTGAGTTTCCCAGAGCAGCGGGACCAGGACAGAAACAGACCGCTTCAAGTATAACTTCCTTCCCGGCCAATTGGGAAACAGAAGTGGAGTGGTGTGTCTGTGTGTCACACTGTGGCCTCCAACTCCAAAACTTCCACCTACACTGCCAACTCTAATGAGGTGCCATCCTGAGCCACAAGCTCAAAGTGTGTTTGTCTGTACGAGTGTGTGAGTGGGTGGGTTGGTGAGGGGCTGTCCTTATGTGCTCTCTTCTGTGTGGGGTACTCTGTAGAAAAGTCACCCCACTCTCCCTCTTTTTTCTGTTGGTGGACTACATTAGCCAGAAGGGCGGAGGGCCAGACAGCTGAAATCACCGCTGCTGATGAAGCATGTGACTCCAGACCGAGGCCCTTTTGTTTGGACAATTACAGCCAACACACAGAGCCCTGGAAATGCAGTGTGTCATGGGAATAGGCAAGCATGGGAATGACTGGACATTAGGACTTATTTAAACCTGGTTTTGTTATTTCAGATTGTTGTTCTTGAGAGAACCTGCCCACAAAGGGTTCTTAAAGTTACAACCCATAAAATTTTCATGAACTCAAACCCAATCTTTGATACTATTTATGGTTGGTGTTTTCCTTATAATAGCCATTCAATGTGTTTACATTCTTTAATTACCTCTTTAGTTTGCATTGTTAGAGTTTCCATGCTGGTGTTTGAATTGCCTTCATGCCCTCAGAGGATTAACAAGGAACTACAAGTAAACCACATGTCCTACTTGCTGCTGCTTCACATTAGATTGACTAGTTAAATGCAGCAGCAGTAGGAAATGTAGTGTTTGCATTAGGTGGGTGAACAGTAAACAGTGAGGCTAATATCAATGATATAAAATTAAACACAGTTGGATAACATACATGCCTCATTTCATGTAAAGACACCTGTGCATGTGAGGGCAATCTGAATGGCGGATCCTGCCACAAACTATTTTATAAAGAGCTTATTACAAATATAACTGCAGAAACAAAAACAACCATATAAAGTATAAATGTATCTAAATTAAGTTCTTAATGGAGAAAGCCTCACATACTTGGATTTCAGGGGCATTTCAGTCCTACTGTATGGCACAAATGAATACAGTGGAAGCTGTATGTAAGGAAGACTGTCAAGCAAGGTGACCAAAAATAGGATCCCCAAGTCCAAGATTAGCCCAACAGTGTCAACTGTCAAAAATCATTTGTTGGACAGTACCCAAACATATTTTTCTAAGTGTAACTCAAGCCAACTTCACACTGTTTATACGGGCTAAGACTGCTGGATCTGATCCAGGATAAACCAAACAACCAATGTCCGTTTAGTGTCTTTTAAACAGGATTTGCTCCTTATGCTGCCCAGAGCAGCCAGTGATTTCAGCACTACTCAGTCTGCCTGTACATACAGTATAGATCACTGCATGTACTGAGTTCAGGAAGTTACATCACCAGGAAATGGTAATGAATAACAATAAAGAACTGAAATGACAACGGAGAAAGGTTTCAGCAGTTTGAGTACAGTAACGTGTCTCAATAAAATGCAGGTTTTTGGCGCTAGGAGAGGATTCACCTTTGGAATTGACTTTCTGGAGCAGATGGACCAGAAATCAGTGAAATCTGTGAATGAAAGGTTTCCACTGAATGTGAAAGAGAAAAATCAATGAAATACTGGGAAGTTATGAACAAAGATTTGAGCTGAAAGAAAATCTCACCAGTAGAAGAGAGAAAAAGCGGAATTCCACTATCAATATAAAAAAACTCTTTGCTACGCCACCCTTGGAAAGCAAACAGAATTGACTGCGAAATACAGATAAAACAACAAACTGCAAATATTCAACACAATGACAAAATCACACAGCACACACCTATCCCCTGCTTCCTCCTCTCACATTGTAGATTATGTTTTTGCTTTTTCAGTTGCGGCCAAATCACCTCTGTAGTCTCAAGCCTAAAACAGACACACAGACATACACACACTGTGTCTCCCATTTCCCGGCTCTAAATCCTATTCACGAAATTTCCATAAGCCCAAAAGGAAGCCAGCCTGCTGTATGTTGTGAGTTCATGTACCTCCATGATATCCCATCTCTAATTACAGGTATTTGTTTGTTACCAACCCAAGCGAACACCAACACTCTCTCATGCTGTTTCTAGTCACTAATACGTAGAGAAACACATGCTATGATTACAGTGATAAGATGATATCCTAGCACTCCTATTCCCATGGCCCATGCAGTCATGTTAAAGGGATCTAAGCATGCATCCTGCCAGCTGTGCTAAAGGGCTTAACCCATTCTGTCTTTCAGAAACAGCCAGACACAAAACAAGCAAAATTATTACGGTACATATAAGGGCAGCTCAGGAAAATATGTCTATCTTTGGTCCTCTTTCTCTGACAATGTTATGTACAATAGATGAGAATCTACTGTATATGGTAAAGTACTCACTGTGTATTGTCAAAGAATGCTAAAGCAACTAAATTAGGGGAGAGCAAAACAGATATGAATCAATATCATACTGTCGCATCACTGTATGCACACTATTGTTGTACAGGTGACAATGCAATCCAATACAACAGAGCAAAATGACAGTGAGTGCAATAAAGCTTTTTTTTCTTATAATTTGACAAATCTAAATTAAGAGACAAGTAACATAGTTTAGTGTCAGTGTTTCATGACTGTATGGCCCACAGACCTTTTTCATAGCAGACATTTACCTTATGTCTGCATTCCATTTAGGTGCTTTTGTGAATGAGCTGCTATGTATCCTCACTGTTCTGGCTTACTGGGACACTTTAATGGAATGGGGCCATCATTAATGCTGTTAGTTTCACCAGTGCTGCCCCTGCTGTTGCTGAGAGGTTGGTTGAAGTTTCTGATATTAGTGAGTGTTAGGTCAGTAGTAGACACAGGCAATATCAAGATATTGTATTTGATTTTTATACATATATACACATGAAATGCATGCATAATGTGTGTACCTGAGCACCAGCAGTTTAGGGTGTATGAGAGCTGTGATTATTCTCTCTCCTAGCGACAAATTAGACCAAATACAGCCATATTGACATTTATGTCCTCTGATTTATTGGGACAGCTTCCTGCTTGCACGCACACCCTTGAAAAAGATAGGGCTTGACGTCAGACCAACCGACCAGACGCGCGCGTGCTCTGCTTTGTGTAAACAACACAAACAAACACACCCAGGATGAGACGTGTTGTTTTGTTTCTGTTTGGACCGTGATATTGAGTGGCGGCACGACACACTCGAAAAACAGAAAGAAAGAGAAGAAAGAGAGAGAGAGAAAGAAAGAAAGAAAGAAAGAGAGAAAACAGGTTGCTATGACAACCAGCGCAACAAGGTTTGTTGTCATTAGCAACCAAACTAGCGTTCGTTCGGGACCTGAAGGCTTTGGTTAGCCTCGCGGTTTACTAGCTAGTGAGTAGTTTAAAACACCAAGTAACGTTAAGGTAACTCTTATTTATTACATAAACAATGGACTCAGACTCGTTATACTACTCTTTTGAACTGGTTGCCGGTAGCGGATACACTTTAAACGTTGAGCAAAGAACCGCTCTGCAGACTTCCTTGGTGATCCTGAAGAAGAACTACAAGTTCCGTCGAGTCTTGTTTTGGGGCAAAATACTGGGATTAAAGGAGGATTACTTTATCGCCCAGGGGAGAGGAGAGGATGAGATGCAGGATAGAAAGAATCTCTATAGGTAAGACGGCCTCAGCTGTGATGCTGTGTCATTGGAGCGACTTTATGTCTACTTGTGTCTAAGTGATATTCCTGTTTCTCTTCAGCTTCAACTGCATGGACTGGCTCCTGCTCCCCCCTGTCACCGACTCTATGGTGGAGGAAGTGTCCAAAGCAGCAAAGGGTCGCTTCATAGGAGACCCATCGTATGTGTATGAGCATTTTGAGATCCACAGGCAAGGAGAGATGGATGAGGAGGAGGTAGCGGTAAGTGTGATCAATCCTGTGTGGGATGACTCAAGAACGAGTGTTACTGTAGTATTCAGCTGTACTGCATCAGAGGAAGAGTTCAATCATCTTGTAGGTAGTTTATAAATATGTGTATACATTCGTCTCCTGTTATCCACAGAGATTCTAGCAAAGCGTTACGCAGTGAAACTATGACTACAGCCACAATAAGGCTGGATGTGGGACCAAAATCAACAGTAAAAAAACTATGACCTTCTTTTGCCAACATATATTTAGACTAACAATATCTCAGATATCTCTGCAACACACAGGTTTTATTCATAAAGCATAAGAGCAAAAGAGAATTGCGGCTTACATCTCAAAGATGAGGTTTTGCAGTGATTTATTGTTTCTGGCTGATCCCAACAATATCTGTACAGCCACGAGATTCCAGCGTAGTGATGGGGCTGTTCTTGGTTTCAGACCAAAGTCAAGGAGGAGAGCAGGCTCG
The DNA here is from genome assembly GCF_004916995.1 of Morone saxatilis. NCBI lineage: Eukaryota > Metazoa > Chordata > Actinopteri > Moronidae > Morone > Morone saxatilis. Next base: position 9,425,310 of record NW_023340246.1, read on the forward strand.
CAGTAACAGTTCATCAGATCGATGAGCAAGTGTCTGTGGCACCCCGCGGTGCCTTCGTCAAGAGTCCGCACGGCCATGTCCAGATCAACCGCAGCTTTGGTGGTAAATATACATCACTGTGACGTTGTGTGCCTGTGTCTTTACAGATATGATACAATTCAGTTTGAATTACAAGCCAGTGAATGTAAATGCTCCTCAGGTCTGTCTCACTCAGAAGCGGGGAAGCTTGACAACTTCCTTCACTTCAGAGAACCAAAGAATCTGAAGAAGAAATCCATCCTGGAAATGGGCGATTTGAACCCGGCTATCGACTTCCTGGATGTGCTGAGTGATGATATTCCTAAAGGTGAAACCAGTTCAATCTGAATGACGTGATTTTAGCACAAATCATTATAGTGTTTCAACTGACTGAAAGTCAAGAGGTATTTCTTCCAAGTGGGAACAACTGAATCATTTTAAAGAAAAAAAAAATTACAGGAACTCCGTCAACCTACTGCCCAGCTAAAATAGGTTTTCCTGGTAATATGTTATAAGGATTTCCCTTAACTTTTCCCACCATTGAACCAAATCAATCAGAGGTTTTGGATACAGTGATCTAATAACTAGGCAATGTTGTTGTTGGATTAGAAATATCTTGTCTACTGTAAGTCTGGCCTCCAGGTCTGCAGAGGAAAATTGGAGAGAACTCTACTAACACCATTTCCACATGAACCTGAGTTAGATAAAAAGAAAGGAACAGTATTGGGCTGTTGAAGAGTATTAAATATATTAGAAAAATCCAATCAAACAAACAATAAGCAAACCTAATATTGTGAAAAGAATAATGTGAATTTAGTCGTGTTTAGTTTTGGAGTCGGTTGCTTAGCTGGATGATAGTGAGTGCAGATAAAGTGACTGTGAATAGTAAGTGTATGTGTGAGAGAGGGAAAAAAATGTTTAGCCTCCATAACCAAACACGCAACAGATGTCTGATTTAAGAGGGCTTCCACAAGTGTAAATGTTTGTGTGTGTTCTTTGAGTTGATACGGATGTCTGCGGTGTCATCGCTGCAGCAGACATTACACAGCTGTCTCAATGCCACACTCACTGTAGCCGTCTTAAGAGCAGATTGCATGCTGAAAAATAAATAGGTTACTTTTTTTTTTTTTTTTTTTAAACGCGACTCTGGGGAAAATGCAGTATGATGTATCGCCGCCAAAAGACAGGTGCTTTCCTCTGAGACCCTAAGATGGGCTGCTCCTCTTTTCCACAACAGTCCTGCAAACTGTTTCCCCCTACTGATTTATGGCTTAAAGTTTCTCCTCCTGCAGCAGCACAGTTATGACCTGGACACCACATGTTGCATGTTAGATACCGAACTTCTAGTTGTTTTTACCTCTAGTTGAATCATACCTTTTCCATATAAGTTCAAAGACAAAAATGTGGCGCAACAACCATATCATTTATCGGAATCATCTCTCTTTTAGGCAAATAAATCAACCAAAGGGCTTGTATGTTTACATAGTAGCAGTTCCAGTTCTTGGGTTCATGGACACACCCGAACATATTGAGAAACAGGTTAGACTGAAGATATCAAAAGCATAAAGGGTTGATTTATTGTATCCCTTGGCTGCCTCTAGCATGTGAATAGTATAATCTTCTTGGACTGATAATAAAGATTAAGCGTAGCCTCTCTTTCAATATGGCTCAACAGAACATGACGTGGCAGCCTCTTGCATTTATCATGAATTGTTCACAAAAAGTCTTCTTTGTTTGTGTGTAGGATCATGGAGTCTTCAGTTTGAATGTGCCAGCAAAGTGTGCGTGCTTCGCAGCCTGTTGTGGCTCGGCCTGACCTCCTACCATGTGCCGATGACGCCACAGCACGGATACATCTATATCGGTGATGGGACCAAGAATTTGGACCTTCCCTTCATGCTATAAAAAGATACATCGTACACCTATTTCAAGCTAGAAATCCCCTTCGTGTATCAACCCTCAAAATGTATCAAACGCAACATATTGCTGGAGTTTTTGTTTGTTTTAGCTGAAAAGAAATAAACTGAAGAAGTACAGTTGTTCTCTTTGTTCCATTTAGTTCTCATGCACAAAAGCTATTCCTATACAGTAAACACGTGTTGAGAGCATTTTATTTGCACATCTGTGTTGCCTTACGTATACAAAGTCCACACACCACCTACTTTGCAACTGCAGCATTAACCCAGTTGATACTCACATTAAGTTGTCAAGAGAGTTCACTTCAAGGGCTTTTTAAAAACCAACAGAGACAGAATAGATGGTTCTGGGTGGGGCTGAGCATGATTCATTAAAAGCGTGACGCAGCTTAATAAACAAAAGGTAGTATAAATACAGATGGATGAAGCTTTTAGGCCTTTTCCCATGGAAATATGAAGTCAATGCACTTGGAACTGTGCCCTTGCATAAAAGGGCCCACCCACTCTCGTCCAGTTGTTGTACAGATTCGTCACGCTTTCTGTCCTTCAGTGTTTTAAGTAAAGGGGCTTGACACCATAACGCACATTGTCCTTGAGTGCTGGGTGGCCGACAGCCATGCGTTTCTTACACCACTTCAATCCAGTTTTATAGATGGGTTTCACCGAGTCAATGGACCAACGGGTCAGGTATCTGTACAATAAACAGCAGATGTGAACAAATTATTGCTAGCTTCAGTTTCTGACAACTGATAGGTAATAGTGGGAAACACACACGTGGATACATTACCTGTTAAGCTGTGCTTTGGGCTTCTTTGGGACATGGCCCTCTGGAAGTTTGGGTCTGTGGTCAGGCAGCAGGCCTTGAGCAGAGAGGAAAGACAAATGTCATGTTTATGTACTTAATTTAAATGTGTTGAGGGACTCATCAAAGACAACCAATTATCAGTAAAATAGGTCCAAAAAGGACAGAACAGATAGAATTTGCTGGATTTTATTGATGCAATACATTAAGATTCACACTACTAAAAGTATGAACAGTTAAACTAACTCATTAGCACTTTTACCAGCCTTGTTGTCTGCACTCTCACAGTTTGGTTAAGAGGGAAACATTTGCTTTAAATCAACAATGTTTAAACTATTAGTCGATTAATCAACGGAAAGAAACCAAAAATATGATAACCGATTCAGCATATATTATGGTCTTCAATAAATTCATATGTAATTTAGAGATTTTTTTGGTCAGTTGGTACAACTTCTCACCATATTGACAATGTCAATGCCTACATTTGTTTATGCCTTTATTTGCTTATCTACGACACTGAACTGTATTTGAAATGTGTGGAATCATTTTAGATTTGTACCTTAAGGTACCCAGTGTCAAACAGATAATGAAGGGCGAGGGGTAATTGGAGTTTGGAGTGGATTCAGATGTAAATACACAGACATGGGGCAGGCAGTAACACTGACCTGCTCTGTGGGCCATCTGCACACAGGCGGCGATCTTATTATGCTCCTCTGGACAGAGACCAGTGATTCTCTTGGGTAACATCCCTCCATCTGACCTGATGAACTGTCGGAGCAACAAGACATCCTAGCCCGGTGTGAAAAAAGAAATAAAACAAGGCACACTTTTACATCTGATACACTTTCCATAACATATGAGATAATAAGGTGATTAAATGCCTGTGGACGTATTTACCGTGTAGTTGTATTTATGCTGCAGGTTCCATCTGTAGATAGGACACTTGGCTGCGGGGTTTGGAGGCTGTGGTCCTGCTGGAACGTCCAGTATTTGACCCTCAATCTGACAGACAATTAACATGAGTACAGTTAGTATGATAATAAGATATGGTTGACTGAATATTTACATATGAAATGTGTTTTTTTAACATGAGTCCATCTCTCCCACTATCCAATCCAACTGTTGGTTGTAGAGGTGCGAGTGCAGGTCAAAGGAGTTTCCCTTTGTTGCATCTCCACACGTGACAGAGCCTCTCCTTTGGAAAAATAGGTGAAATTTATCCTTCAATGCTCTGTGTTGCTCTCGTGGTTGCAATTATGTAATCTGACCCTAAGTTGACACAAAATGTCGATGCTGTGTAAAACTGCTCTGGCGAAAATGATTTCTCTGATGAAAAATTACAGTTAAGATACAAAGTGCAGACAGTGCAAAAAGTAAAAAAATAAAAAAACGGGGATGTTATGGGAGTTTATACCTGCTACTCCTATTCTTTATGACAGAACATTTTTCCTTTAGAGGACCAGTGTGCAGGATTCAGTGGCATCTAGCAGTTAAGTTGTAGATAGCAACCATCTGAATATAGCTCAGCTTTCCAAACATGCAAGAGAAACTACGCTGGCTTATTTTCAGATGATTATACACTAACAAAAACATACCTATGAATATTATATTCCATTTCTTCCAATAGATTATCCAAAAATGTTTAACACACTGGACCTTTTAATAGTACATACATACCTACTGTAATCATCTATCCCAACCCACCAACAGCAGTATATATCAACTGAGGTTTATTTTTGATGAGGATGGTGGATCCGCTGTTTAATTTAACTACTGCACAAGTTCAATTTAAAATCCACAGAATACCTCATCACTGCTCCCGTTACATAACAGAGCTTGTCTTAATAACCAGTCGAGCAAAGGTCTAAATTATTAATATTAAATAATATTTAATATGATTTATGTTTTTGTGTTTAATAACAGCTGTCATGATGCAAATAAAAATTATTATCATCAGCTTTCACATCCCAGCCTGGACTTTACTTACCGTGTTGTTTTACCT
>NW_023340246.1:9430072-9436864 GCF_004916995.1 Morone saxatilis
GAGTGGTACGACCATTCCACATTAGTCACAATTAATATGCCAGGCTATCAAAGCATGCAAAGCCAGTCTCGTAACTCGAGCTAAAATCACAATTAACGAACAGTTTTTTATACTCACTGGGTCATGAGCGTCATTTATTATGAACTCATCAAAACATTCTCAGATGTGCAAAAAAAGTGTAGAAATAGACCCTAATTTTAAACCATGTACAAAGCAATGTAAAGTGAAGGCTAGGAGGAAGTAAAACTACACAATGAAACCTATTACTCAGTCCCCAGTAGTCATCTTTGTGTGGTTGGAACTTAATAACAATACCCCGAAAGATATGACAGAGGAAGGGGCTGGCCTCAATGCGGAACACATGAACTTTCTGACAAACACTGACATGACCGTTTTATTGTAATATGTGTTTTGGCTGTTGTTGCACTTGCAGTGCAGTATATATATATATATATATATATATATATATATATATTAGTGTATGTTGTTCAGCTCTCTTTGTGACTCTAAGATGATCACTGTCAGTTCCTGTAAGGTTTCCATCACAACCTGCGTCGCTCTTCTACCATCGCCGAGCTAACGTCAACATTTGCGTCAACAGGTCTCACCTATGCGGATCCCTCGGCTCTGAATGCTTGTTGCCGGTAGCTGGGGGACATTTATCCACTGTTGAACCCTCACGTTGGTACCCGAGGCTCCTAATTTTAAACCTTCAAGCGAGGTCCACACAGACCTCAACATGCTGCGGGCTGCCATGTTTAATTCTTGACCTTCTCTCTCTTCCTGTTTGGTAATCTCGCGAGAATTTAAACAGCGACGCCCTCGGTGAAGACAGCTTACTGCACCGCTACAGTCTATGGTGAAGACCAACAAAGGGCAATCTCCAACAGAAAGTAGGTTACACAAGTAAACAAATCAACGTAAATAGCCCCTGTGTGCTTGTATTGCTTTTGTTTGTGTTTAGTGAACTGCTTCGATAAAAATGGTTGCACGGCCAACAGGAAATTCCTTTTCAAGACCAGATAAATAATTATAGCAAGGCTTAAGGATTCTTTATCAAAAGCTTTGCCTCAAAGGACACACGAATTATGAGCCAAGATCTAAATCTAATTAATTACAACCACCCACAAAACAAATTGCAGCACACTATCAAATAAAATTAAACACAAGGGGGAAAAAAGCAATGTGGACATGGCGTGTTGACTCTAAGACAAGGGAGGACGCCCAGGAAAAGGTGACAGTGACGTCCAGATCACAGAGCTAGAGAGATCAGTGTAAAACTTTAAACCTAACGTGCCAGTGCAGGGGAAAATAAATCCTGCAGTCCATACAATAAACTGCAGCAGGCATCTTTGGATACCTTAATCCACGTGTCGCTTTTGTTTAGATGCTTTAGAGTTCATAACAACGACACAAGGGTCACTGTTCGTACCTCTATTCATTTCACGCTCATCAGATGAAAGTATGAGGGCCACCTGGAGAGCATTGTTGGAACACGTCAAGCTTTTGTCGCAGAAAAAAGAAGCTACAGGTAGATCCTTCATGCCCAGATAAAGAGGCTGAGAGAGGGTAAAGAGTTTGATGGTTGATAGTGTTATCGTGAGAACACTATGCCATTGTCCAGTTGTCATGTTTTTGTTTGCTTTTTTGCAGGATTTATCTGATGTCTTCATCTGTTTGCATAAAGAAGAGAGGCAGGCTGCAACAATAGATCTGCTTATAGACGTTCCTTCTTAGATTCAGTAAAACGCATATGTGGAACCTATTCTTGTGCAAATTAGAGCTGATGAATTGAAGCACAGCCATCGAGAGACACAGCCTCCTGTTTCAGCATCTACTATTGCCCAAATTTAAGGTAAACAGTTTCACCCCCTTGCAATTATTGTCTTTGCACAGGTTTCCTTTTTGTCTTTTTTCAATTTTCCAAAGTAAATTATAAAAATATGAATATGTATCATTCAGTTGGCCACAAGCTTCAAAGTGCATGCAACATTCTCTCGATTTTACTATTTAATATTATGGGTTCCTCCTCTTAGAGAGGTCAAAATAACAACAAATGAGAAAGTGATGATGGTTAGTAGGCCCTGTTATGACATCCTTTAGGAAATAAAGGTACCCTGTAGAGTTTTTGACCACTAATAGAAGCAGTGTTTTTATGGGTGTAACCTTATTTTGTTTGTATCTTACGTATATGGATGCACATGAATAACACAAGTACATTGCATTGCGATACACATTCCTGCCAACGATTTCACTTTATTCCTCTGACTGACCGTTGGCTGCATCATGCAAGCGATGCACCATTAAAGGCAAGAAAGAAGAAGACAGCGAGCTAGTAGAACATAGATGAAAACAATGCATGATTTTAGGTATTTAAAAATCAACTGTACAGTTTTTTAAGGTGGAAGAAATGCACTCAACAGGATTTTGGTCAGAAACTTTTGTTTGTTTCCAATAAAAACTGAGGGCACCTTTACGTTTTTATTAACATGTTATTCGTTTATTTTCAGATAATAGACAAAAACAAGATTTTTCAGATTTTTTGCATAAAGTAAAGATTCCAGCAACAATTCCAGCGATAATGTGGAGAAAAACTTTTGTAACACGCATTAAACAATTAAGTTGTTCTTGTATCAACTTTCCAAGCACTGTGTTAGTTGGAGCAGCTGTGCCAGAGCCCAACACTGACTCTAGTGTGTCTCTTCAACAGTTGGTTCAGCATAGTTAATTATGAATGCAGCTTAGTAAATACAAGTAGGACATGCCAGGAGCATGTTCACCATCATGGTTGTTTGGTTTCACGGACAAAAATGTGAACAATTTCTCAAATGCCATCTAAAACTGTGGAGCCTAAAAGAGCTGCACACTGAGATGCAAATGGATTTCTGTGTTCGTCTCGTCTACAGAGCGGAGAGTAGATAGATAGAGATTACCGTCACCCTGCCGCCACAAAGGAAGAATTGTCTCAGTGATCAGGTCCCTTCGTCAAGGACACTTAAGCAGTCACATTCCTTGAGAAAAGCCCAAAAAAATGGCATTTAAAGTGTCTGGCCACCTCCTCACAGGCTTTGATATTCAAATGAAACATGGCCCTGAACAAACAGGCTCCTCGGCTGAGGAAGAGGGGGGAGAGTAAATCAGATAGGATTTCCCTCAGATGAAAAGAGCTTGTCTGACATTTTCACAGCGAGCGCTGAGGGACACTGAAGCAATGTTGGTTCGGTGTCATGGTGGGAAGTTATTGCTGTGTGGAAAAGGTTAGCGTTTTAACCCCGCTCCCCTGGATAAACTGCTAAGACGCAGCATGGGACGAGCAGAAGAGCCGAGACTGGGGCGAAGATGAGTGGGCACGGTCACATCACGTAAAAACAAATCCACCCCGCCGCATTCCTCTTTTATAGTCACACTGGTCAGTTTGTTTTGCCTTTAATGGTTTGGTGAGGACTGAAGGCCCCCGGCGATAGCTTCTGCTGAAGAGTCTAAACACAAAAAGACCTGCTGGAGGGTCATAACAGCAACACTGTGGGATTTTAGAAGCTGAAGTTGGGGTGGTACCTTTAATCAAAATCCCTCTATTACACAATCTGACTGCTGTGGCATGGATTTCTAATGCTTCTCTCTGCTGTGGGCTTCCTCAGATGAAGATTTCTTTCAGCGAGAGCGGAAAGTTTTCGACAGAACGTCTCATTCCCATGCGGATGGAATGTGTGGATTTGCTGCCATCCAAATTGATGGGCACAGTCTGGTATGCAATTAAGGCATAGCTGTCACTAAGAGGCTTTCCTGGGTGATTAACTTGTAAGGGCTGTTGCATCCAAGGAAGTCAACTGAACACAATTAGCCTATTTCAAGGGAATGAGTTTGCTTAAAGGCCCCCACTGCTTGTAAAATGAGGTGAGAAGGAGGAAGCTTGCCAAAGCAGACAACTGGAAACCTAGAAGCGAGGTTTCATCGTCCAGGGAGAAGAGCTCAGGGGTGACAATAAGTGCGCCTTTCTTTCTCTGATGTTGGGTAAAGCTTTCTCGCAAATGTGACATGAATCTTCATCTATCCAAGTACCACCAAGCACCCCCCCCCCCCCCCCCCCCCCCCCCCCCCGCCTCACCTCTTTTGTTTCTCAGCTTTCTCACTCACTACTCTTCCGGCACTTATTTCAGTGTACGTGCTAAATGGCACTGGCTTCTTTGACAAATTCACCGCTCTTTGAAGAGGCTCTTATCCCCATTTCTCCTTCGCTTGGCGTTCTGACAGTGCCAGCTTCTATCCCCTCTCTCACACACACTGAGGATGCCCGTAAGTACACGTACACACACAAACACATGCTCCCTTGCGTCTGTTACTCTCATATGTGGAGTACAATTTTCATGCAGGTTGCGTTGCCTGTGATACAATAGCTCCTTGGCTCCTGAGTGGTCCTCTTCAAATGTTGGAAAACATTTTGTACTCTCGCTGGGATTTAGTTATTGTCTTAGTTTGGAACTGGTGCTACACCTCCCGAGGTCCAGTCTCCTCTGGTTGAGTTGTGTTTGTCTGGCCTTTCAAAGGGTCACCCCCAGTGGCTAGGAACAAGGAAGTCAATTAAAGCAGGGGGGACAAGTCTGAGCAGATCGAGGAGACATCTAACAGCTAAAAGTCCAATGTGGAATTCAGTCCATCTGTTTTAGATGAAAGAGTTATGTTCCACGTGTAGGAACGACAACAACAACATATAACTGGTGATATATACTATATATGCTCTGAAGAGTGTTTTGATGTGATACATGGCTATCTCATGCTGTGCTGATTTGCGCAGCACTGCCCAGATCAGTTTCCCACCATGGTTGTCTCTTGCTCTTGACTTCCTCCTTGTGCATGTTGCCATGACGCCTACAGCAGCATTCTCACATAGACCAGATGGTTTCCAGTTAACTGCAGTCCGTTTTACTAAAAGACTGTCTACAGGTGGTCATGTGACTTATGAGGCGATATGAGCTGACTTTTCTTTTTTTGCTAGAATTGATCATTTTTTTTACCTTATTTTATATCTGGCTTACAATATTCATTTTCATCTTCATCCGCTTATCCGGGCTTACAATATTATGCTTTGATTTTACTCCTCTGGTTGATCTACTAAATTCAAACCTGCATTAATAGATTTTTTGATTAACTGATTGCCACTTGGGGGCAGAGCAACAAGACAAAAACACAACTTTTATATAACATCACCTTATAAAGTTGGGGCATGTTTACATAACAAGCAGCAGAAGGCCACAGGTCAGAGCTGAACCCATGACTGCTCCAGCTTTGGTACATGGGGGACCAGGTCTATCAGATGAGCTACCAGGGCACCCCTAACATGCTAAAAAGCTCTGTAGAGCTGAGAGGAACTGCAGATTTTGGTAAGCATTATCGACCCCTTACACATTTGATACATTGTCAACATAAAAATATTGATCAGAGCAGCTTTATATTCTCAATCATTCCTGTAGGAAAGGCCAGCTTTTACATGACAGTTTGACCCAAATCTATGGTAGATTATTGGTGTCACATCATACTGGGGTTATTTTTGTCTATTGATCTCCATAGAGAATGAGTTTTGTTGATATTTCCATCTCAAAGTCTCATGCTTATTTCGCCAATGCTCATTTCATCACTTATCTCACCCATTATCTCAGCGTGGCCTCAATATGTGCCATTCTTTCCCTTTTTGTATGGGTGAGAAATTCACGTCAAACTCCATTGTGAAATCTGTTCTGTTAATGTTGCCATGCTTATCTACATTACATAACTTAACATACTTATTTCAGCTAAATGTGAACTGGTTTACCTGCACAACCCACACAATGGGGCACATTTTAAAGTTTATATGTAGTTGAAATAATGGCGTTTAGAGGATTTTTTTTACACTTAATTTAGTGGATAGTAACACTTGCGTTGTTAACATATGATGATGTTTTTTGTCACAGAAGACAGAAAGTGAGAACAGCAGCTATCTGGCTGCCCTATATACCTCCTTTATGTGAACCACACCTGGCTTGTAAAGAAACCCGGTGGTACACAAGGTCACTTCAGCATTTTCTTCACCCTCATTAGTCTGTCTTCTTTTCTCTGACTCCTATGGTGACTGAACCTGGGTGAATGTATTGAATAGTATAGACTGCACAGAAAGAAGGTCTAAATTGTAGACAGGTGGAGCCCAGCAGGGGGCAGTGGTGATTGTCAGGTGCAGCTTCGCTCCACTGACACTTGACTGCCTACACCACCTTCTGTAGACAGTTGCCCTTTAGAAACAGCCTTTCAGTCAGGGAGACCTTTAGGATTAAATAAAAAAACACATTCAACTGGATGTTATCAAGGACACAGCTTTCACAACATATCGGCCAAGCAAGTTCAGTTATTATATCGAATAGAGCAGATGAGGTACTAGTCATATAAACCTAAATAAACTGATTTTGTTCCACTTACATAAAAGGCACATTAATAATGAAGGAATTAAATGTCTCCTGTCTACAACTGGAATAAAAACTGAGAAGTTAATAACCTTTCCTCCAGAGCAATGTGTTTTCAGACCTCAGAAACCCCCTCTTCCACCCCACAGACATGTTATGTGGGGTCCCTGATGGGGTACATGATCTTTGTCCCTTGTTCTCTTCCTTTCCCAGTTGGGGGTCTTTCATGGAAACAACTTGAGACCATCTTTTTTTTTCCTATTTTTACTACCCTCTTTTTTGTTGAATTTTTAACACCATGTCCAATACTTCTTGTCCCCTGAATGAGAATGTAAAAGCCTTACTTTGTGTGTATGTGTGTGTG
>NW_023340246.1:9436936-9437560 GCF_004916995.1 Morone saxatilis
GTGTGTCCGGTGTGCAGCCACAGTGAGAAGGAGTAGTACAGTGAACGGCAATCAGTCAAGAGTTTCTCCAGTCTTTATGCATCAAGCTTAATTAGGAGACATTTTCTCAACACAAAGAGACATGATGCAACAAAAGAGTGGACGTTGAAAAGAAGCAAATCTGAAGTCCTTCCATCTCCCATTCACTTGTATGTACAAGGACTGGGCAGTCAAACACAAGGTAAACTCTCCAGTAAAATTCCATCGCTGGCAAACACAGGACTGAACAGTCAGAAAGGAAGAGCACTTTTTCCAAATAACTGCTTTGACATCGTCGAAGTCAAAGCGGACTCACATATTTAAATCTTTCCGTTCACATCAAACAGTAACAATTAGACTACGTGCTTTGGGGCTCTTTCTTTTTAATGGGTGCAGTGTTTCAGTTCTCAGGAAATATTTTCAGTGAAGCAATTACATGATGACACCATCATGAACTTCCTTCAATTTCCCAAAAGTGTCCTGAATCATTTGCGGTGAAGACATCATCATAAAACGACGTGACTGAAGGCAAATGGGACAGGGACACTCTTGATGCATTGCTGCTACCTGCAAAGGTTACATGAAAGGGTCACCAAACTAGCGAGC
>NW_023340246.1:9437660-9462420 GCF_004916995.1 Morone saxatilis
AACTAGCGAGCTAATCTGCTAGCATGTTTACTGCCGGGTGACCATGCAAGCTATTATCACAAAGTTATCATAAAGACCAACGGGTTGAGGGTTTCACAATGTTGTTTTGTTTGGTGACAGTAGTTACTGGTCATAACACACCAAGTATAAAGCATCAGCGAAACCCGAGTTGACTAAGGGTGTGTTTCATTACTTGTGAATTCAACTTTTCATTTGTAAGAGGAAGGTTGCAATATGTCTTTGTTCAAATATTTACGTCATCCCACTCTAAAATTGCTTCCTTTAATAAAACACTTCTATGCACACATGAATGAATTTGCAGTCTCTGAAGAAGGTTGTGTCTGCAGTGCCCTTTCATTGTTTGTACTGCACGCAGTAAACCCATTTTACACTGTTGTAAAGAAAAAGCCCAGTTCAGGTTTGCTGTAGTGGTGTGAGTTTATTAAAGCATGACGGTATCCTGGTGAACTTAAAAACACTGAGCAGATCTGAGTTGGTAAGCTGACCCAAAGCAAATTAAATGAAGCACTTTTATACACTAGACCAAGAGACACTATGTATGTAACTGGTAGCGATTGATCAGGCAGTCACAGGATGTTACATGATTACCATAAGGACCAAAAGGAAGTAAAACAAAAGGCAGTAATCAGACAGAATGTGATTACTATTACCAAATTAGCAAGAGGGAAGGAGAATATTCGGCTCTAAGTTTGTATACTTTGCCTTGACGTGACGATCATTAGGGGATTTTTGTTGGTCAACTGTAGATCACTAACTTTTTACTTTTAGCCACAACACCCACATCTTGTTAGGTGTTGTAGATGAGCATTGGATGGAAGTGTTTCAATACTGTCATCCAGATGTGTTTCAAATTTCTGAAATAAATCTGGCTATTTTACCATATGTTGTATATTTGTTGTTAGTGTTGAATTGCTCTGTGGCTGTTTCTACTGGCACTGCTTCTGCAGACCAAATCTTCCTTGACACCCGGGCGGGTTGCCACCTTGGTTCTTCTGTGGCTGACTTAATTTAATGCTCATCCATTTGAGACATAGCAAAGGTGTCAAAGATGGTTCTATATACTTACGTAATTTCACAACTTTACTATGGTAGGATTTTATGATTTATTTTCTGCTATATTATCTTGTTGGCAATGAAGAAGTGAGTCCAATTAAGAAAATAAACATCTTTCATTTTTTTGTGGTAGTTGTTTTCATTTGGTATTAAGTCCTAGAGTGTTAAACATCTGGCTGACTTAAATAATACATTAATTGCCATTAAGGAAAGAAAAGCAAGACATACTGTCCAAGGGAAAAACCTGGAAAAGAAACAAGTCAATGTTATGATTAATAAATCCCCTACAGCTCACAAGAATCGCAGTGATGATAAAAGAAATCTTTGGGATCTCACTCAGCACTCAATATCTGTAAATACACACAGAGGACTTGCATCACAGAGCTTAGGAAAGTGTCAAGTGTGTAAAACATAGTGAAAATCTAATTAGATCCGATTGTATAACTCATTTCACCCTCAGCACACACTGTTGGCTGCTGAGATTCAGAGGAGCAGACTTCCTTTCCCCTGCTGAAATGCTTGTTTAAAAAACCCGTCCAACTGGCAAGAGCCCATTTACAAATGTGGGATGTTTTCTCTTTGTTGTGGAAAGCACAATCGATCCCAAGCACCGGGAGCTCACAAGGGACCTTCATGGGCTGCAATGGCGGAAAGAAAGAAAGGCATTAAAGAGGAGAGTGAACAGTGAGGAAACACAGAAACACAGTGAAGTACCGGGAAGAACAAACACAAGTCCTCTCAGCTGATTTAAGTCTCTTTATGTTTGATAAACACCCTGTTGTCAGAGTCTCCCCATATGCTCGTACATGGAAAAAATAAGCACAAAAGCATCAAAGACTCTGGTCCCTCATGCCCCCTATATTTGATCGTGTGTCATGTGCTCTTTCATGTTTTTGACCCCACAGCTGTTTGAGAGAGATGGGAGATTTCTACCTGGGTTTTTTCAAGCAAGGATGATGAGGGTAATCTTTGTATTGCATTTTTATGAAAATATAAGTGGTATCACTTCTGAATAGAGCACTGAAAATCTTTACTCAAGTAAATGTACAGCTACTCCCATAGAAATAAATGTTAAAGTAAAAGTAAAACTTACCATTTAACAAAACTACTCAAGTAAAAGGGAAAGTATACTTTCATACTTTTATTACTTGAACCATAAACTTCTCAAAGTACAAATTGCTTTGTGTTTTAATATTGTTTAGTGTGTGTACAAGCCAGAAATCTCCACAAGTAATTTAAACAACTCAAAGTCTCAAGTCTCTTTTTGGAATAATAAGTGTTACATCTGCTATGCATCAAGTTAAAAACAATTACTGTGCAACATGACTATTTCTGTGGAAAGCAATTTGTTTTGTATGGAAGCATATTGCTGCCATGACAGATGGACCAGTATCATGTGGTAACAAAAAAGCTTTTTTGTTATATTATGCTATTATGACATACAAACTTATCACGTTATAGCAAGAAACTAACAATGCAATATTAATCTTGTTATAAAGTGATAACTCAATGTTAAAATAATAACTGTAATGTGTTAAATAGTACCGTGAAACTTCCAATAAAAGCAGGGTCCCTAACAGACGCAGGTCTCATTTAAAAGCCTGGTGTGGCTACACGTTTTGACAAATAAACGCAGGTCTTTGAAGTGATCATAATCATCATGTTAGTTGTCAAATTTGCCGAACAAAATCTCAAGAGAAGCAGCAGTTGGAGTTTAGTTTAGTACTAAAGGCCTGTCCCAAATAAAGGCAGGGGGAGTTCAGTGATTTAAGCAAATAAACGCCCTGGCTATTATTAGAAGTTTTACGGTATATTGTTTAACAAGAAAAGTTATCTTGTTATGACATGAAACATTTTATGTTATAACAATAAGTTATTAAATCACTTTTCACATTATACCAAGATAAATAATATATACAAGAAACATTTTTTGTTATAAAGTGATACATTTGCAAGTCAACAATAATTTTGTTAACCAAAACTTTTCACGTTATAATGTGATACTGATCCAATTTTCTTTATCTGCCATGGCAGCAATACGCTGCTGTAGCTTTGCATGTTGATTATCTGTAATTTAACTATTTCTGTTAAATACTTTTTTTTTTTAAATCTACATGAAGATATTGATCAGATCACTTTAAAATATGATGCTTGCTAGCTGCCCTGCTAACTATTGTTGCCTGTATCTGTTGTTATCTTGATATGCCAACCAAACCACTCACTTGATATGATGGGAGCTGCATGTGAATTGCCTTCTCCAATAGCACAGACGCCAATACAATATAATTATTCTTAAAGCATCTATGAACATAATCTTTACAAGATAAAAAAAATACTGTGTAAATAACACCTCTAAGATGCCACCTCTTGCAAAAACACAGACCTCTGTGATTTTTCTCTTCGTCTTCATGCTTTCTTTTTGGTGGCTTTCCACCTGGAATATGTAACCACAGCTCTAATAACATATAACACAGATGTTTCTTACAGCAAAAAATAGACATTGTGCAGAAACCGCCAAGTAGTATATTGAAACACAGTTGTTGTGTAAAATTTAAATCCTAAATGTGGCACTATTAGGATGAATGCTTTTACAAAATGACATGGAAATACATAAAATTGTTAATTTATTCCGAACCAACATGGTGGGCCAACTGACCAACTGACACCTCTGAGCAAATAGGGATGATTATAAAATAATGGCAGTGATATTAATGTAGATTTTCCACTGAATCAGTGTTTTGGAGTTTGAATGAAAGCCTGCTGGTATCAGAATCAGAATCAGAATCAGAAATACTTTAATAATCTCCGTGGGGAAATTACTTAGTATAATCTAATCTCAGCTTACCTCATGTTCTGTGTTCAGGAAGGCTTTCCTAAAAATTGCTCTTTGGCTGCATCTGGATCATGTCAGGGCTTCACTCCCTTCATGTAAAATAGGTTTCCATTTTTAAATAGAGATAGCTCTCTCATACATACTCATCTCCAGAGAAAATTTCATTCTGACAGATTTATAAATCTCTTAAACTCCCTTAAAGTTTTATCATAATACACTTTACCACACTAAATAACGATTTGCTGTTGCTGTACAACTTGTTTTCTTCCAGCTGGAGCACATACCATTGGTTTATCTGACTTACACAGCAGTGCACCTATATATACAGTACATTTTACATGATACTGATTGAGGAACTCTTTTAGCATTGACTGCTCCACCTGTTTAAAGTTAAGGAGTTAAGGAGGATCTTTTTTTTTGTAAGTGTTCTGTATGATTCAATCACTACTGGAGCTAATCTACTACTGATCCTCAGGAAATCTGCAGATATTTGATCTGAGAAAGATCTCTTTGAAAGTTCCAAAAAAGCTTGTGTGTGTGCTCCATGCGGAACCAAAAAATAAATGAAAGCTGGGCAAAAGCCATGCCACTAACAACTATTAAAGACAGTAACTTGACACTTGTATGTACTTTTGTATGAACATGTTATTAAGTTTACATCCCGGTGGGCTTCCTCAGCAACAGGTCTATTTTCTTTAGTTTTCTGGGCACAAATATCATCAATAATTATTAAAAACAGATTTGATTTACCTCATCTAAACTTTCAACAAAATGAAGATGTAAAACTTACCTAAAGGTGCAACACTTTTGGAAATACATCTCGCACTACCTCTAAATTATAGTCAATATCACATTACATTAACTCTCAGCCAAGAAATAACGGAACGGAATAAACCAACAATAATTTGTGATCTTTAGAGGTGCTGGTAGGTGTATTTTGTTACCTTTTGACACAGAAGTGGTACTTCCTGATTCCAGTCTTAAGCTAAGCTAAGCTAACTGGAATGAGAATGATATCAACCTTCTTATCTTTCTTATTATTTAGAAGACTGACAGAGAATTTCAGTGATTTTATGATTAACCCTGCTTTTCACTTATTGCATATGCTTGGTCCAGGAGACCTTTTAACCAGCACAGAATAATCATCCCCTGCAATTTGACTGTATGATCACTACCTGGACCTCATATATCTCAGTCCCAAAAGCTCCCTCCCTGCAGCAGAAATGTGGCTCTGATTATTGGAGCTGTATGTTGAGTGAGTTGCAGGCTAAACCTAGAGAGGCCGGTAATGTGAAACAGATATACTATATCTTTAACACAATAGGCCACACTTACAAGGAAGACATACCTTTGTCATCATCCAGAAAATCATGTTAAACTCTTGCGCTCTGGGCTGTGAACACCGCTGTTCAAATCCAGATAGCAGACAACCGTCTCTGAGGACACAGACAGTATTACCTGCCAGCTAAATTAGATTCTTTTCCCTGAAGTAATATCTGCTTAGCCTGAGGCAACAGAGCATTCACTGACAGGAGGTATAGAGTTTGCATGGCACTAATAATAGGATAGTCCAACATCATTAAACTCATGCACTGTCAAAATATTTGCAACTCTATTCCAAGTAAGTGAAGGCTCTACAGTACCTTTGGTGGGCTTTACTGTTTTTAACTGCAAATATTTGGGAAGTTTCATTTCCCAACTGCAACAGATCCTGTATCAACAGTTGTTTTACTATTCGAGCAAGTCTCAAGTGGAATAGAAAAGCAGCTTAGTATCTCCATATTAAATACGACATTTACTTAATTGCATATCAATTGTATCATGTTGATCTTGTATTTTATAATTAGAAAGTTGTATTTCATATTTTGATTTGCAGGTCTACATATAATATGCATGCATTTTTATGAAAATATGAATGGTATCACTTCTGGAAGATATTGATAAGATCATTTTAAAATATGATGCTTGCTAGCTGCCCAGCTATCTGTTATTGCCTGTATCTGTTGTTATCTTGATATGACAAATAGCCTTGGTCTTCACCGGTGATTTGTTCTACTAGTGTTAATGAATAAGAGCCCAGACGTAAAACATCTGCCTTGGTTCCTGTGTTTTTGGTCCCATTCAGTCCCATTACAATATCTGACTGTCATTGTTTGATGTCTTAAAGGATAATTCCAGTTTATTTCAACTTCCCAAAATGTGGCTATTGTGGCTTTGTTTGATACAACTAAAAACAGAAAGTAGATGCCTGGAACTGTATAGTGATCCAGGGCACACTTGGTTTGTTAACATGTGAAAGGCTGTGGACAGCTTTCCATTTAACGTGTGATGTTGTGCTAGAGGAGTACCAAATGAGGGCATGCAAGTTTCCAACAATACAATTATAAGATAATCACTGTGCAGTTTGCTCAGTGAAGTTGCATCTTTTTTATTTAAGGATAGGTTATTGCTGGAGGCCAATTTTTCGACACATTTCTTTCAGCCATCATTGGAATTTCTGATTTCTGCTTATAGTGGGAAAGATGCTCGCATTTATTGCTGGGGAGTCACACATATTGTAATCTCTCACATGGCGTTTTGCGTGTAATGGATATGGATGTATGGAGAGCTGACTTTTTGGTCCAGCTGGCCTCTGTCTTTCCTTCCAGTTGATTTTGGAGAGATGAAACAAAGTCTGCAGGAAGACAATGTCGATAAGCGCTGCAAATTCATTTGCTGTAGTTACACAGCTGGGATCACTCTCATCTTTGGACACATCTATTTTCCAAGTCTGGCATTAAGGTCCCACTTTCTACAGGAACACCCCTGACGTACATCGTCTTTTGGGACAGTTCTGTTGCCTTTCTGCCTCTGCCTCCATTCTTTGCATCTCCTCGCTACTCGATCTAGCTAATCATCTGTGTACTCTGGTTCAAACAAATATGATTGACCATAAAAAATTGTCCTCATAATAATCCATGTGATAATCTGCCATTACTTTTTGAGTATGAGTAGATGATTATCCAAGGAGTTCAGCCGGCAAGAACAAAAACCTTCTTTATTTGGAAAGCTGTAGCAGGTGCGGCTTGCCCCTATGTATGTTGTTTTCCGCGAGTTCTTGTTTCCCTGAATCTCTACAACTAAGGTGTCAAGTGCAAAGTTAGCACAAGCCATAAAGTCACAATAACCACATTTATGTGAAATACATCTGGTTGAAATAAACCATCATTTTCCTTTAATATGTGTCTACACAATTCTGGAGAGAGTTCAACATAACACCGTCTGTCCAGGCACTAATCTGTTGAACAAGACATAGACAACCTCTAACCTGACCATATACAGTATATGAAACTGGTCTAGCTGAGCATTTCTCTGGGATTTCTGCCAGATTGCAATCACATTGACTGCCAATCACACCAAAGACCACTGGGGTTTGCCCTTTGAAAGGAGTGTTTGTTAGCAATGTTTGTGTTATCTTCAAATGCATATTCTCCAGGCACACTGAAACAGAACAGCTTACTTTATCAGTTTGAAGTTTTACTATAGCCAAAATCCTTGTAATATGTTTACGTAGCTCATACAACGGGCTATTGGAAGCACTACAACCACAGTTATCTTCTGTCCACCACCGGGGTATAATCGTCTTACCTCATTCTTGCGATATGGCTGAATCCCAGCAGTGAACTGAAGGATAATGAAAATCACAATACCCTATATCCCCACTGACTTATTAAGACATACATGCAAGAATGTTTATATTGTATCCACATTAAATAGGTTTGGGGAGTTGTAAAATTTTAGAGGGACCTCAGGGCCCATGACCAGGGGCTCAGCCTTCACAACCAGCCTTTAAACATGGAAATAAAATTATCTTTGTCATCTTCTACAGGTACAATAAAGACATAAATGGTATTATATAAGACGTACTGAGAGCCATGCAGTGTTCCCAACAGAGGGCCTGTGTTGGTCTGTGATCTTTACATCTTAGCAGGGGATCCTGGTGGATCCGCTCCAAGCAGAGTACGCCTCTGTGGACTGGGGCCCTGCTGGAAATTAAATTATCTCTTTTTCATAGGAGCATGGTGGTCACATTTAAAATAACATACAGAATAATATTACTTTTTAGATAGCTAAAGATAATGTTGATGAATAGACACACGCTCCCTTTGGCTGTTGAAAACAGTTTGCATTACATGCTCACTTAAACATACCGAAGGGATATTTTGTCTGTATGGTATAGAACATACATATATTTCACGGATGTTGCTCGAACGTCATGCCTGTTGCACAGCGGTGACCGCTTGACCTCCTTAAATTGAAGAACTCTGTTCTTTTCCCAAAACACATGTACACTATAATAACTGTGCAGTCATGCGTCAACTTTGTATTCTGTAGCATAATTTGCACAGTCAAAACTGATTTTGGACATTTTATCTTAAATTGGTGCTTGGTGAACCATACTACTGCTTTGTTGCTATGGAAAATCTTTGATACAGCTTCATTACTTAAATGTTTTTAACAGTGTGGCTCTAGGGATGGCAATGTTCGTCGGACACTTTGGTCCAGACTTACTGGATGGATTGACGAAATTTGCTACTGACGAAATGCTAATGCTAATGACTTTGGTGATCCCCTGACTTATCCCCTAGCACCAACATCAAGTTGCTCCATAAGCAAGTTAGCATTTAGCTCGAAGCACCGCTGTGAACAGTACAGCCTTGCAAAACTGCTATTGCTGTAGATTCCTTTTCAAGGAGGAATCCTTTTCAAACCATTTTGTTTCACTTTATTTAGTCCTTTTATTTATGTTAGACATGTTATGTTATGTTAAACATATATACATATCTGTCCACTTAATGGTTGTTTTAATCAACAGTTGCTGTAAGTAATTTAGAGTGTATAACTGCGTCAAACGCATTCATGCTTGTTCCATTTTTGTGTAAATTTTTCCCTAACCACATTTCTGAAAGAACCGGTTCTCATCTTAATCTTGCTGTTAAAGCTCTGATTGAAAGTTGGTTCCCCAAACAGAGAAACAGCAGTCACTAAGCACCACAACTGACCTATTTTAATCACTGGAGAAATGGAGATCTGAGCAGCAATTTAGAGGCCTGGAACCAGGCTAGCTTAAGGATAAACAGTTAAAAATCTTCAATCAAAACACCAGTCCAGTGACTTGGATTCAAATTTCTTTAGAACTCCAACCACCTCCTAGAAAATTGGCTTGTAAAACAAAACACTGGATTCTAGTTTTATAAATATTTGATCCAATACAACTAAGTGACATTCGTCTTAACATACCATGTCTTAACTTAAAAGAATTTTAACAGCCATTTCTTTTGATTTACTTTTCACACACAGCTCTAAGAAGGCCTCTGCTGTCTGTGTGTTTAGTAGTCAGGAAGTATTACAAATTGAATGAGCGATTTGTATCCTGATCTCCTGGCCAGGAAGCATTAGTACAGTCATTTGCTTTGATTATTGTGGAGTCATTCTGAGATGTCGAAACCACATCAAGGCAACACATCGAGTTACCCTGAAGCTACAAAGAGATTTTTATGTCCAGACATTCAAGCCAATTAAATGAGTTGAGTTGCCCTGTTTGAGGCTAATTTACCATTTTCTGTAACATTTTCCTGGCTTTTCATTAGCCCTTCCTTATCGTTGCACTGGGAATTGCTGAAAACCAAGTCAAGGCTGTGTCTGAAGAAGGAGCCGAGGATGCCACATAAGCCATGTCTTGAGCAGAATGAAAAAAAAATTCTTTCATGTTGTTCCTTGGCTGTGTCAGAAGCAGAGCCATGGATTGTTTCAGCTGTTTGTTTGTGTTGCTTAGGGGTGCAGAGTCCACTTTGGCTAAAAACTCTTGACAATGACATATACAAAGAAGATTCTTCAAAGTCACCGCTCTTTTCTGACTCCGTGCTCTCCATGCCTTTCATTCTTTTCCTTTCAAATATCCTTGTACAAATGACATAGAGGATGGATGACCCTCAACCAGTGGAGCTACTGAGGTATCCAGTTGTCTTCCTGCTCCATCTGTTAATCAACACATCACTACAATTCCAGACACGATGGAACATAACCCGCACAGTTACATCCCAACAACCTCAACAAACATGACCAGAAAAAGATAAAGGAAAATATTTCCCCAAAAGAATGTCAAAAATGTCCTGGAACTCAGTTAATTTAGGGTTTTGGTTTTTTTTGTTTGTTTTTTGCTAAAAGAATGATCTCTAATCAACAGTTTTTATTAAATTGGATAAAGTCAACATAGTAGTTCATAAATAAAATTAAGAAACCAACAGGAACATCACAAATGAGAGTATTTGTATGATGCCCTCTGGAAGAAATAAATGATTTACCTTCAGTCTGAGCACCAAAGGTCATGAATTCTCCGGTGCAGCACACTATGAAAAGTTTTCTTAACCCATATACTACAGTTTATTGTAGTTTTCAACAATGTCTGGCCGGCTGCCTCACGGCAATTCTGCCCACGCTGTATTTATTTCCTGTCAGATGCTCGTCCTAATAATTCTGTCATTCCCCGTGGTCCCACCACCCAGACAGCAGGGACCCCCATCTCTCTTACCTCTGGCCCCCTGCCTCACCCCTGGAGGCAGTGACAGCCTCTTTTCCCTCCTTACTCACCCCACTATATTCTCCTTCTCTCACTGCCCCCCTGTTTCCTTCATTTCAACACTATTTTCCCATCTCGTTGCTGCACCTTCTTCGTCCACACCCTCTTCTCTCTGTTGACTTGCACATCTGGGAAAGGTTAAGGAGTGTAAAAATGTTGGTTTTGTGGTCATTTAGGTTGAGATGCTTCATAAAGTGACTGCAAAAACTCTATTTAAATCCTTGTTCATAAGACACAGGAAAATTTGTTAACATGGAAAACATTACCTCTCAGAAAATATCTCTTTAAGCTCCACAGTAGTCATGACTTCACTGGTGATCATAGTTCAGGATGTAGACTACAGATAAGAAGAAAATAGAAGTCAACTGAACATGTCCGAAGGTAAAAGTGTTTATGCCTGTTCTGAATGGCCGCTATTGCAAGTGGGGAAAATGGCCTGTTGCCATAGCCTCCTCCTTTCTGCATCACACTGCCTTCTGTGTCTTTTGCGTGTCTTTGTCATTTTGGTGTAATGAATTGTACAAATGAGGATAAAGACGTACACTTCAGTTAAGTTAATGAAGAAGTGAAAATCGTGCGTACTGTCTCATTTGTGCACGCATGGATAAACGCTGGAATCAGGGTAAAACAGCTTGCTTGACTCTGTCCAAAGGTGAAAAATACACCCACCAGTCCATAAAGCTCACTAATGAGCACATTGTATCTCATTTGTTTAAACCATAAAAAAAAAAAGTGGAAGCTGGGATTTCTTGGTGTCTTGCGTCATCACATGGTTTCTTGGCAACCAGCAATGACTCCAGGAAGTCACTACAGCCAACCAAGAAATAATTCTGCTTATCATAACAAAATTTTTCCCCACTTTGTTATTTGTACAGATTACAAACAAAATATAACATGTTAATGAGTCAGCTTCAGAGGTGATGGTATGCAGATCTTGTTACTTTTGGACAGATGCAGGATAGCTCTTTACCCCTGTTTCAAGTCTTAATGCTTAGCTAAGCCGTCTCTTAGCTATAGCTTCATATTTAACGTACAAATATAAGAGTGGCATCAGTCTTCTCACTGCCAATTGCAAGTAACGGCAACAGCGAGAAAGGAAGGAATGAGGAATCTAAGGTATTTGAAACAAGATTATCAGCATGGTGAGCTGCTGGGTTGAGTCTTACGATCGGAGTTCTTAGGGTGGATGAGCTCTGAAGAAAAGAGTTCAGAGAAGATCAGATGAGGTGTGAGGCTATGCTACCATACATAGGGGTAGGATAAGAAGGTCAGGTGAGGTATATGACAGGAAATTTAAGGATAATAAAGAGGCATGGTCAGGACCTCCATGTGAGCCTTACCTGGTTGATAATGGAGGACCACCTAAGACAAAATGAAGACATAGTGATACTTAGCAGTCAAGCCAAGGCTGTTGAGCACATCTGGTCCGAGGAACCTGTTAAATCCATTATTTTAGCAGAATAGCTTAAATTACAGCCCCAGAATAAGAAAAAACAGCTGTAGGAGTGATAACCTGTGAGAAAACTCCCACTAACGTGCACTGACACAGGCCGGCAGGTTTACAGGGTGAGAGATTGACTACCAGTTGTAAAATAAAATCAGGTAGGGTGTGTTGCAATGTCAGAGTGTAATGCAATCCTAATGTCACATGACATATGACATGGGGGGGGGGTCCTTCTGACAGCGCCATTTAATGGATAAGAGCTTTCCATGTGAGAATGTGGTAATGGCAGCAAAATCAGCACAGTTGCTCTGGGTATATTTCTGTTATTCTGGATGTAAGACTGCTTACAAAAAAAACCTCTGAAAAATCTCTGAAAATGAGCATGCATTGAGTAAAAGTTCCTTCCTTGGGGACGTGCTTTCCAGGAGAAAACACGGGGCCTGACAAGAGGCCAACACTGAGACCGTACTCTTAAGGGGGCCCTTTGGTATTTGAAGGATGGAGTGATGACAGTAGGACGTTGTTTGTGTATAAAAAGGAAACAAAGTGAAACAGCTCTGAACATGTCAGCCCCTCTGCTTGTCACTTTAGAAAGAAATGTGTGTTGACCCGGCACAACTACAAGCCTGGTAACCCCTAAACAACACTGCTAGTGTCCGGAGGTTTGTGTGTGCACACATAGTTAATTAGACGCCTTCAGTCTGGGTTTTGCTTGCTTAAGTTTGTTTATTTTCATTTTGCATAGTTAGATCCAACACAGACAGGATTTAAGTGTAAACAATAGGCCTTTATGAGCTTTTTATTCAAAGGAATTTCTATCACCTGATTTTTTACATTTTAGTACACATTTTTATTTTCTGCATTTGTTTTATTGTACTTGTTAAAAGAACAGTTCAACATTTTGGGAAATATACATTCCTTGCTGAGAGTTACATGAGAAGATCAGAGAAGATTAAGATTAATATGAAGAAACAAGTAGCTGGTTATCTTAGCTAAGCATAAAATTAAAAAACAAATATGTTATAACATGTTGGTTAGCTTTAAGAGTGTGGGCAGGATGTTACATTTGGAGAGAGCCAGGCTCCCTTTTCCCCCTACCCTTAGTCTTTATGCTAAGCTAAGCTAAGCTAACTTAACTTCTCCTGGCTCCAGATTTGTCTGTAACATACCAACCCGTTCTCATCCCAGGTTGTCAAATACCGACACTTCACTACCGTCACGATCCACCTCAACCCCTCTAGGTGCAAACTTTCTTGCTCTTTATTATATGTCACCTGATGGTAATGGGTTTATATTGAAGCTTGGTGGGACACACAGGGGCCAGACAAAGTGATGGTATTTGTTGACCTGGGAATGAGAACGGGCTGGACATACAGACATGAGAGTGGTTGATCTTCTCAACTCTCTGCAAGACAGCAAATAAGCATATTTCTGAAAATGCTAAACTATTCCTTTAAGTTTATTATTATAATAAGAATAAGGAAGAACAAAAGGAATAACAGGAATGATATGATAAAAGGGTTAGGAAAATCAGAGCGATATGATATATATACAGAATATGTGAAGTCCGTGTGTATGCTTTTTCTGTGATGATAACAACATGATACATTTAGAGTAACATCACCATCCTTGCTGATAAAATCAAATGACCCAGTTGTGCTGTATGTCTCTCTGTGACCGTGCAGTATGTTTGCACTCAGTATGCAACATTTCCTGCAGTGTGTCCTATTGCGTACTGTGCCAGACATCTCCTGTCCCAGCACCCTCATGGTGCCATGAATGCATAAACATTCAGTCTTCTTGGCACCAGTGGGAATCACCCCATCACCCCGTAGTGTCAGTCCCATGACTCATCTTTTGACCACTCATCCACAGTGTTTATTATGTTTGTCAGTGTGACGGCGTGCTTGCCATTTGTCTGATAAGGTTAGGACTGTGTGACCATGCAGGCTTTGGCAGATATACCGTGTCGAGAGGCACAGGTCACTAAAATGTCACAACGCTTGAAGAGCACTATTAATGAAAGCTACTTGTGGCATCTAACAGCCATTCCTGTCTTTCATGCCTCCCGGGTACGCACCGTGCACACACACTCTTATACATAACACTGTACAGAAGCCAGTCTTACTTACAGTGTGTGCTGTGGTGTTGATGGCAAAGTCACCTGTGTGGTGAGGGTGCTGGCCAGGTGGGGCAGACAGCTGCACGACTCTATTTCAGTTTGATATCAAGTAGGACGACCTAATATAGGCATGAGGACAGGGTTTGCCACTGCTGCCGGATGTGTTTATCTGATAAAGAATACGTTTCTGATATTCATCGACCAAATTTAAAGAGTTAAAGTGTTGACAATTTCAAATTAACTTCTGGCTAAAGCGCCCATTAACTCAGATACTGCACAAGACAAAGACGCACATACACACACACACGTACACACACACACACACACACACACTGCTGAGGGTGGTCACTATGGACCTGTTCAACTTTCCAGTGTTTCATCTCGTACCTGCTGGGTTATCTGCCTGACAGATGGATGTTGAGCTTGACTGAACAAGGGCTTCCCCCGGCATACTCACCCATCACAGCTTCAAAAGGATGATTTGTGTGTTGGGGGATATCATGATCTTATATTCAGCGCTTTCCAAAATACTTTACAGGATATTTTCCGAATGAGGTGTCATTTAGCCTTCTTGTGCTCGCAATATAATCACCTTTGCTCACATTGGGAGTGTGTCCTTCCTCCTCCTTTCAGTGAAAGACAGTGAGGGCTGAGTCAGAGCTGCATTTGTTTCGTACTAATCCTCCTTATGAGAGAGAAAGTTCTTATAGCAAGAGCCAGCTTTGATCCCCAACAGACAAAGACGAAAAAAAACGCTTAAGCTAAGCAGACAGCCCACTTCTTCTTTCTCTTCCTTCTTAGTCTCTTGGCTCATCCCTCGCCTCGCTGCCCTGAAGATCTGTAATGTTAAAGGACGAGGTCAATAAGGCCGTGCAGGGCAGCATGCTGCAGATGTAAAAATCGGATTGAACCCGGGCAGACATTGCTAGGTTGTTGTTTTTTTTGCTACATATTAATACACATACAAAACACAGATATACACAGAGGGTTTTGGACCTCTTGCAGGGGTCAGACACTTTATGTGTTTGTGTCTTTTGTGTACCAAATGAAGCTTAAAACTAAATAAAAAACAGCTGTGTTGAAACTAGTGTCAACACACACATCTGTGTGTTGGGTTCAGTGTGTAAGGTTAGGCGATTTGTTTCATTCATCCATGTTATAAATATCCGAAAACACAGTTTGAAGTGTAATTACTGTGTATTCTTGTATAAATGTGTGTCTACTTTGTAGGTTCAGCAGTCTATGTAATCATTGCAGAAGGTTGTATGTTGCATCTGCCACAGCACACAGTAATGATAATTAACACAATCATGTGACCAGTGCCAGAACCTGCTGACAAGAAAATGTGTTTCTGTGTCTGTTGATGTGTCTGTTTTCCAACTGCGGTGACATAAAGGACCTTTGCAGCGACCCTTGAACTGAAAAGTATATGGATACAGGCATCCTAAACACTCCATTCAAGAGCCAGGTGTCCAACACACACACACACACACACACAAACAGGAAGAGAGAGACAGATTTTGCAGTCAACCAGGCAATGATCCACTGAGGTCTGGCAAAACTTGCACCCGTTCTTTTTTAACCATTTATTATTCACACAACAACTTCATACACTCTCCAATTCACATTTGGAGGCTTAGTTTTTCTCACCAACACACACACAGTTTGAAGGTTAAGGAGTACAGCTGGGAGCTGCTTGCAGACCCCCCTCCTCTGTCACTCTCAGTAATCAATCTGTCAGTATGGTAATTAACCTACAGAGTAAAGTAAGCATGACTACTGAACTGCTCCACTCCATCTAACATTCCTCTCCTCCTCCCTCTGTCTCTCGCTCCTACTCCCCCTCACTTGGTGGCAGGCGGAGGTTGCTCATTTGCTGATTGTGGCGCTCTGTGATGTCTTCAAGTGTGAGTGTAAAACAAGACCTCTTGTTTTACACTCACACTTGACTTGAAGACTATTGCACCGAGAACACGGTTAGAGCTCTACTGAGAACGTCACGTTCCAATTTAGTACAGCTTGTTATTTCTTTCAGTAATTATAAGGTGAAACTCTACAAAGTAATAGCTGAGATTTGAAAACAAAGTGACATTAACAAAGTCCACCAGGGCAAAAAAAAATTGCAGTGAAACTATTTTTAAAGGGGCCCTGTGGAGTTTTCTTGTGAGCAAACAGAAGTTATTTTGACATCTTCATATATATATATTCTTCATATATATGTTACAGTATATAATACAATCTCTGACAGTTATTATATAGTTATAGTTTCACATTTATTTATTTATTTATTTATTATTATTTTGACAGAACATAAAATGGTCCAAAAGTTATTTAATTTCTTAACCAGTGAATGAGTTAAATTACTTTTATTCTGATGGACAGGATAGAAAAATTAGGGATCAGACCTTGAAGGTTTCAGGCTTCTTACAGGATTTATTTTCAGATCCCCAGACAAGGCTGGCCGCACTGGTCAGTGAGCATTTAATAAGAAACACTGTTTCTAAAAAGCTACTTTTGAGTTGTCCTTGAATGAGGATTTCGACAGCACAGCTGTTCACTCGAACACTTTGACACCATGCATTTGTAGAAAAACAGCATGTATCAGTTAACTTCCTTAGAAGAATGTAGGCAAAAAAAAGCCCATACAGAGACATTTGGGCAGTTTGCCTGTGGAAAATACAGTCGAAAAAAAAGAAAAAATTATTGTTCTTGGACCTGAGAGTGAGGGTCAGGTACAACTGGAACACATTCTTGTGAGTCCAAACGCCAACATCAACTGCCTGTGCTAAATGAAAGTGATGTTTCAGTTAAGTGTTAAAAATCTATTACCACATCAAATCATCATCAATCATTTTAACCCATTTGATTGGCTTTCTTTTTGTTTCTGTTTTATCCATAGACCGTCTAAACTATGATAGACGGAACAGACTTATAATATCTATTCAGTGAGTTGGCATGAAATTTGGTTCGGAGTGAAATGTCTGACAACTATTTGATGGACTGCCCTCAAATCTGGCACAGATATTATTATTATTGTACTATGATCAGGTCAAAATTTCAATTTACTTTTCATGGCCAATACCTGGACAATGAATTACATTTCTACACAAACTAATTAGCAAATGTTAGCATGCTAACATGCAAAACTAAATTAGTAAACAATATACTGGCTAAATCAGCATCTTAGCATTGTCATTGTGAGCTTATTGACATGTTTACATCAGCATGCAGCTCAGAGCACCTGTTGAGACTCCATGGTCAGCTCTGTAAACCGTTTGGACAACAGTAGTTTTTCTGAGGTGCTTATAGACAGAACTCTATATACCCCAGTTCATTGGTTCCCAACCTGGGGATTGGGACCCCCCACTAAGGGTTGCCAGAGCTTCATGGGGCTTACAGGGTGCAAGAAAATTTGTAAAAATGTAAAGTAAATTGTCTTATAGAATGATGGGCTAGCACCAGGCATAGTAAAACACCCAATTAGGCAAAAATAAATGCCAATCTGTATGATTGTTAAAAATGATAAAAGTGTTAGGGTTAGGGTCTAAAATCTGCTCAAATATTATCCAAATTACTTACAAATTACTGAGTTCAATATTTAATATTTAATTGTACAGTTTTTAATATAATATGAAATATCCATAAAATATTTCTCTCAGCCAGGGGTCATCAGTTTACTAAATTATAGAAAAGGGGTCCCTTCAGGAAAAAGGTTGAGAACCACTGTTCCAGTTTGACACCTCACAGGCCAGCCAGACTGAATCATTGCATGAAAGCACTATACAGTCTGACACTAACAGGTTTGTCTGTGTGAAATAAAAAGAAAGGCCCAAAACTCCCTTCTGCCTTTCTGTGCTTGACTTTGATCCAAGAGGCAGTGGTGGCTCATAGCCGGTGTCACATGGGTACTTGAGAAGAGTGATGACAAGACTTACTGTAATTGGAAAATGGCTTTTGCTGGTGTTTCCTGAGGACCTGTTAGTAACTGCAGCCAGTAGAGTATTTCCCTATACAGGGATGTTTGTGAGTTTACCATGGGAACTGATCAAATATCTCTAATCTGATGCCTTCCTTGTTTAGTTTTGGCTTTTGGTAAAGCTGCTGCCTAACAAAGACGGCGGTAACGTGAAGAAGAGCAGGATGTCCACAAGTAGGTTTGAGCGAATGAGTGACGAGACCTATTCTTCAATAAACACTGAAAGCCATTCATTTCTGTGAGTGTACGTGTGCAGTCTTGAACTTGTACTGTGTTTAGGTTCATTGGCTGCTCAGAATAAACCCAACTACTGTTTATAAACCATTATCTGTATTGCCTCCTGCAGACTATTAGAGCAGGAGGGTGTCTTTGAACTGTCTTTAGTGATCCCTACTGACCTGAGTTTCACAAGTTACACTCTTCTGATCCTCAGCCAGGCTTCCACAGGCAAGCAAATTATCCACAAATTCCCACTACACAGTGTTGGAAAAAGGTTTCCAGATGCCATAAAAGTAAAACTTAATAGAAAAGCAGTGAAGAAAAAGTTTAGATATTTCTTATTCGATTTAAATGGAAATAAGTATTAATGCCATACATGGAGGAAAGACTTTGTTGGAGTGAGGGCGGATTCTCTGGCTGTGTTTAGATTAACATCAGCACAGCATCCAAAAACCAGCCTCCTTGCTGATTTCAATGGTTTGGGGTTGAGAAGCAAAGGCCTCTGACAAAAAGATTATTATGTAACGTGAGCAGTGAAACATCTGCTGTTTAATTATCCATTTTAGAGAGACAGGGAACAAAATAACCTTTCAGAGCTGTACAATTCTGCACGATATTATATTGATAATATAATTTCATGCACTGTCTGACCAGTACCTGAAGCAACCATACCAACAGATTTGCATGTTTTCTGCAAACTACAGTAAATTGTGTTTTGTCAGCTGATTTTCCTCCTCAACTCTGTGTGAATGTTTGCCTACATGCAGCCACACAATGTCGTATAAAAGAAAATGCACATCTGTCCATGTCCATTTTGGAACGTATCCAGTCTTTTAGTCATGCTTTTCAAAGTATGGTGGCAACATTTATTTCTACTGAAGCATTCAGAGCTTGCATCACTTTTAACAAGGATTCCCCTTTAGCAATGAAAATAATTTCTTAATTTCCAGTTGGATCCTGTAAATTTCCATATTTATCCACCACTTCCTCTTAGTGGCAGCAGTACACAGCTGTGTTGATTCACAAGTTGACTTATGTTTTATACAGCTACAAACCAGAATCAGAGTAGCGTGCAAGTAAAACATGCAGTCCACATGTACGTAGCTTGAGTAACAAAGCATTGCTACTTTATTTGCTAACCTTTCCTGTCTTGGAGGCATCACATTCTCATGCCTGTTTGTTGATACTGTAGAATACACACAGATGCAACGTTACATTCCTCTCCCACACAAACCAGACTGGACCTGTGATGCTACTGTACAATAACCCAGGGATGAACTCACATACAAACCGCCTTCTGACGTGACTTGGAGTCTGGAATAGTAACTTAAATTCATTGTTTATTTGTAAAATGATAGCAGTGTTGTATGAAATGTTTCTTTAAATTTGTACATGACTATGGCATGATCACATTGTCAGTTTGATACCTTGTTGTGACAAGCAGACCACAACATCAGCTGCAGTACCATTTGTAACAGCTTTTGGTTACAAAGAGTTCAGTATAGCATTAGTTCAGGCAGGCCATGAAGTCATGCCAGCCCACATCAGCCGATTGCTCAGCTTATTCCTTTCCTTGCATCCAATTGGCAAATCTCATACAGGTGCCATATTTAAGCTGCTTTATCCTGCCTACCCTTGCTGCTTCTTCTGCAAGCTGCTTTTTAAAATCTGTAAGAATCTACGCTGCACACAATAATCTAAAGCATTACTGAGTTTGACAAAGAGAGATTTACATTAAAAGTAAAAAAAAAGATAAATGGCACAAATATAAACATTTTCATGTGTTCCTGGATCATTTTGGTGACCCACATGGTTATTTTCAAGACTGAACATCTTGCAGTACATATTTATGATGCTGTTTTATTTATTTTCCACTGAAGTGAGGAAACATAAAAAGTCGGACATAAAGCATGAAGCATAGAAATGCAAATGCACATGAAACACTGTTTTCAGCCCATTATATACTGCAAAGCCTCCAAAGGAAGAAAAAAAACCTTTTAATATACAAGATGAGTGACACAGTCATTCAGATATGATATTATTACCGCTCCACCCCCACTGTATACTTTTACTTCATGTGTGTCTAATATAAGAGGTTACAAGAGGTTGGGGAGCCAAATCACAGATTATTATTTATGGATAGTGACACTCACCTTGTGTCTCTAGTGTTTAATAGCTGCAACAGGTGCCAGCCATCAATATTTGACAGAGGTGTCAGAGACATGCAGGCATTATGCATGGACTGCATTGCATGACTACTTTATTTACTGCTGGCTATCATTTCAGGAAACACAAGGCAAAAAACTCAACTGTCTCCTGAAATAAAACTTTTTTTTTAAGGAAAATTGAAGGAAAAGATGATGGAATTTACACAAGGTTGACTTCCCCTTTTGGCCTGTTTAACTACGAAAGCAAGAGCTAGAATTACGTCTCTTCTAATTAATTTTACTTTATACTACCCTTACAGTAATGGAGTTATTTTTGGAAGACTTTCTCGCTTGCAAGTTGGCCTCCTTTCTGATGACTCCCACTTTCCACTCACCCGGACTGAACGGAAGATGAGGGCGTCCAAGACAACCTCATGGTTTCGCTACTGTTCCTTAAAACACAGCAAATGGAGCGAGGAGACATATGGGAGTAACACCAGCTCTCTGTTTGTGTTACCAGTCCTCCTCCAACTGTTTTTGTACATGACTTTGTCATTGATGCATTATTTAGGTTTCATATTTAAAACTTACACAAACAGGGAGCATGAATTTTTGAGGTCACTGTTACCAAACATAAATATGAAGGGCTGAAGTGGCTGTGGGTATTAACATGACTTTTTCTTTAAAGTACTGCCCACTAAGCAAAGTGCTGACAGTTAGGAGTAGTTAGCCTCTGCACCAAGGGAGGAAAATATGCCTGATTCATTTTTTTAATCTTTGAAAACATAAGGTTGACAGCGTGGGAGGCCCCATTGCCAGTGTAACCAACCACATCTGTAAACTGTCGCTGATGATAATTGTTAACCAATCTGCATGAGCCTTTAAGTTCTTTCTGCTCACTTTTAATCTACTGAAGAATTTCTGTCACTTGCCTCCACTGACCCTCTGTCACAGCAATAAATAAGACAAGTGAGAGGATTTTGATGAACAATATTAAGAAGAAGAGCGGGACAAACTGCAAAGAGAGAGAAAAAAGCATGGCAGGTGTAAACACGTGTGAATAAGTGAAACAGAGACAAAAAAAAAAGAGAAAGAGAGCTTCATCCACTTTATCCAGCTTTGATCTCCTTAATGGGGTGCTGGCCTCACTCCAGGTGGGATGTGTCGCTAGGGGCAACGGGACAAGAGGAGGCTGATGAGGCAGGCCAGCTCCAGGATTTGGGGGCCGCTCAGACAAAACACACTCCACATTGGCCTCCTTACTGTAAAGTGCTCAGTGCACCTTGGTAATGACAGCGAGAAAGGTTTCATGAAAAGAATTAAATAATTCCAGGTGTTTATTTGGCACATTAGCGAGATAAATGCACGTCCTGCTGGATAGTCCTTTTTCTGGCAGTATGCATGGCAGAGTCGGACAATAAAATGACCTTTAAGACTATGAAAAGCCCTGCGTAAATCTGAAAAGGCTTACAGAGGTTGAGCTGATTTAAGAGATCCAGCGAGCAATGGGTAACCAGTGATTGAACACTGGGCAAGTAGCAGATTACAAAGGGTTTTATTCTCTTAATTTTACACTTGAACTCTCTTAACTCTCTCCTAGACCCTCCTTCCTTACTTTTCTTTTTCTCCATCTCCTCTTTGAACTCCCCTGCTTATTTCCTGACCTCTCTCCCTCATGTGTCTGTCTCTCGTCCGCAGTCACTCCCTCCATCTCTCCCAGCAGTCTGTATTCTCTTTGATATTCTGCAGAATTAGCTCAGAGCTGTCTGTCTGTGTGTCTGGGTGTGTCCGATATAGGAGCTTTTGCATTGAATCTAATCACAACACCTATTTAAACATAGACATACTCATACACACATACGGGGGGTGGGGGGGGGGATCAGTTCTTCAGTTCTTCTTCAAGTGTCCCAGTAAGACATGACAGTGTGACAGTGGGCAAGCATGAATGATACCAGGACCTTGAAATTAAAGCAGCTAAATGGAATTCAACCATCAATCACTTTATTATTTACACCTGTGCTTTTCCTACTGTGACAGGTCAAAATGTCTTCTGTGAAAAAGGTCAGGTCTATGTCTGAAATCACTCCCTCCTTCACTCCTATACTACTCCCTTTACAACAGACACTAAATAGTTCATAGAACTTTTAGACACTTCTGTTACATGGCCTGTGTAGACAGCTGGATTGATTATATAGAAGTGTACGCTCTGACATGACGTGCATGGGACAAACAACTGAAAAATGCATCTAAAACGCCTCCTGTGTTGACACAATAAATAACATATTGTATTGTTGGGTGAGAGCAGAAAGTAGTGGACTAACTAAACTTAGTGTATTTGCCATACCCAGGATCTTTCCTTAACCTACCATAGTTGCCATGTGGATATTTAAAGTGGTGGAACGACTGACGACATCATTATCCGTGAAAACCATTGTGTCATTGTCCTTAAACTGACCATCATCATCCTCCCCACAGCCACAACTGCATGTTCAATTCATTTCATCTTAATTATCCTCGCCTTCCAGAAAATGTTATTCTGTGTTCTGCTAAATATTGTTTTGTTTTCCTTAAAGATTCCACAGAACACAGAATGATAACAGCGCAG
Source organism: Morone saxatilis (assembly GCF_004916995.1). Taxonomy (NCBI): domain Eukaryota; kingdom Metazoa; phylum Chordata; class Actinopteri; family Moronidae; genus Morone; species Morone saxatilis. The sequence continues at coordinate 9,460,700 of NW_023340246.1, forward strand.
GACATTACAGAGAAGGGTTAATGGGCTGCATGTTAAAGCTCATGGGAAACGCATCGCCAGCACGCCAGGAGGCTTTCCTCACATTGATGGAGAGGGGGATGAGGAGAGGGGGCTAGGGGGGTGAGGCAAGGTTCACTGGTTCCCAAACTCCTGCAGAGCTTCAGTAGCCTTCACTGCCACCCTGAAACTCCTCTCACCCCTCCTGTCTCCCCTCTCTCTTCCCCTTCACTGCCCTCCAGAACTGCTCTCAGGCTTTTGCCTTTCTTTTTGTGTCCCCCTGCTAAACTCTCTCACCTACTGGCCTTTAACACCTCCTCCAGGCCTGTCTATGTTGTGTTATCATCCTCTCCTATCCTTCTCCTTCTTCTCATCTCCCTTCCTCCTCCCAACCCTCACATCTATTCCGTTTCACAACCTTTGTTTTAATCTAACCGAGAATCAAAATAATCTTCCAGACATCTTCATACGTGTGTCTGTTTGTGCGTGGGGGCTCTCTACATCTCTGGGTTTTACTGTATGCAATAAATTACATTAGATCTGAAACCCTGCTGCATGACTGAAGGTCAATATTGACTTTCTGCAAAACTAGCAAGGTGGGAGAGAGACAGAAAGCGCCAGAGAGAGAAATGTAAGTGTGTTCTCTGGGGCTTTTTGCTTTACTTTTTGTTTGGGTGCCCCACGTCTTAACTTTATTGAAACTGGCACAAGCTCAAAGTCAACACAGTCAGAGATTTTCCTCCCTTCAGAAAAGTATTTTGCTGCCATTTGTTTATGTACAGAACAAAAAAAGTTTTGAAAACTTCCCCTTTTACAGTAGATCATCCATTACAGAAAACATGAAGCCTAAACAAATTCAAAGACCTCCACTCGGTACAGAGAATTTGAGGGTGGATGAGTAAGGCTGCAGGTACTCCGCTCATCAATCAGCATGTTATCCAATAAACTTTACTATCTTCTTATCTCGATCGTCTCTGCTCCCCAGAGCAACAATTTGCTTTCAGATACCTTTTAAGTTTTTATTTTAGAAATAAGGGGAAATTAGCCAGCGTTTAAATATCTGGCACTGATTGCAAGCAGATTAATGGGAAACATGAGAAACTAGAAACAAGACATTAACAAATGGGTTGTACCTCTAAATGTATGCAGTTTTAAGCTGCTGGAGGAGGGGAGCAAAAGCCTGAGAAAGAAAACTAATCAAATGGAGAAATCTGTCTCTTGAGGCCCACTTTGCCTTGTGCACGCACACAAAAACACACTTGCAGACTTACTCGGGCCATATACTCTTGATGTTGTCAGGCCTGTCATCTGTCTACATCACGTACGAGTTTTGGCATGCAGCCTTCCTCCGGGTGACAAAAAGCGCAGTCTTTTGTGTGTCGACAACTATTCCTCACATCCCTACCTGGCCCCAGCAGGCCTGTTTAGAGGTGCAGGCAAGCAAAACCACATAGGCATACACACTCACACACACACACAACACACCAAACACACACACACACACACACACACAACACACCACAGGGTGTGTCCGTCACTTCAGAGACATTACATGATTTTAGCATTTATTTCCTGGAGATTACTACCACGTACTGTGCCCTAACTCTTACCCTAACCTTAAAACAAGTCTTCACCCGGAAATTTAATTATTTACATTATTGGGACTCGCATTTTGCCCCTAAAAGAAGGCGAGTGCCCACAAAGATAAATAATAATAATAATAA
>NW_023340246.1:9462520-9475314 GCF_004916995.1 Morone saxatilis
TTTATATATTATATATATATTTATGTCCCCACAACATCAGTTTTCAAGTCCATACTCACACACACGCCCCCAGTTTTCCCTGACAGTTTTTTTTACTTTAACTTCTTGCCCTTCCTCCTCTCTTTGCTCACTCTGTATTCATTTGATTCTTCTCTCTTGTTCAGAGACATTTTGCTTAAGTTGCTTAAATCCCCTTTTTTGTAAAAAAAATTATACATCCCCTAAGAGACTAAAGTAACCTAGTGGTAATTTGTTAAAGTTCCTACCACAGCAAGTAATACAAATATATAGTCAGAATATGCTTCACTGAAATGAAAAAGATTTTTTAGTTACTATTTGCAATTCTTATTTTTGCAATTTCTTGCAGTGCTACCACACTAGGATTGGTAGATGGTCATCATGTAAAAACACAGAAACAAAGGCATAGTTCAGGGAACAGACTGATATATATTTCTTGATATATCATGAATGCACCACAATGAATTCACTTTTAATAATTAAAAGAGGTTTGTTTAAAGCTTATTACATTTTTACATAGCATTTAACTGTTCTGACATTATCTGATACTCTTACGTGACTTTAACTCCCAAATAGTTTTATCATTGTCCCTTGATGTTAAAAAGGCACCTGCTTATCTGGATGTAAAAATGCCAAAGCCAGCTTATCTTATATTAACATAATAGTGAGTTTAATTGGTTGCTATGTAAGCAGAGAAACCATTCAGGTAGCTTTCTGAGATTATATACGCTGGCATTGTTTTTCTCCTGGCTAACTAATGTAACAGTGGTGATCTTGTTGTGGTTGGCTGTTTATCGTTTTGGTAAGAGTGAGAACTCCCTGTGGTGGTTTACTCAGTATTTTACAGGAAATCCAGACCTAAAACCCCAGTCTGGCATTTCACACACACTCGCGTGGTTACACTCTAAGAGGTCAAGAGGAAAGGAACCTTTGTGGCTTACCTCAGACGTTTACCATGATGGTACAAAATCAAGTGTTTTTCTAAGTGTGTGTTGGTAGGTGGTAAAGATTACATCCTCATGTGTTGAACTACCTCAGGAGAGGAAAAACAGGCATCCATCAAGATGACCGGGCTGCCTGTTGGTTTGGTTGTGTTTGAGTACTTCCTAAACCACCAATGGTTTTCTTGAATATTTGAGGTCGGAGGTTAAAGTGACCGCCGGTTCCGCCTGCATTGTTTACCTGCCCAAAAGATGTTTTCTTTCCCCAAACAGGATGATCTAATCATGGCAATGATGGAGCATTTTTAAATAAAGTTGGTGGAAATAGCCAAGCCAGAGGATGTTTTGGTAACACACAGATGCTTTTTGGATACAAGAGAAACAGTGATATCAGTTAGAATCACCAAATCAAGGTCAGACGATGTTGTTTGACCCTGGCTCCTAATTAGAAATCATGTCAAAACTAAAACACATGTTCTACCTTTGTTTGACACTGCCTTTGTTTGTGGATCATCTTTCTGATTGGTGAAAATTGACATGCTAATGGTCAGTGTTTTGGTTGACGGTGTTCACTGAAGGGATCCCATTCTTACTTCAGCAGAGGTCAGCCACAGGTCGGTGTATTGCAGGGTCAGAAAGTAGTCCTTTCTCCTGCTGTGTCCTCAGCCATGTGTAGAATGTGGGTCATCTTCAAAGAAGCTGAAGTATTAGCCTTCGACATGAAGCATCAGCAACTTCCACGGTAGGGTGAACTCCAACTTCAATTAGAAAAGTAACGTGGGAAGCTGAGGGTAAAAAAGGTTAGTGGTTTATAACTACAACTTCAAAACTCCAAGCTTACTCTCTTAAAGCAGGTCAGAAAGATGCAGGCCTCAGTGAATTATGTGCATGCATTGCAGTTTACCACAATTTGGTGCCTGTTTGCAGCCTGAGATTCAACTAAAACACATAGATTCTCTTCTGTATGTTCTTAACTATACATTTTCCCATCACCAAAACCTATGAATGAATTTAATAGGGCAGTAAATAAGATTTTTATTGCCCTATAGCACATGATGACCATATGTGTGGGGAGTTACAGGTGTTCCTTCTTTCCAGTCCCTACTTTATATGTATATTTCTAACTCAGCTGTGGAGGATGCTGCTTCAAACATGGTAATATGTTTCAGTGACAAACACTACTAGTTATAGATCATGGCAACTTCTTCCAAAGGTTACTTGAACTTCTGTTATAACAACAAAGGTGCCTTTAAATAACTTGAAAACCTCCACACCTCCATGTCTCACCATGATATAAATAGCTTTCTTAATGCTAGCTTGTAGCATCTAAAAGTCCTCACCTCATTAAAGCTGTAGGGATCGATCTCCAACTCTATCAAAACCAGGTGATTCCTGAATGTGGGCTTATCAGTAGCTAATGTTAGCAATCCAGCGCATAGTCTGTAAATAATATAATGTTGGACGTAGTGGGAGGAATATTTCCTCTTCTTTATGCCAAAGTTAGCCACCATCTCCCTACCTCCAGCCCATGAGCCAAGCTTATGGCCTGATCTATATCCCAGTCACCAGTACAAAATTGCTATCAGCCATCCCAGTACTCCTTGTAAAATAGCACTGGCTGAAAAGTGTTACTGAGATTAGTAACTATAATGTAATTAATCAGTTTTGGATTGCAATCACTTTTATTGATAAAAGTAATCACAACACTGTAAACGTGTTAGTAAGCAGATTAATAGTTACTGCCCACATTGCACATATGGCGCTGCATCAGTCACTTCCTCCCATCACTGGACAAATGGACAAACAATTTTCCCAGTTTCATGGTTTCGTAAGCTGGTGATATCATTCATAATTATATCCTTAATAAAACCACAGTTTGGGTCATAATACTGCACTGAATGCATTTTGCCCCATCTCCAAGAAGTGTCTCCAGCCTGTTGCTATTGGCATTCAGTGGTAGGCCTAAATTATCCAAATCATCCATCACAGTCTTACATCTTCTTACATATAATTGTTTTTCCCTTTTTCCAGTTTTGTAATGAAACTGGCTTCACTTGTTTATGCTGCTTTATCTGACTCAGAGATGTGCGTCATAATGTTAGCACAACCAGTTAGCATCTATTCCAAACTGTCTCCCGGGCACTGCAGCTAGCTGATCATATGGCCTCTCGAGGTTTATAGAGTGCAGTGTTATATCGTTAAGTCTGCGAGCGGACCACACAGAGCAAGCAAGGGTGTCTGTGTCCTCATTAAAACTTTGCCTGGGCAAACCAGAGACAGCCAATATACACAGCAGATAAGACAGTTAGCAGCTTGCTTAGATTTACAGCCACTAGCCTCTGGGAGTGAAAGGATGAGGGGGTGAGAGAGAACATGAGTTCATATATCGTTTAATGTCTGGCAGCCAGATGAACAAACTGTGGACAATCTGTGATTTAACAGGGCAATAGAGAGACAGAACTGGTGTATAGACGGGGTGTTTGACTGATAGACAGCAATGATATTGGTTGTACAAACGGTGAAAGGCCAGAGGTGATACAAGGAGGGTGTTTAAATGAGATGGATTGAGTGCAAGGGATGTAAGATGAGGAAAATGGGACAGGTAGAAATGTAAATTAGTAAAATATAATCTTTTATTAAAAGAGATGTTATGTCAAAATCATGTCACATCAACGTGTTGCTACTGTTGCAACAATGAAAAAGCCCATGTGTGCATCATCAATCAGTTATTAATCCAGAACAGCCAAAAAAAGGGAAACCACAACTTTCTGAAATACAACTCTCGGTCATTAGCAAACTCCAGTTTTACGCCAAATGTCAAAGTTTCTTGTCAACACCAGAAATCAGCCTCCTCATAACCCTAACTTGATCTCTCACCTTGTTCACATAAATAACCCTCTCTCAAGAACAGGGGTCAACTTTGTCTGATCCACTCCACTTTCTCTCCACATCTCTTTTCTCTCCCTTTTGATTTACATCTACCATAGTAAAACCCGGGCATCCTGCTCTAGAAAAACACAGCGTCTTAATTTCTTTGAGTAAATTTTAAGTGGCGTGGTCTCGTTTGGCGTGTTCAGTGTCAGGTTTTGCAGACTCCCCAGTGTGCAGGCCCACCTAGTGTGACACTGCACCTCGTAAAGACATCTAGCCGGAATTTTGGGAAAGGCTTTTCTCCCTGAGTGAGTGTTGGGTTTCACTACCAGTCTGTGGACAAGGCAATTTGGCCACCTGAAAGAGGATACACATACAGCAAAGTTCCTCTGCTTTCAATCACACATTCTCTGTGCTAACTGTATGCATTAAGTCTCTCTCCTATTTCATTTTCTTTAGATTAACATCTGCTTCATCAAACATATTTGAGGGTATGTTTTTTAGTTCAATCGAACCATTTTTTAGGTTGAAAGGTTTTGTGGTGAACATGAAACTTTTCCTGATCTGGATTTTTAACATAATTTTCTTGGAACTTTGCCAATTAAACAAATTAACCCAGTTATAATGCACGCATTTGGCCTCGTTCAAGAACCACTTTTATGAACATATTCGTTCATAAGTGGCCTGTACAACTGATTGAGGCGAACTTACGGCACCAATTTTCTCTTATTTTGAATTTTCTCTTTGGCACAAACAGAATTTAGTCCTAGAAGTCATGCAATTAGTCTGCAGTTATAGGATTGTATATTACATTACTTTAAAATAATTTAAAAAAGAGTTAGCAGGGCCTTTACTTCCACTGCTGACGTTAAAAATGATAGACTTGGCTTTGTTGATCTCAGAGAGCAGGACTTCAATCTCCATGGTTGTAAAGTTCTTCTGTATGCTCTTCCATGCCATTTTCCTGAATGAACTTCCTCATACATGGGGCAGGCTGTGTAACCTTATATGGTATAATAGGGGCGTTAGTAATGCAGATTTTCAGTTCTCATGAACGCATGCTCCATTATACGCAGGTGGAATTCATTATTTTTGAGCAGGTGATTCAGAGAAAGTTAAGGTAAGAATACAAAAATGTTCTTGCATGAGACCCATTGTCTTTTATTTGGCTCAATCTCTAAATACGTACACAAATAAATATTTTCCACCCACACAGACACTTCCCAGCAAGCAGTCCCAGAAGGTTTTTCTGCACCAAGTTACTGGCACTGGTGGGAAATTCACAAATGTCACAAACATGAACACAGACCACATCCAAACAAAAAATATTTTTGTTTGAACTTTGTTAACCCCTGAGTAGGAACACCGAAGGACATGGGTTTTCTGTATTGTCAGGTTGAACGAATGCACAAGCAATGCAAAATTATCTTGTCTTTCAAGTAGCACATGAATCCCAAAGGGACAAACATACCGAGGAAAATTAAATTAACTTTGACCTTTTTTTTTCCTTCGGAAAGCCAAAAAACAAGACAATATTTTACCGTATGTGTCCTGTCCTCAGGCCATCAGAAGAGGTGTGAGAGGTGATCATCTTTCTTTAGTTTCCTCTCTCAGCAGGCATTTGCTCCATTGATGCAAACATTTCAATCTCCAGCAGCACTTTTCTGTAGGTGATCCTGACCTCTGACATGAAGAAAAACTAAACATGTCAGCAACTAACAAGAAAAAAAAGCAGTGCTATATAATATGATCGCTATTAAATCAACTTAACCAGATTTCCATGAGGCAAGTCTTAACCTGCAGTATGTAGCTGAGTAGGATAACAAGACTAACATAGGATAAGAATTTTTGTATATATATTTTGAATTGAATTGAATTGATTTATGCTGCAGATGTTCTATGTTCTCAATCTTTAGCATCTGTTGCACACCTAGCAGATTCTTAAGGTGACTGGATGTTTGTTAGACAATCTCTTTACACTGTACACATTTCTAAGTTCAACCTTTTATCAAAGACCCAGATATTTTCTAACTCAGTTGTGAATCTTTTGTACTAAAAATTCAACTGGGCATGTTTCATGAGGTCAATCTAAGTTGTAAAAAGTGCTACGACTGTGAGAAATAACAAGAAATAATGCCTTAAATTCAACCCAATTTCTCGATTATACCAAAAATAAACACTGTTCAGACCAGGATGACTAGACTGTTCTTTCAGTTTCAGTTTTAGGTTGAAACTAAAACGGTAATCCTTGTTTTGTATTTAAATCTCAGGATGATGTAAGTTTCTTCCAGGATTTGGGCCTTGTGGTTTATCAACTTTCCAGCAATTAGTCACTAAATTGTCTTTATTAGTCTCTAAGCTCTGTGGAAATCAGTCACTTTTACTAAATTAAATCAGTTTTAAATTAGATTACAGAACACAGTATTGCTGATGTGTCTGAGGGGAAATTGTTTACATAGTGAAAGAGAAAGATTTCCAGGAATCACCCCAGTGATGAACTAGTGCAGTGCCCTGGCCGTAACAGTTGATGTATTGCTATATGAAGTGGGGGTTAAGTAGCTTTTTCATGGATGCAAATGAGGTTGTGTTTGAAGGTGACGTCAGGGACATTTAGGTTTGTTGTGAAATGTGTAGATGATAACTGTTGTGTTTTCATATAATTTGGCTTTTAGCAAGGCCAATTCTCCGCACGCCTCCTCTGTGTGAAATTTCAGATCGGCCGGAGAAATGTCGCTCCGTCCCTGGTATCCTCCTCTGGAGTAGTATCAGGGACGCATTATTTTTTAACCCCTACAGTGTGAACGGATAAGCCGGACGAGCCGACGACTGTCGTCAGAATCTGATATACTGCACAGTCTCTCACTCAACTTAATAAAAGAAGATTCCCGCACAAAGCAACGTACAGACCAACATCAGTAACGTGATAAACTTAAACTGACTGAAAAACTCACGGAGGTTTTGTAATCGAAAAATCAAAAACACGCGATTGTCAGCCCTCCGACCGAGACATCAGTATTACTTTCACTTTCCAGGATGTTTGGGCTCTGCAGTGATTGGCTCTGGTGCGCACGTGGCAATGTGGCTTATTAAATGTACGGATTCGGAAATAATTTATGAAATAATTTATTGAACGTATTTTTGTATCCAAACAAAGCCATGTGCACACCTTAAACCACACAGCAGCCATTTGAAACTCTCCAGGTCAGTCTAGATGCTGCAGAGATTTTTGAGCCACACACACACAGACAAACAGAGATTTCTTGCTTATAGATAGATAAAGGGGCTTTTAAGTAACCAAAGCTGTTTTAAACTGGATGGTGAACGAGAAACGCCTTCAGTTTCTCAGCTTCATAATTTTCTCATCACTGACCGACTCATTGGGTGGGTCCATTATTCCTGCCAGTTTCACAGGGTCAGACATGTCATCCATGGAGAGAGTGTGGACTTCTGGAGCAGAAGTACATGGCTGCTCATGGAAAGTCTGACAAGTATGGAAATAAAACTACCTCCACGGCCCCTCTACTGTAGCTGCAAATTTTGACTCTTCATCATAAGGTCATCTTTTATGTGTATGGAAAAAAAACATTTCAATGATGGCACATTTCCAGTTTACATGTAGCAGGAAGTAGCTTCATTGTTGTCGGAAAAAAATGCAAATTCTTTTTTTTCCCACTATGTGATTGATTAGGGCATGTAGCAACAAGGAATTCTTTGGCAGTGTTTTTGGTTTTTAAGTTTCCCTCTTACACACATCAAGACACTCACACAGTTGATACAGATGTCCACAGTAAATTATTTTCTTTTGCAGCTTAGCTCAGCTTTGATCTCTTCCTTTTACTATAAATGCCTGTAGGCATGCCTTTATACGTTACAAATAAGAATTAACTCCTTTATAGTTTCTTATAGTGACATCCTATTGTTCATATTTGAGTAAAAGTACTTGCAGGGTGGATCCTGCTCTAGTAACCTGTGCTACTAAAGCAGTGATCTTTAGTGACCTTTAAAAACTATTTTATTAGTATACTTTATTGTGTTTGTGTGTGTGTGTGTGTGTGTGTGTAGGTGTGCGTGCGAGTGTGCGTGTCTGCAAGTTTGAATGTGTGAATCCCCCCATGACAAGAAAGCCACTACACCAATCAGTGAATGTTAGTACCTCCCCCCATTGATCAGGTTGAACGTTACTTGCCACAGAATGACTGTAGTAGTTTTTCCTCAACCAAAATAATAAAACAAAACAAACATATAGGCATATATGTTTCATTCAGTTTATTTATTTCTGCAGTCTCTCTTTCCCTGTGTCCTATACCTGCCTACATACTATATGTACTTTCACCTGTGTGAGTCCAAGTTTGCCAAGAGCCTTCAAAAAACCTCATTAACAAGTAGTGAAATTAACTAAAATAACAATACTAATGTTGAAATCCAACTAATTCATCCGTATTCTTTAAAACAAAGCAGCTAACTCAGTTAATAAATGTTTAATTACAAAACAATGACTAGCTCTAACTGACTCATTACTTACAGACTCATGAAAGAGGTCTGATATTCTCCCGATCTCAGTTTCTAAATAAACACAGATTGGCAGCGAGCGTTGTTAATTGCAGGGTTCTCCGTGGCAGAACAACATACAGAGTCCTGTCGGCAGAATGTCTTATGCTGTGATTATGGTTAAGGGCTGAACTTCTTGCTGGGAGAAGTCGTATTTCATTATAGTCCAATACAACATTGTATGTACAGCTGTAATATGTATAAAGGCGGTTTTGAAGGTGCTCGAGTGTTTCTCTGCCCATTGTGTCGCTCTGTAGATCGTATTGTGTTCAACTTTACCCTTCGGACTGTGGTTTTGGATTTTAATCTCACACTCTTGTGCTCAGGAATGCACTGAATAGCTTTCTCCAGGGGGAGGAGCGGGGTGGTGGTGTACTCTACCTGTCTCTTTTACCTTGCAGGTTAATTTCCATGCTTTTGATTACTTGGAATTTCAGCAAACATAGTGAAGCAAAAACACACACCTTTTGAAATCACAGCAGAATACAGTGTAAACATGTTTCAACAACATCTTTACATCGCAAATGAATGTCACGTTGAATCCACAATTGGTTAACAATCAACAAGTTTTCATGATCAAGTTTTAGGTGGGGCATCATAACAGTGTGAAGTTTACAGAGCCAGTTATGAATCAAAAGGTTTTATGATGCAATTGTGGACCGTGTTGCATTTTATGGGTAAGGCCCTTTTGATGTCAGGGGAGTAAACACTTGTGGAGTGAGTTCACTAAGTGCATGCCTTACAGTATTCCACATGTGGAAAATGTAATAGTTACAAATTCAGATTGAGGGTATCATTACAAGCTGAGAGGAATCTACAATTGTAATGAAATGAATAAAAACGGCACATATTTTCAGACGCAGCTTGTAGCAAACCGCTGCAAACTACATGCTTGGAAAAAGACAAACTAATTCCTGCGTGTTTACTCATCTTACACTATAATCATTACATGTAAAGCAAAATGGGTCACAGTGGCCATCAGTGGTAGCCACGGCATGTTTGCTTTTTCTGTAGATACAAAATTATCAGTAGAAACATTAGTTAAAGGGTGAGATCAGCAAAAAAACAAATAAATAAATCCACTTTTATCTCTAGTGGTATTTGTCCATGCAGGTAGGGATTTGTTTTGCCTAGGTTTTGAGATATACCTCTTTGAGATTTGTGCATTTATCCCAATAAGAAAAAAATACATTTAAACATTTAAGAAGAATTTACAACCATGCTAGCAGCTCTGTCAGGCTACTGATAGAAGTGATAACGTTGTCAAAAATTAAACATATGAGAGCTGGTCCAGGTCTGTACACACTTTAAAATGCAGGGAATTGACCAATATAGCAATGATGCAATACAAATTTACATAACAGTTGCTTATTAGCACTAAACACAAAGTACAGATATATTGTAGAATAAAATTGATCTGATAATGGCACAACATAAAAAGTCATGAAATCACGATTACGATTCATCCTCTGGGGAGCATGAATGTCTGTCTGTTAGTTCGATACATTTTGCTAAAAAACAAAAGAACAAAAAGTCAACTTGTTAGAGGCAGAACATGAAAACTCCTGAAGGGATCATCACCTTCATCAGGATTCATCGTCTGGGAAACATGAATATCTGTGCCAAATTTCATGGCAATCCATCTAATAGTTGTTGAGATGTTTCAGTCTGGATCAAACAGACGACCCAGCACTTCCATCCCTAGAGCCATGTCCGCTTTCCTCTTGATAATCCACAGCACACACTGTCAATTGTTTTCATAGGGACTATTTCTTTGGCAGAAAGTATCCAGTGACACGGTGCAGTCTTTGATCTGCCAAATTTAAAGGTTTAAAGTGGCCGAGGTATATTTAGGTTGTTAAATCAGTGGGCATTAACTCAACTACACAATGAATGAACCTGAGGTCAAAACCTAAGGTCACAGGTCAGTGTTTGTGAGGAATAGTGCATTCTGATAAGTGAGTGGTTGTATGTTTGTGTTTGTGCTTGTGAAGATTCCTGTGTGGTCATCAACAGGCCCGGATGGGAGAGTTGTGACAGGCCCACAATGAAAGGTACACACAGATAAGACAGTGTGTGCGTAAGGAAAGTGATTTTAACTGAGAGTTCCTAAACACACCTGGGAGATGTTCTCACAAGAGATAAACCCTGAACGGTCTACAGCAAATACCATTCATTAAATGGGTTGACATTTAGGATTGGATAAGATTTTACTTTGTATTCTCAATGAGGAATTTTACTTCTCTGGGTACTATTTAGACAGAATTAAATCAAACAATGAGATTAGCTTCGCTTAGCTCAACAAACGGATACCAGGGTTTGTGTCCTGTCTCCTGCCAACAGTCAACACTGGTTCTCTTTATTCATGAGTAATCTCTCCAACATTTAATAAGATTGAAAAATTTAGTATAATATTCATAAGTATGCTTTAATTTGTGTAAAATCAAAAGAAAATAAGAATCGTGATGTTTTTGTTACCTGACAATGAGCTGTTTTTATCTACAGACACTGTGGGTCACCTTCCATGGAGGCCATCATGTTGAACCAGAACCAACCAACCAACCACAGGCTCTTGATGGGGCATTCGTGCAATTGCAGCCACTGTACTTTCTCATTTGTGCTTGAAAGGGGAGGGTGAAACTACACCACTAGACGCCACTAAATCCTACACACTGGTCCTTTAAAGCTGCAGCGATCAATATATTTATATGTGAAAGGAAACACGTAATGACGATTCGACAGATATTTTTTACAGGACTCTGCAGTTTCCCTCAGCTCTACGAAACATTTTAGTTTAGTTAGTATCATTTCCCGCCGCAGCAGACAGCTGTTTTCAGCAAAAAGACCTGATAAATTCACTATGCAAACAGCTGACTGGGACAGCATCAGAAACTGTTGAAACTTGATCAAATATGCAAATAAGATTAAATAACACCACCCATCTATCTTGGAAGAAAGCGTATAGCGTTAATAGAGCTGCAGGATCAAGTTTTTCTTCTTCCTCTCATAGAGATAAATATAGCATTTGAAGTAAGCAGTTATACATTTTCATGAAGACTGACATGAACCCATACTGCACGGGTCTTCACTCCCAGATTTGCTTGTTTCTGCTGTGACTTCCTGAACATGTGGTCCCTCAGTGCTAGTCCCAACATATTGGAATATGATCAATGTTGACAGGTTTAGCCTTTGGTCGGGTTAAAGTACAGTATATTCTCCCCTCTCTCGCTCTTTCCCTTCATTTTTCTTCTTCACTGACCAAATAGGCTTATGAACTCTTTGAACTGCTTGACTGAGAGTACACAAAAACCAACTCACTTACTGGAACTTACCATAAGGAGATAAACTGAAGACAAGAAAGTGAGAGAGAGAGAGAAGCGATGAGGGGGTGGAATATGGCGCTCTATAAAGAAAAGGAAGAACATACAGGAGAAGAAAAGGGGAAAACATTTTTCTCGCTTGCTTAAGTACTTGAACTTTAGCTCTTACTTCATCTAAAAGCTTCTACTTATCTGCTCATCCTAATAAGAGAGCAGGATGGAGGAGGGTAATGAAGGTCAGGTGGACGTGTGCTGCCTCTGTGCGGCACACTCCTCACAGCTGGGCAGGGTCAGCGGTCACAACACTGATTGGCTGATGATTTATGCCACCGCTATCAGGAGTGAGTTAAGTCATCTGTGCCGCATCGAGTCCAAATGGCCGTCAAACATTTTCTTTGAGCAGCGGAATGACTTTCGGCAAATGGTAACTAAAACAGAAAGAACTGCATGGTTACTGGGAATTGATAAGACACAAGGAGTCATCTTTTCCTGTAACTTTCAATTACACACATCCCTATTCCTGAAAGCTGTATCAGTAGATGTTTCATTTTTTAAACCTTAATCTGAAACACACACATATTTGCACGTACATGATGGGCCCTCTGCTACAGCCCAATGCCTGACACGGGTCACACACATACACCTCACTAATATTTTAGGCATGTTCATAAATGTGCTCACACGAATGCAGCTTGGTCACATGGTGCTAAGCGGTGAATGTTATCAGAACACATTATCGGGGCATACTGTGAAGGTTAATTCCTGGATAATTTATATAAGATTGGTGAAGAGGTCGACTCTGATAACTCAGTCAGAAGCACCTTGCAGTGCAAATCACTCCCTTCCACACACTTGCCAGCAGCTTATGCTCTCACGAACACACGCCAAGAGTCTAAGACTCACTTCATACAAAAGGGGCGTGTACAAGGCGGAAAGGAGGAGAGGGAACAGAGAGGAAGAATGTGTCATTTGGCTCCAGGTGATAAAAAAGTGTGGCAGTCAGCCATTAGGCTTTTGGTAATGGAATGCTTCTGTTACATTATACATTTAAACAATGTGACTTTCATCCTCACATGCCCTCTCTCTCTCTCTCTCT
>NW_023340246.1:9475325-9476900 GCF_004916995.1 Morone saxatilis
ACACACACACTGTTGTTTCTTCAGGGGAAAATCATTAATTGATCATTTAAGGACAATAAAGAACATAAATTCAACTTCTCTACATATTTTTTTGTGTTTAAGGCCCCCTTTTACCGCCCATCTTTAGAAATATTATCCATCTGAGCACAATAAAAACTAAAGTATTTAAAGAATAAAAGCAAAGTACATGACAAAAATATAGTCTACGTTTTCTCAGTGATAGCGATTCAATGTATTTCCACTCTGCAATTGTTTCCCTATATAGATGTTTTCGTAGTTAGTGGCGGGGTCCGCAATTTTCTGCGTGGGTCACAAGCTGCTTATCTATTTCCAAGGAATGCACAGGAAACAATGCATACAGGTAATCCAGCATTACTGTTTATAATTTTATCTCATTGATAGAAGCGTTTACTGTTTACTCTTCTAACGCTGTATCAGAGCTGAATGAAGTTACTGATAATTCTAACTGAACACTTCTCGCTGCTGCTACCTCACATTAAAATAATTTAACTTTTGAAACATGACGTTGCTTTTATTGTGAAGCAGCCACAGGAAACACAATGTATTTGTCAAGAAGTTAGCACCGAAAAAGCATCTTCAAAACAAGCCAGAGTCATTTTGTCTTTCTACTTTGTCTACAAAGTAGCGGCTTTAGGTGTATTTGCTGAAGCTTATTAATTAAAGCACACTTTCCGGTACCATGATGACGTTTACAAAATGTGCATCGATGTGCAGATCAATGCAGAGGAGGCTGTTTGTTTTACTTTCAGGAAAGGACCACTTCATTAAACTGTGTGTGTGTTTACGCATGTGTATGTATGTAGTCAGCAGGAACTGGGATTACACTCATGTAACCTAGTGTATCCACAGTAACCTTGCCCAGTTGCATGCATACACATACATATACACACACACACACAGACAAACCCACACACACACTGAGTCAGCAGAAACAGGAGCTTGGTGACACCTTTAATGAACCCAAGTGTTATTCTTCAATTAAAATACGGATGGGTACTGAGCCAAGAAACTCCTCTCAGGATTGCTCCAGTTACATGACAGCCGAATCCTTCTCGTCATGAAAGCTCTCTTTCTCCTTATCTATCACTCACTCTGCATCTCTGCTTTCTTGCTCCATCATGCCTCAATTCCCTCCCCTGTAAAGTCTCATTGTCTCTCTCTCTCTCTTTTCTCCCTCATTCCATTTATATGCATGGTAAGGTATGTGTTGTAGCAAGCAAGCCTAACTTGTCAGGCACATAGCTGCCAACTTATGTCATTACATACTTATCAGTTCTTTCCACTTCCTTGGTGTCTGTCAATATGTCAGTGTGCAGCAGGTAGGCACAGTATTAGTCCTGCAGCAGCATGTTGGTCCAGCAGAGGGCATCACTACTATGTGGAGCCGTCACAGGCACAAATTATATTATCTAGAAATATTACAGACATAGTAACAGACAGCATGGCCCTACACATTTGGCATACCAAATGTTTTGTTAAAATGTTTACTTTTTAGGCTTAAATATAAATCAGATCAGTCTTTTCAAACTCATTTCACTGAATGCCATTTTTTCC
>NW_023340246.1:9477000-9518990 GCF_004916995.1 Morone saxatilis
TTGAGAGTAGCTCGCAGTGCTGTATGTCAGCCCATAGAGGACACACCTCCCCTGTTTTAATGATCGTCCAATCATCCACTGCTCGTAGGCTAGTCCCACTACAGAGCCACAGTATGGAGAGACCGAGACAGAGGTGGACGCGTTGTGTCTTAACAGAGAGAGCTGAGCCGCTTAGTGCGCACTGACAGAGGAATTAAAAAAAGAATCCCAGAGCACAGAGACAAAGTTTTGTGGGACGCGTATCTCTCGGCGCGGTTTTCTTTTTCACTGAACGTCATCCTGGTCCATGGGTTCAAGTTCCACATAGGAGTAGGCTACAAGTTTCCAATGGACAGATACACGGAGACGGCTGGCGCAACAAGCATGGGATTATTTTTGTAATGTGGATTGCCATTCCATTGCAAAAAAATAAAGGTCTGCTGCGGAACAATGTGAGACGTTTTGCGTCTTGGATTCTCGTGTTTCTGGATATCTTGAAAATCATTGGCAACAGTTGAGAAGGAAGACGTTATGCGCAAAGGATTGTATGCTGCGACCCCGGGACCAACATGGATTTGCCATTACAACCCCCTGCCCCTTATTTAGAGAAGTTGTAGCCGGTCCACTTGTGTTGTTGTACGTGTGTTTTGAGAACAAATTGCCACATTGGCCTCTTGGATTTTAACACGTCGCCTGCCTTTGGATTGGATTTCCAACACCATGAACTTTATTGACAGTTTGACACTAATATTTTTGACGCTGTCAGCTGTCAAGGTGAGTTGCAAAGAGCAAAGTGGATAAAAACAGGGGGAAAAAACGACCTCTATTTGCGAAATGTACCCACTGGTCATTAATGTGTAGCTCGTCCTTGCCTTTCCTCTGGCTAGGTCATCGCTCGTGTTTAAACAAGCTGAAATGTTTAGTGGCTTTGGGGAGGTTTAAACAGCCATTACGCATAGCCGACACTATATAAACCTAACCCCCACACTCGTGGGTGGTGCGCTTTTTGTGTTGCAAATGCGGTATACGTGATGGTTTTTAAATAATGTTGTGAAGTTTGGCGCTGGGTGATTGCAGGCCTGTTCTAAAACCACCTTGGAGATATTATGACGCTTTAAAGGCGCAGTGGCTCCATTCTGAATTAGGACGTGTGAGCAGGTTCACTTCTGGCACTGAGACTACTCTCACTGTTAGTCCGCTTCAATAAGAGATTTTACTTTGTCACACTCAACACTCCGTGTCAAAACAAAACCAGCATTACTTCACATATTAATCCGGCTGACAACGAGAATTTAAATGGTTGTTTGACAGCGCGCTGTAAATCGTTTTCCATATAATCATTAATCGAGTGCAGTGCGCCCAGGCAGGCTTTGAGCAAAGGTTTCAAGGTGAAAAAAAAAATACAACAACATTCAACTTTATTAGGGGGGATGCATATCTGACAGCAAGGATGATTTCTAATAGGAGTTTGCCCCCTCAGAGAAGGAGGGATGTTTTAGGTTGCACGTAAGGTCGAGACGTAAGTCTCTCTCGAGCATCTCATGCCTAAGTTAATGAAATAGTCCCCCTCCAGAGTCCAGTTAAGTGTTTATTTAACTAACTTGTTGATTTAATGACAGCTAAGCCACCCAATCAACGCTTAATATCATGATGCTGCCTCAACTGCTAATAATCAGTCGGCCTATCATCACAAGGTTTAGGGGCCGATGTTCGCAGCCTGACACCCATCAATTAATAATACAGTATATCGTGTTTTTTTGGGGGGGGGTTGGGGTCTCTCAGCCCACAAGGTTGGACTCTCTCACGCCACCAGAAGGGGGAGGAGACTGCGGCACCAACACCCCCCCTAAACTTTTCATTAAGAAATGGAAAAAGATTTCTCACCGAATACAAACTGGTGCTACAGGACTGGGTCTCACGCAACATTGGCGATATATTGCGCGCGCTCGTGTGTAAGAAAGGGAGCGTGTGTGTGTGTGTGTGAAGGCGAGATAAAGTTGTGCGTAATGCGCGCACGGATGGATGGTTGACAAAAAATCCTTTGTGGTGCGACTGTTGTAGTGACAGCTACCCCCTGTGAGGGAAAGTAGCAGGCTGGAATTCTTACCGGTTTTAATGGCAACAGTCATTAATCCGAGTTGCCAAGAGGCAGCCGAGGCACACATTAACTGAAACAAAACCAACACCGTAATTTAACAATTGTGTCATGTAGCTGAGAATTCAGGTCAGCTGGTTTGGCACATTGATCTGGTCAAATGTTTGGCCATACACACAACATATAACAGGCTGTATGATAATGATAATAATCACACAGGCAACTTCATTAAGTAGATTTATTAAATGTTGATACAAATATTAATAACTACTATTTTACTTGAAAACGCTACATTGATTAACATATTCCCAGATGTGGTGTAGGATAAGAATCGTGCTCTTTAAAACTGTATTAACGATATTTTTCTATGCTTATAGAAGACCTAGTATGAACATTTGACTCTTAGTCCTCCTATATTGTGTAAAGCCCAAGATAACATACATAATGTGTTTTTTCAATTCTGGCAGTAGCCAACAGAAATGTCAAAATGTAAATATATATTTTGCGCAACTGTGGATAAGTGAAAGGCATGCACAGTGTTTTTCCGAACTCTTGCACAATCTACTGTGACTAACAGATTGCTTTTTTTTTACTTGCAGAGTGCCCACATACCGAAGCCAACAGAAAGAGGTCCACATGACGGTAGGTGTCCCATAGGGCACCGTGGGAATACAGTCTGCACTGGGCTTCCTGGCTGGCACACATCCAAAATAAAAAAGGGCTGGTTTGAGGTTCACCTTGACATTGAAGGGAAATTATCGCCTCCTGGTGGACAATTTAATTGTTTAACCCTGTCCATATGTATCCCCCAAACTCTCCCTTTCAGCAAACAAGAGCTGTTTCACCCCAACACTTGGATGTTTCCATCCTGTACAGCATTCCTTCTTGTTTGAGGTTAAGCTGGGGAAATGTTATGGTGACCAGATTCATTTATAGAATGGAATTTCACCCTCTTGGCCCACAATTTCATTTTGCACAATCCCAGCATTGCCCAATCTAATTTGGACAATCAAGAAACTGAACTTCATGATATTGTTCAGGCCCAGTATATTTTGTTTGGCTTCCCAGAGGGCTGTCAGGGTGGGGTTGTTCTAGGCCCTTGAGTGATATTTTGGAGGTGTTGCCTGTCTGTGTGCTAATATCTTTTTCAAGAACAGAACTCCTGCAAAGACAGAAAGAGAGGGGAAGTAGACTGAAGGTGAAAAAAACGACTATTGGTGATTATTGCAGAGCTTAAGACAGATATATAGATAGAGGGCTTGTAAATTCCAATGGGAAATTGGTTGAGTGTGTAAAAGCAGGTAAATCTGTTTACTTCGATAAACTTAGTGCTTCTCAATGGAACAACACGTGTGCATGTATTTGTTTTATCTCAACTCTTCTGACTCCCCTGTGAGCCTGCCAGCCTTTTTTAGTTCACGTCTACTGTTAGGTGTTTGTTATTGTTACAGCACTGTAGTATTCAAGAGTGAATGGTTTAGACTAGAGCTCTGCTGCCATTTTATAACCCCTGTACACTGTGACTCTGTCTCCCAGTGATCCCTTTAATGGAGGTGTACAACAAGAGTTTGTGTCAGCCTCGGGAGCTGCTGGTGGAGATTTTGCAGGAGTATCCGGAGGAGGTGGAGCACATCTTTATCCCGTCCTGCGTGGTGTTGACACGCTGCGCCGGCTGCTGCAATGATGAGATGCTGCAGTGCATGCCCACATCCAGCTATAACATTACAATGGAGGTGAGTAGCTTTATCTACAATAGAAATAGATGTTTTGTGCAGTGGGGTTCACAGGGATGGGTTTAATGCTTTATTTTTGCCCAAATGTGACACCAGAGCTGCACAGGCTCCTCAAGTGTCTCTCTGATTAGCCAGGAGCCCTCCAAGAACCCTTATGGCTGACATAGGTGCCCTTTTTGTTAATCCAAGTGCCCCAGCTGGTTGCTCAATGGCTTTGGGCAGTTAAATCCATCGTATTTCCCCATTTTTTAATTTTCAGCTCTCAGTCAGTCAGTCTGTCATCTGGACCAGTGAGAGGTGAAAATGTGTCATTTCTAATAAGAGGTGAAGACCCTATCAATCTCTCTTGTTCATGGGTACAAAAAAAGGAATGTTTCCATCCACTAGTGTTTACGTAAATAGACGTCAATAAAAGAGTATCAGTCAAACCTCAAACAGTGGAAAACAATGTGGAAAATGTGATGCAAATATGGTACTTATGGTAGTTTCATGTATTCGTTTGAGGAACCTTACAATCTCTCCACACGCATCTGATGTTTCATCTGCTGAAATGTTTAATCTCTTCAGTTGTGCTGACAAGTTTGAGACTTTTAGATGTAAAATAAGAAGCTTAGGAATACTGTGGATCAATGTGACAATTTCTCTTTGTTCTTTTTTTTTTACAGATTAAAAGAATAAAACCCCAAAGGCAACAAAATGATATTTTCATGAGTTTTACTGAACACAGCGCATGTGAGTGTAGGTAAGAAAGCCTAAACACACACTGCAACACACACACAATGTGAAAGAAATACTAACCACCATGCATTTGTGTAGCAAAGCAGAGGTCAATCAAAATGTCATGTAAAGTTATGGTTTTCTGACACATTTAACAGATGCATATCAGGTACATTTACACCTTATCTCTGCTTTTTTTACTTCACTGATCTTAAAAAGACCCCCATATTGCTTCACTTTATCCTCTTTCCATCACATTACTCAAGTAGAGGAGACAACAGTGCTACCTAATCCTTTGTTTTCCTTCTGTAGCATGTAGAGGTCATTTCTGGAACTACATAGGTGTGATAGCTTTAGTTATTGATCTCTTAGATAAATACTGTGTCCTCTTTGTGGCCTCTAGTCACAGTAAGTCGACTACCTCTGGTTAGACATAAGGGTTACAATGTGTTCTGTTTTATACATTTTACAGATCAGTTTGTTATTCTGTCTTTTGTTGTGAAAGGCAGTTAATATAATCTGTTGAAGCCTGGTGTAAAGTCGGAGATTAAGTGTTGCAACTACATGTGGATCGAATTAGTGACATGTTCTTGTGCTGGCGCTTAAGCTTGACTGGCATGAGGGAATTGGTTGGTTTCCAAAAGTGAAACGAGGAAAAAGTAAACATTTCATCTTTATGTTGTCTTCTCCAAATGATTCCGTCACTATTCAGGCCAATCACTAACAAATATGTCAACTTTCATGAGACGCATCCCTTCCTGATGTTTTGTCAGGATCACTTCATTATGGTGGCTGAGATTTGAGTTGTGTGACATGAATTAGTAAAAATTATGACACAGGAACACAGACATGCAATTTTACGGGAAATCTGAAAAGCAAACAAACATTGTAGGGAGGACAATTGGCTGAGGACAAGTCCTGTTGCCACTGTTTTTTGTTGTTTGTTTAGTTTCGTTTTTTTTTACTTGCTGGTTTCAGAAATGTCCCTTTGAACTTGCTGCTATCTGTGATGATGTAAAACCATTTGGATGTAGCTATAAACTTTTAAGGCACCTCTAAAAAAAACTTTTGAGACTGTGATCACTCTATTTAGCACTGTGTTAAATTGTTTACTTCACTATACTTACACAGGCATTAAGCGCTATAAACAGATCATCAAGTCACTGCCAACATGTTAGATGTTTCCAAATAGTCCGAGAAACAAATGTCACATGACTTATAACCAGTGGTGTAAAGTAATTAGGTACATTCCTTCCATTCATTTTGATGTACTTGTGTTATCTTTCATTTATGCTACTTCTGCCATTAGCAGTGACCTAATACAGCTCTGATACAGCTACGGGAGATTAAACAGTAAACATTAATATCAAAGTTACAATCAGTAACACTGGACTAAATGCAGCGTCATTTCTTATGAATCTCTTGTGCATTGAAGGGAATTTGAATCAAACATTGGATTGGCGGACTCCGCCACTAACAATGAAAACTACTATATAGGGGGTTGATTTTGTGACCATTTTAAACAGTATACCTTTAAACCATCTACATTTAAGTACCATTTTTATCTACAGACGGCGTGGGTTGCCTTCTGTGGAGCCTGTCATGTCGAACCGCCATGTTTCTACTGTAGCCCAGAAGGGACAAACTAAACAACGCTGTAGATGGCCCTTTCACGTTTTTTGCGAGTTTCAAGGCCACCATAGTTTCTCCTACATTCTCTTTCCTAGGTTGTCAGATACAGATGCCAGCAGTGTTCAGTTAGTTGCAATTTGCAACTTCACCTCTAGATGCCACTAAATTCTATACACTGGTCCTTTATGTGCAGGTGCATATGCACACATACACATATACCTTCATGCTTTATTCAGAATATTTATGCAGTTATTGTACCAGTTAAATAGAAACTTGGCCGTGAGTTGACCTTTTTGAATGAAACACAGTTTCTCAACACGTTTGAATAACTGTTGCCAGCAAATTTATTGCTCCACACTGTTATCGGCAAAAGTCGTCAAATGGTGAAAAGTGAAACAAACCCAACAACCTGCTATTGTAGTTGTGTGTGTGTGTCTGTGTCTGTGTGTATCCATCAGTGAACACACCCCTTTGTGTGCCTGTCTATTGAGTGTGTACACTGCATTATTTCCCAACAAATCTGGTTCATTTGCTAAGCCAAACATTTGAAAGTGAAAGACAGTTTTATCACAGTTTCTGGTAAAGGACAATGACATAACATGATTTGGAAAGATTGATGGGAGCCCACAGATGCTGATAATGAGCCTCTGGTCTCTGATGATCTTGATATGTATCTGTTTACCAGGAAACAACAGCACGCTGTGATCTAATGCCAGGTTGTTTTGTTCCTGCCTTTCAGGTTAAAGAAAGAAGTGAAAGAACAGAAAGAAAAGTGAGTACAGAACTCTTTCTGCATGGAGGTTGGGTTTTTTTTGTTTTTTTAGGGGTAAACAATGAGGACTTGAGATTTGATCTATTTCCTGTTTTTCTCTACAAACAAACTCTCACTCTCAATCATCTTCAACTCTCAGCCTTTCTGACATTACTCCACGTGTCCTTTCCCTCTGTCTCTCCATTTTCTTTCACACAGTCACACTCAAACACACACAAAAAAAACTATTTCATTCAAATTCCAGCAGACAAGCTACTACATGAGATTAGCATGCAGCTCTCAGGTAATGAGCACGGGGAATACCAGCTTAATCCATTCAGGTGAATGAGTGACACTTAACAAGGTCATTGCCCTCTCTATACCTTTCCTTTACACCTTTCATCCCTTTTCTATCTCATCTTTACATTCCTTTCCTCCAGTCTTTACTGTTTACATCCTATTTATTTCTGTTACTCCTGTTACTGGTTGCTCTGATATGGATAAGTGTTTTTGAAGACCTGTTAAACTTTTGTGTTTATGGTCCTTGCTTAAGTGTTCTTCCCATTCCTTGCAACAGAAGACAGTGTGCTAAGGGTCTCTTTAATCCTCCTTCCGTGAACAGTCGTTAATATCTTTCTATTGCAGGGTGGATGTTGCTTGTATTTTGGTTTAATGTCAGGTCGTCTGTCATATAGATAAGGACTAGTTTTCAGACCTCCTCTTTAACCTTGTCTTAACTGTTTACGAGTTGGTGGTGTGCGCCTACGAAATGATGGTCTCAGGGTCGTTCAACTCCTGTTTCTAATGCTTTTATACTTTCATGTTAGTTTTAACGTTAGCTGCTGACCTCTCAGTAGTGACAGGTCTCTGGAGGTTTGTTAGGGTGAGTCATCCTGCTGAGGTTGTGAAACTTAACTGCCAGCGTCCACAGTGAAATGGAACTGAATTCTGAAAAAGTAAAGAAGAAAATTACATTTTCAGCATTTTATCCTTATTGAATGGCGTCATCCAATTTGTGACCTCAGCTATTGGATGAACTGTCACGACAGTTGGTAAATACATTCATGGTGAGGATGAATTCTGATAAGTGATTCCCCTGACCGTTCATATCGCTCCATCATGAGGTCAATGAGGTCATCAGCCTTAGCATGCTAACACACTAAACTAAGATGGTGAGCATGGTAAAGAAAAAATAATAACTGTGAAACATCATCATTTAGGTCAAAGCACAACCTCACAAAGCTGCTAGCATGGCTATAGACTCTTTGTCTTCATCATTCAAATACTGTAACATACACATTTGCTGAGGTCACAAATACTCAGTCTGACACTTTAATGTGTTTCACAAATATAATAATTTCTGAATATACCATACCTGCACCCCGGCTTAGGCCAAAAACTCATCATGGTGAAGTCGAAAGAGTTTTTTTTTACCATTACACATTCTGCTTTAAAATATCTGCCTTTAAGCACTGTATATATAGTAGCCATCAGTGTCTATAGAGACATGTCACAGCATTGTTTCTATTTGAGTATCACAAAAGTTTTCTGTATAGCTGTATATATATCCTTTACAGCAAAAGTTTGTGCAACCCAGCTTATATTTGAACATGCACCCTGATATTTTAATCTAGTCTGCACCTGTGAAACTCCAGGTGTGTGCTTTACAAACTTTTTTTTTCATTGTGCTGTGATCTGAAACTAGTTGAATCAGCCATAAAGAGTTGACCCAAATAGGCTGAAAGATGCAGTTTTGGTGAATTCCAAGTTTATTGTCCTCAATCCATCTGGGAAATTTCAGAACAAGCTGCCAACTTTTAATCGCTTACGTGCAAAATCCTTGTACTGGTTTTTCAAAAAACATTTTTTTTACCCCAGTTGGACAATAAAGCAGGTTTTTACATGGAACATTTGATATTCATCACATTCTCAAACTACAGGAGTGTCTGGAAATCGCTTACAGTAAACTGCATTAGTGTAGGTGTATCTCTAAACATATCAGGACACATTTAATAGGTTATTCTTCAAAAAGTAAAATTTTGTCAATTTCAACAAAATGTCAAGTTGTTGCATTTTTTGTGTTGCAATCTTTGAACTTCAAAACATGGGAACTTTTCCATTTTAGACATATTACATATACTCATGTGAACACTGCCTGATGCCTTTCTCATAATCTGATCATATACGTTATCATCCAGCCACTAACAACAATCAAATTAAGCAATAACCTGTTTTGAATGAGTGATTGTTTGGCTCTTTTATTTACAGTAAATAAAAAATAAAAAAAAGATTTGTATTAATTAGTGCTGGCTTTAGCAATCATCAGCTAAGGACTTTCTAAACACTTCAGTTAACACCTCAGTCTCTCAGGCATCTCTCTGCGTTGTCCTCTTTGTCTTACAGAAAATCCCGAAAAGGCAAGGGTAAAGGCCTAAAGAGAAAACGAAAGAAAAACCGTGACAAAACAATTCACGATGCGTATGTCAGCTCCGCCTTCTCCACCTACCTGCACCTGAGTGTTGCGCTTCTCATAATTAAGCTCATTTGGGAGGAGCTTTTTTGCCCCTTTTAATTTGCAGCATTTAATTTGCCCGTTAGCCACAGCAATTAGCATGTTGCTTCCTCGTATTGTCCTAATTTTGTCTCGTCAGTCATGTTCTACATACTCTGCCTTGTTTGCTAACACGTTTTGCTAACTTAGCTTTAGCAAAACTTTATATAACAGATATAACCAGGCAAATACAGCAGACATCCTAGCCTTATTCCACCTCATAAGAATTGAATCCTAACCCATCTCCACCCGTTAAAAAAAATACCCATCTAATCTCCCCCAACCTTACCAGCTCCTTGTTTGCAAGAAAATCTCTCTCTGTGGATGAGACTGGGATAATGGTTGGGATGAGATACAGCAGTGTATCATTAAAAACAGTAGAAACTTGAGGTACAAGTTATCTTCATCAGATAGGTAGTTGTATGATTGATATTGGACATGTTTAAATAAGCTGGAATAAACAGATCAGCTGTTAGCTGTAACTTGAACCTTCTACTGAAACAGATCACAGCTCCACCAGCATGGCTTTGCAGACTGGCTCAGACTGTCCTGGTATCTATGCTGGGATCACCAGGATTGTAATCATAGTCCTGTGTTCAGTGTTGAGTCTGTGCCGCTTTGCTGTGTCTCGTACCTGTCTCTTTCCACTCTTTGTTCTTTTTATCTTTACAAACAGGTTTTGCTGTCTCATGCATAATGCTGGTACGTTTTATGTAATGTAAAGATATGACTGATGGCTATCTATTGCCTTTTTTTCTTTTTGCTAGGGGGGATTTGTAAACCAGCAAATTGTTTAGCAAGTACTGGTTTGTGTCTTTCTTTTCCTGCTTTTGTCTCTTTTGAAACTATACAAAAGCACCCGTATTTTATTCAAAAATAATATAAAGATGATGTTTCTTCGGTGCTCATACTGTGAAAGAATACGTGTCTTTGTGTTAATTTGTAATTTGTATATTAAGATGTCAATGGAGTATCTGAGCCTTCATCTGTCTATTTTCTACTCCCTGCTAAGAAATGTCATTCAAACCACTTCCAGCCTCTGTTCTGAATCTAATGTCTCTGTGGGAAATATAGTTCTCAGTTTTCACTCAATAAAATGAAATCTTTCTTAACAGTGCACCAAGCAGACCCTTGAGTCTTCTTTATCAAGAGTTGACCATTTGTAAGAGTGAGAGCAAGAAGTGTGCTGTCATTGACCTGCAATATGTGTCTTTTTGTGTTGCATGAACCAATCCAGAGCTTAGCTCACTGCATGTCTAACACGCGCAAGGCATTTGTGAGCGGTCCAATCAACGAAGGAGGGTTTGGGGGGGCGTGGGGGAGGGTAATTTTACTGCTTGAATGTCTGCCCGCTCTGTGGGAATCTGTGTGCAATACTACCCAACTGTCACGAGTACAACTTGTCGGGCAGTGGCTTGGAAGAGCAAACTGGAGCATACGAAAGGGTTGACCTAAGGGCGCCCTTTCTTATGGGTGGTAATTGTACACTGTGATAATCTGCCTCTCTCCCTCTTCCTCCCCACCTTTGTCCGTGTCTGTCCCTGTCCAGTGTTTGTGAGCCATGCTGTGATCACTGCTCAGAGAGGCGAAAACGTTTGTTCGTGCAGGATCCTGCAACCTGCCGGTGCTCCTGCAAACACACAGATGAATACTGTAAAGAACGCCAGCTAGAGCTCAACGAGAGGACCTGCAAGTAAGTGCTGTTGGTGAAGAGAGCCAAAGTGGCTGTTCCAGTAGGATTAAAGTCTCATTCGAAACCACAATGTCATTTGTCACATGGACACAAAGATGAGCCCAAATAAGTGCTAATGAACTGAAAACACTCCTGTCTACTTTTCTCTGTCCTATAACTGTTCATTCTTTTCCTCTTGTTTAGATGTGACAAGCCGAGAAGATGAAAGAGGTGGGAGCACCAGATGTACAAAATGAAGGAATATTCTAGAGATATTTCAGAGCACAGCACTTTGGCCGTTGAACCGTAAGCTCTTCTTTTCTGTGGAAAGCATTCCCCTTGGACTGACTGAGAGAACAAAAAAGAAAGACAGAACTGAAGTTTCCTCCCACTGCAATCTGTGTGTATATAGACCATGTTAAAAGAAAAAAAGAGTACAGAATTGTTATGCTGCTACAGAAACAAATAACTAAATCCGTCAATAGCCGCCATGTGGTTTTGCATATCTAACAGGCTTGTGATGCAGGTGTAGTCTTGTTGTCAATTCCTTGTATGCAATTACTTCACTGGATATGAGTCTACTGTGGTTGTGTGTCAATCATAAATTTCAAAACCTCTCAATCTAAGATATATTTAACTGCTAAAACAGCAAGTGAGGCTGAAGAGGACAAGGGAGCATTTAAAAAATGATGGATGGGTTTTCGTCTGTCAGTGTCTACTTTTGCTTTTGGAGTACAGCAGGACAAGCGGGACAGCTGATGGACATCTTGAAACCTTCTCTACACGATATCACTTCCTCTCCTGTGAGGACATTGCAGGACTGACGTGGACTTACACAATGTCTCCATTGTGATCAGCCTGCAGGAGAAGAGACTCTGGAGTGCCATATACTTTTAAAGGGATACTGGTTGTCAATATAGCATCTAATATTTTGCTATGCCCTACATGAAAACCACTGAAAACATCCAATACTGTAGTTTGATTCCATTTGAGAAACTGTGCCTCACAAAATGTACTGAGAAATCTTTCGACTGCTTTTTAAATTATTTTTGTTTCCTTTTTCAGGAGAGGGGATTGTCAAAGTAGTTGAACTCAATACAGAATCTATTGATTACATATCTTCTTATCTGAACCTGTACATGTACTTGTACTTAATATGCCTAATAGTCCATTCTAGATAATTTATAATGTTATAGAGTATTTTCAGTATTCAGTCTTCTACCCATATTTAATTTGGTCTATTTATATATGCAGTGTTATGTATCTGTAGCTCAGCAGAGCAGAGACCCTCTGTGCTTTTCTACGACTCAAACAGAACAAAAAGAAAAATCAAAAATGATTTGTTAACATTCCCTAAATGGATCATTTGTACTGGTGTGCTGATGACATCACCTCTGAATTTTTCATCCCCTCTTATCTAAGGATGTGGGTGCTGTGTAGAATTTGTGTGTATCTGTGTGTTTGTGTACATGTGTGTATGAGTGTGTGTTGCACGTGCATTTGCCGGTGTGCACATCTGTGTGCAAGTGTTAGTAAGTTGTATTTAAGTATTTAAATAAGTAGTGGACCTGTGTTTTGTCCGTCCTCAAGATGCAAATACAAATAAATTACTGCTAGCAGCTCAGCATACACTACCACAATACCACTGTTTTAAATTTGGATAACAATTTTCATCCTTTCTGCCATCAGTCATAGAGCCCTCATTATTAGTTATTTTTGTCTCTACTTCACTATTAACATGTTTTCTGTGTCTATGTAAAACAGTAAACATATTTATTTTCAAATTATATTGTTTTTATATAAAATAAGAAAAAGGTTGCTGTGTTGTGAATGCTGTGTTTTCAAGAGATTTCATTAGGCAACATGAGTTATCCATGTTTTTGTGTGGCAAACTGATGGTCACACGTCTAAGAGTCCCTGCAGAATGTAATCTGAAAGGAAATAGATCAGAGAAACAAGAAATTCCTGCACGCGTTTCATGACAGACAGGCAGATATTCAGACTTATGAATAAAATGGCACTTTGAAGCAGTGTGCAGTAATTTCATCTGTTAAATCAATCTGTAGATAACCATTTAGAAGATTCTGGGTGAAACGACAACATTTCTGAGAAATTGTTGTGATACCTATAAGATAACATTTTTCAGTTGCCAAAGGATTATGTAACAGCAAAATAATCTGTCATGGGAACAAACTATTAGAATTACGCAACGCAAGCGATTTGTTTAGGTAATGGTTAAGGAAGAAAACATTAAATGTTTTCCTGCACATTATGGGCAGAAGCACCTGTGATTGGAGGGCTGGGTTTTAAAAAAAATCTGGGTTTTTTACTTAAGATCAAGTTTAAAGCAGTTATGGTGCTGGTAAGAGATGGCTGGACTAAAGTAACGGCGTGGTGTGGTTAAAGTTAGGGTAGGACCATCTCTGCCCATAATTGCACAAAAACATCATTCTATCTACAATGAATGCTCATTAAACTTAGGGTGAATTTAGCATCACAGTACATTACATCACTGACATTTGCACAGTTGGAAAACATGCAACCTCCCTCATTCTGCCACAAAGGGCTCCAGGAAAAGTCAGTCAGAAAAGTTTAACCTGAAGTTTTGCTGCAACACAATGCAGAATCATCAAGGAAACATTCCCTTTTAGTAGGTTATTTTGAAGCATTAATAGGGTCATGATACTGTTTACCTCGCAATTACCAAGAAACTAATGGATCTATTACTTAAACCAGCCTTTCTGGATCATCAGCTCACCGGTTGTTCAGTATCATGCAAAAATCCTGAATCACATCTCTTAAACTGGTGTCATTTTTAAGGTGATGTTTCACTTGACTAACTGAGCG
This sequence comes from Morone saxatilis, assembly GCF_004916995.1. NCBI lineage: Eukaryota > Metazoa > Chordata > Actinopteri > Moronidae > Morone > Morone saxatilis. Next base: position 9,490,978 of record NW_023340246.1, read on the forward strand.
AGGTGATTGAGGAGCTATCTACTTACATCAAGAAACAATGCCTCATAAAAATGCATGTAATGAAAACTCTGGATTGACTGCAGTATTGGGCTACCACCTCTATTGGCCCTTTTCCACCACAGGAACTTTACCAGGAAGCCAGGAACCTTTTCAGAAACTCAGAAACATTACCTGGAACAAAGGTACCTGAAACATGTTTCCGGTTTTGGTTTATGGGCCGCTCTTTCTGCCACTTCACTAGACCAGTTTTTTCTAAAGTCCCTCTTTTCTTGGCAAAGAAATTCTCACTTTTTGGGCCTGTTGCTGTAACAGACATTTTACAACAAACTGAAGCCAAACGGAAAACAGTCAGATTATCACGTCACCTGTCTCCATTTAGTCCAGCAGGGAGGACAAAGAGCAGTTTTAGCTACTAGAGCACGGGATTAGTGACTTACTTAGTGACACGTAGCTGATCTCTAGGCCCCTGGACAAAATCTAGCCTGTATGAATGTAGATTAAGTGGAGGTTTTTGGCTCTTTGGCCATGTTTGTTTTGAAACTTTCTCCTTCTTATCCCCATTGCTTGCTGCTTCCAACTAGATTAGCTCCTGCATGGCAATGATGCTCTGCTCTGCTCGCCCTGACTCATTCTCTTTATGTGCATACCTATTTAAAGCGCACCATATAATCCCTGCAAATTGTGGGGGCCCCCTTCACTAGCTAAAACACCCCAAAGAATGTTATAAATCATATAATCTGTAATTTCCCAGAAACACAGAACCCAGCGAGCAGCCTAGCCACATGTCTAGCCCGTTGGCTAAACTGTGTTGATTCATCATCACTTTGGACTTAATTTAATCTGACATGTAAAAGATATCAAAGGGGGCAAAATTACTTATTGTTTGGGTGATTGTAAGTGTGATGCCACCAAAAATGTATGTATATAGTTTTCTGGAGGGGCAATACAATATACACACACATATACAATGTATCATTTTAGTTAATTACAGTTAAAGAAAATCCAACATCAACACACACTTTGTTCAAATAACCCCCTGAATTAATTGGCCTTTCACAGTCTTTAAAGAGGTTGTTATTTCTCTAATGTATAAACATATAATGTGATTCTTCAAGCCCAGAGAACAGCTGAGTGTTATTATGGTAAGGAGAAGTACATTAATCCTTGTTTTATGTAACCTTTAAAACATATTCTGACCCTTTAAGAGCAAAGAGAAAATCCTTCATCGTGCACATCAAAGATTAATTCACCAGTGGCAAGTGTAAACTCTGTGTGTGTGTGTGTGTGTGTGTGTGTGTGTGTGTGTGTGCGGAAGTTACTTCCTTTTCCTTTCAATTCCAATTTAAAAAAAGTCTTATCACTCCTAGACTCCCATTTGGACGTTGGACAGTTCCTTGTCACGCGTGGTAGATTGTAAAGAGAATAGGGTGGAAAAACGTGATTGAGGATTTATCAGAGCCGGTGTTCTTATCTGGGAAAAGTTTCAATGAAAAGTGTTGAATGTAATCTGCAGTCTTATGCTGTTTGCTGATGATGCAACTCTGCCTTCTTTAAATTAAACAAGTCATTGCAGGAGAGTGACTAACACACCACATACAAACCACAAGATATAGTGACACTGTTGATCCTGTCACCACACCATAGTATTTTCAAATTTTCTCTTGAATTGAAATTTACATTACAACCATATTAGTTTGGGCCATAATTCACCTATAGGTTTGGTTAATATGCTCAACAGCCACCAATCCAGAATTGTTTGACCCATATGTTCCCCTGAGAACGGCTACCAATTAGAACAAGGATACGCAAATATAAAACCAGTTTTTTTACGTTTTGCTCCTTTTATTTAGACCACAAAATATCCAATAATATTTAATTGGGTTAATGTTGGGCCCTTCAAGCTGCCTGAGGCTATATGTATTTGGCCTCATTGAACTGTTGTAAAACTGTTCCCAGCAGTGTTACATACACATGAATAATGATGTGACGTATACTGACCAAAATTAGAACAAAAAGAGCCTCTTGTGAAAAATAAAATAAAAATAAAATGAAACACCTGCATCAACTTATATTTTGGCCCCTTTAAACACATCATTGACATCACCTTACAAAAAAAAAATGGCAAACCTAAACACTTGCCTGTTTACACACTCAGCAAATATGGCGTAACATTAGCAGTAATATGGAGTTGTGTTAATTAATTGTGTAGCTGCCATCAGGATCAGTTATAGAGTTCAACTTAATTTATCATTTTGAGTTTAAAATAAGAATCATTTACATTTTGAGGACCTGTATAGTATTTCAATAGCAGCACCAATGTTTTAGTGTTACAGTGGGGCAGATTTACACTCTATTATCACCAGTAGTGACAGAGCACTTGGCAGGATAAACAGAGGATGATGTTAAATTATGATGCTGTGTAGTAATGTTTATCAAGATTTGGATTAAGACTCGAAGCTTGAAGTTTCCTTTCTTACTCCCCTTGAGTTAACGCAGCCAATGAGGTATGCAGAGTTCTCCGTATGTTTCCACAGTCGCTTACAGCTAAATGCGTATCATGAGTTCACATGATAGATAACTTTATAGCCTACCTGTGTTTCAGTGAAAGCTCAGCAAGCTAATTATCTGTAAATTTAACAGCTTATAGCATTCAAAGTATTGGATTATGCAAGATATATTTTGTGTTTGTGAGATGTTTGTTTATTGGTTATTCTCTATGAGAATGCTCTGTATTGCATTACATTCATTTTCTGATATGTATTTTATTTTATCTAGTTCTCATGATCATGCTTGACTGCATAGATGTGCAAATAAATGCCTGTAATAAAAAGCAAGAACTAGTGAATTCACTCTTCTTTTAGCTCTGTTTTTCTGTCCACCAACTTTTAAAAATCTCTTTCACTATTTCAACGTATTTCACCAGAAATAGTCTTTTAGTCTATTGTTAATATAATAAAATATTGATTAAAGTTTTAAAATGACCATACAAGTGTTTTCCATAAGTCCTTTTTAATTTGCACTTTTTTATTTGCACATTAACATGCCACACCCCATTTTTGTCTTTCCACAAAGGGCATTAAAGGTTTTGTTATGTTTTAACAAAAGGATTCAACTCACAGTGCACAATTCACAAGTGTATGTTTTCTAATGTAATGATCCGGACGTACAAAGAATTAATGTAATGTCTCTCTGACTGAGAAATGTTTAAAATGAGATCAGATTTAAGAACGCTCTCACAGCCGAATTAAAATTTAGACCAGTGGAGGTGTGATTAAAAGTCTTGCCAGCTTTAAGACCTGGCGACGTGCTCCCAGGCAGGTAAATTGCCTTACTTTGCCAAGAGAAATGACGACTCTGCAAAAACCCCTCCCACTGGCGTGTCCAGTGTAGTCAAACGTGATATGTGCTCACTCACACGTACTACGTCTTTAAGGGTTCTGATCTATATTTACCCAACTTTCCGACTGATTGTGACACTGAAAAATATCCTCCATGAGTCATGAGGCAGGCAACCGGAGAGGCAAGGGAGTAGGGAATGGGAATAAGACTGAAATCAGTTTAAAGAGGGATCAGTGGACCAGGGTGGAAAAGAGACTAATTGAGCTGAGAGGGGAGGAGAAAAAAGGATAAAAATGGGATGGAGAAGGAATAAGGTGGAGGAAGGGAGGGCTGAGGGAGAATAGCACTCATGTCCTATTTCTTCATTCATCTATGTGCGTGAATGAAAGAAAAAAGGAGTGATAGAGAAACTTAAGTAAGGAGGGGAGCAGATATGTGAGTGTCTGACATTTTACACCCTCCTGCCCCATTTAAAAGTGCCGTAAAACTCACTGCAGAAGGAAACTCATTAACAAGAGATTTGCATAAATGTAAAAGGTCTTTGAACATGCTACATCTGTATTTTCTGTAGCACGTGGTCAGCCGATTGTGGTTTTGCCAGCCTGGCTGCACCCACTGTCCTGTCACATGGGTGTAGTCCAGTTTACACTCATTACAACAGCATTACCATTCACCAGGCCGAGTGTGCTTTTGTTCGTGTGTGTGTGTGTGTGTATTCATGTGTGTATGTTCTCATGCACTTGCCAATGTTAGAGTTTATTGATCAGTTGTAAACATAAAAGAACTCGTTTCTACTAAATTTTCCCCTCTCAGTTTGTTTGTTTCTCGTTCTTTGTGGCCTATTTTCAAGTCCTCAAGTCTCAATTTCAGCGCAGAGTACAAATCTGTGCACTTCTAAGCTCGCTAATTAACACAGTATACCTCATTTGCTTAATCCGTACAAAGTTTTTGGCTGTGTGCGCCGACTTCCCTTAGTCTGGAAGAAATATAAAAATATAATATCTAACAGACAGATATGAAAGTGGAATCAATCTTCTCATCTAACTCTCGGCCAGTAACCCTATAAGCCTATTTCCCACAATGTACTATTCATCTAAGGGAAACAGATTCTTAAGGATTGTGATATTTAATCAATCTCCTTATGAAAATGCTCTTTTCCCTTCTATAGAGTACAGGACCAGGAACAATAGTGAGGGTTTCAGTGTCTTGCTCAAAAGGACACTGACCAAGTGCGTTTGAACCCAAATGATGCACAATTGTAAGGCCCTTGCAGTGCCACTTTTTAGCCGTTTTGTAAAGTAATTAGAAGGCATTGTAGTGTAAAATACTTTTTCAACATATCTGTTGGGATCTACAAGTGCGGAAGTGATGTGAGCTGGGGGAATTACTGCAGATCAGGCAGAAAGGAGCTGGATTTGTGTTGTGTTTTTGTATTAGACAGGCCCGGCCTTGTTAGAGAATCCACAAGGGCTCAGTGTTAAAATTTGGCAGACCTATCCAACTCCTGATCAACTGCAAATCACTCAGAAACAAGGCAAGGAAGCTGACTTGAAAAAGCACAACATTTTAGGATTAAGTTTAAGAACTACACTGATTTACTCTTTCATTCACCCAAAAGAAAATCAGTGTTTAAAGGGTCATGTATGCTGGCAAATGAGGAGTTTTTCTCGAAGGTGAATAAAAGAATGCTCTCATAGTGAAACTTGATACTTATAATCCCAAAGTCCAAAGGGGAGTTCTGACTGCATCTCTGTGCATGTTGCAAGTTATTGTTTGACTTCGTATCTCTCTTACTCAATATTAATTTGTTATGTTGCAAAATGCTTTTAAAGGTCCAGTGTGTAACATTTGGGAGGATTTATTGTCAGAAATTGAATATAATATTAATTCAGGTATGTTTTCATTAGTTTATAATCACCTGGAAATAAGAATTTTTGTGTTTATCTACGGACGCCATATTGAACCACCATGCTTCTACAGTAGAATGGAACCAAACACTGGCTGTAAATAAGGACTTTCATATTTCATAGCCACCATAGTTTCTCCTACACCCTTCACAGCCCTCTCTCATTCCCAGGTCGTCAAATACAGACACCAGTGATGTTCAGTTAGTTGCAATCTGAAACTTCACCACTAGATACCACTAAATCTTACACACTGGTCCTTTAAAGACCATTCATCATAATTTTATCAAATCTAAACGGCTAAATCGAATCTTAGAACATTTTCTATCTTCAATCTAAAATACAATAATAACTATGCAAATATGCCACAATTTGGTTTTATTTTAAGCACTATTGTAACACCAGTTTAACAAATATGTATATTTGTATGTATATATAAATGTATATTTATGTTATTCTTTTGTTCATCTACCATACATTTATCCTACCCATAGGGCTTTTCAGTGCAAAGTGGCCATTTTTTGACTCTACTCTACTCTCTACTATAAATAACAGTTTGCTTGACTTTGTTTTAAATAAGAAAATGTACATAACAACCCTATATAAATACACCCCTGTTCTATACTGCAGTCTCCTCCACAATGTAAACATTTTGCTCTTTCTCCCACATACATTGTAAATCTACCATCTGTACCATCTGTAACATTTGACCTATATATCCACTCCTTCACAAGGTTCTTTATAGAAACATAGAAATGATAAATGATGTGATCTCTTATCTTACATTTGGATTACCTTCTCCCTAATAACTATGCCATCGTTTGTAAAGGTAACTCTTAAAGACATTTTCCAGATTTTCTGTTGTCTCTGACAGTCTTGTGATAGCAGATTGTCATACTGCCACGTCACCGTGTGGAGTTGAGCACTTGCAGCAGTCATTCGGGCAAAGTTGATGCTTTCTCTTTGTCAACCTCTCCCTCCTTTTATAATTATTTCACTCCACTGCTTGCTATTTCTCTCCCTCCTCTATGACTCAGTTCTCTGATCTCACTCCCTCAGGGCAGACACAGGGATAATTTTTTTCTCTTCTGAATGACCACAACAAACTTTGACCAGAACATTTCACTGGCATCTGCTGCCCAAGACAATAAACATGCTGTGCAGTGTCTCCTTGACTTTTCCCATAATGAACCAAACTCCAGTCCCTCTCTTATACTGCTCTCACTGGGTAATATTTCACCTATAGTTCACTTACTGTGCTGGTATGTAGTTCACTTTTGGGTTAACAGTGATTTTTAACCCAGGGTACTGGTATGCCAGGGGGCACATTTATAGAGCTCTGCATGGTCAGGCCCCTGCCTTCTGCCGCCCTATATTACCAGAAGGTCTCTATGGTCCTCTGATCAGGGTGTGTTGGTTGTTCCTAAATCGGGGCTTGAAGGACATTGTGCTTTTAAGGTCGTGGCTCCCAAACTTGGAACTCGCTCCCTTTGGACTTCAGATCTATGGACACCTTTAATAAGCAGCACAAGACCCAACTGTTTAGACTCGCCTTTGTATAATTGTATTGTATAATCTTATTTCTTTTGTAAAACTTTGAGACACTTGAAAAATGCTATAAATAAAGTTACTTACATAGTAACTTAACATATGGATAGTTGACATAGTTGCTAAGAGAAATTGATAAACATATTTAGCAAAAACAAATGGATAAAGAGTTGAAACAGCTAAAAGTAATGAATCAGTGGCTAAAAAGTCCAGTTTCTGCCACTGCAAATAGTAGTATTACGATAACAAAGTTGGCCCAAAAGACCTAATTAATTAGGCTGTATTTTTAGAAATTGTGTAAGGAATAAGGTTAAATGACATCCACTTTAAAATCAATTGATACTATTATTCATTTTTGATTAATCACATATCTTCTTGTACTTTTTGTGTTAAAATAGGTTTAACATTTATAGTGAAAAGAAGGCCTGTGTCTATGTTCTGGACACACGTGTACACACAGGCATTTGCAAGATGATATGAGCAATAAAGTCAGTTACTGGCTTCAGACAAGTCATCTGCTGGTACACTAGTTATCCATGATTAATGGCTGCTTTTAAAAATGTGAGACACCATAATGTGTATAACAGCATGAAGCCACGACCGTCAGTCGTGACTCGTTGTTTTATTGCGCGCTGACCGGTGGTGCTGCTAATTACCCGTGGCTAATTGTTGGTACATGCAGCACACAGACACGGTGTCCGGGAGCTGTAGATATTTCTGAGAGATTAGCAGTTTGAGAGGCCAGTTAAAGGTGAGATTAAGACATTCCCTGCATGTTCTTTGTGAAATCCGCCTATTTCTGACCACTTAAATCATTTACATGTGATTACTTTTGCTTCGCTGAGGCTAGCCAGTCAGTCAAACTGCATGTATGGTGAGTTCAAGTTGCATGGTCAAGTGTTTGATGGAAGTGATAAAAAATTAAACATAGCATTCTCATAAATGTAAGATCTGGTCAAGATTTATATTCTTAATGTGATACTATTGTTACTACTACTGTTTTTGTATATATGTTTATAATCTATCTGATCCATACTGTAGGGATCTCTCCTCTCTTGTTCTTTCTGAGGTTTCTTCCATTTTATCTCCAGTTAAATGTTTTTTTGGGGACTTTTTCCTTACCCAAATCCATTTCTGATATTGGGCTCTATAAATAACATTGACTTGAGTTGAACTTCGTTGTTGGTGGCTGTTTATAGTCAGCTTGTTGGGTATGTTGAAATGGATATGCTTAGCTATAAAGATTGGTTTGTATATATGTCTGCAACTGTTCTTGTTCACCTCTGCCTCATTCCCACAAAACCCTTCACACCACAAATAATACTTCACATGTTTGCATGCCATATTGAAATGCAGTGTTTTTTAATTCGACATAATGGGTTACATGTCGCATTATGTTTCATGTTGTGATCATACAGTATATTGCCTATACATTAGGGTAATAATCTAAACCTTAAGTAGATTAGGTGTAATCTACTTACTGTGCCATAATTAAAGATTTTCACATACATGGATTGATAGCTACTGCCAAATCCGTTCAGGAAATCTGGCACCCTATCACTCAAAGCTGTGCTAACTTGTAAAGCTCACTGTTACGTCAGAAGGCCTTCTGCTGCATCACAGTATAAACTGCTGCCTCACAGAAAACACACCTGCATTACAGGAACCACCGCCGCATGAAAGGACCCAATGAGGAAACTGCAACACAGCACAAACAGCTGTATCACAGCTCCAACTGCTGTGCCACATCGCCAAGTGAACTGTTGCAGCATGCAGCCAGCTGTTACATCACAGGGGGAATTGGCTGAATCACAGAGTAAACTGTTGCCTCACAGGTCTTGGACTCACTTTATCTTTCGATTAGATCTGATTTAACAGTGAGAGTTACTGCAAATGTAGAGCGTGCAGGAAACCGCTCTGCTGCTGTTACCAATGGTTGTTTTTAAAACAGAAAAACTGAGCTATGTTTAATACCTACCAGTCAATGAGAAAATATTTTCTGTGGCTTTGGTACAGTATAACAGAGAAAGTCTCTATGTTCACAGTGGATTTCAGGAACACTTAACAATGGAAACAGGCAGATCAATTGGTCGCCCTAAAGAAGATAATAGTCCATATAATTGTGTATGGCAGCAAGGTTATTAGGAAACCAAATAATAGGCACACAGGTAATATCAAAACAAAGTAACAGATTGAATGAAGAATTGTTCAAATACAAAAAAAGGTACGTAAGAATGAACAAAGCAGTTAGAGATAAGAAACAAAAAAATAAGTAAACAAAATTACAATTATGTTGAAGCAAAACAAATGTAGAAATGATTTTGTGCGAATATTAGGAGTCAGTTCCTCAAGATAAAATGGTTGTTGTTGCTTTTTCTCTAGTCAGGTGCGGCAGCATCAGTGGATGTTTAAGTCACATGCCTTATGAACGTCATGATCTATTCTCTACTTCCATTGCACTTTGTCACATTTTTGCTTACACCAACTTTTCCACCTTAGCCAAACGTTTTGCAATACTTAAACTTTTCCATTTTTTTATGCACAAATTGAAAATGTGCATCAAAACAAGTGCTATGATCATTATAATCTGATTTAAAAACTTTTTAATAAAACGTCTCTCATCTCTGATGATTTCTTGGTTAGAAGATCATAAAATACTTTTATTGTGTTTTAGGAATGGAGCCTTTTTGTGGCATTATTTATTTGTAGAGCTTGAGAGAAAGACTTTTTTTTTTTTTTTTACAATGTAATGTTATATGAAAAAGCACTATTCTTTGTGACATTTGTTGTTGACAGTCTTTTTGGTGCCTTTTAAGTCTATGTGTCTATATGGACATGACACAAATAAGCAACTATTACTGAGACTGTCCTTCTTAGAACAACAAAAACATCCCTAAAACATATGTTTAGGTTTAAGGGACAAAGTCCTCAAGCAGCCTGAGTAATTATGACTCTTGTCCGTCTGGAGCAAAGGAGGAAGTAATGTGTCATTGTTATAGAAACACTGAGTCTACAGAGGGAGGCAGTCTGGGTGGCGAGTGGGTGAACCCAATGTTGGAGACCACTGTTCACTTCCTGCTTCCTACCAACAGTGGTCACATATGGTCACTCTCTAACCTTAACCAAGTGGTTATTATTGTAACCATGACGACAAATGTCCCCTAAACTTATTGACATAATTTTATCCCAAATCATGACCTTTCTCTAACTTTAACCAAGTTGTTTTTGTGCCCGAACCTAACCAAACCTTAAAACATGGGGTTGTAAGATCAGAAAACACAGTGATTTGAACCAGTTTGAAACCCTTCATTGTGAAAGTCTGCTTGATTCGGCTGCCAAGCACAGTGAGAAATCTACACAGGACTTTGATTCTATCTGGACATAGGTGGGAGAAATATTAAAGAAAAACTGCTACTCTCCTACATGGAAAAGCATGATTGCTGCTATACTCTGTGTTTGCAGGCTTACCCAGGTTTGTCTGGCAGGCGCAAGCTCAAGGACAGACAGATAAGAGTATACGAGGACACACACACACACACACACACCTACAAACTCACTGAGCATACGTACACACACTTTCCAAGACTAAATCAAATATTTACCAAAATCAGGGAAAAGTTAGAAAGGAATGAAACATTGCCTCAAATAATATAAACTAAATGCAGTATTCATTAAAGGGCTCTAGCCAAAATGCCAGTTCCTCTTTATTCATAACAACCCAAGGAGTGGGAGCATATATATAAACTATGCACAAAAAGTAAGGAAATTTATGTTTGGTAGAATGTTTCTTTGTTGTAACAATGCTTCTTAGCAATAAATCTTATACCACTAGAAAGCCTTTTAAATGATGCCACATTTGTAAGGAACATGCATTTGTGGGATGAGCAACAGAGCTGAGTATGTGGGTTGCACCCATGAAAAAATTGCCAAATGTTCTCTGCCAATACCAAACAGCTTTTCTTTGCTGTTGACTCTTATTTGGTGTTGTTTGGTAGATTGGATGATTGAAATCTGAAGAATGAGACATATTGGCAATTGAACCATTTATTAATTTATCAAACAGGAGCATCAGTAGTGTGTGGAAGAACCACAACAGCCTGGCACCTCCTCCTCATGCTGGTCACCAGCCTGGTCACACACTGCTGTGGGATGGCATCCCATTCTTCAACCAGCATTTGTCGCAAGTCAGCCAACGTGGTTGTGTTGGTCACTCTGGCACGAACAGCACGCCCAAGCTGATCCCACAAGTGTTCAATGGGGTTGAGGTCAGGACTGCTGGCAGGCCATTCCATCCTCTCCACTCCCACATTCTGGAGGTAGTCTCTGATAAACCCCGCCCTGTGGGGGCGAGGGTGGATAGAGTTTGGTCCCAGACTGTGGAAATATGGGAATGAGACTGGTTATATTATATTGTGTCTTGTCACTTTTACACACTTGACACTCACATGCACGTCTCCTCTTTTTTTGGTATCTACTTTCAACTAACACAGAAAGTTCCTCCTTAAGCAGGAAGTCATTCTTGAACCAGGAAATAAGACTTGCTCAGCTCATCCTAACCTGATATGAAATAGCAGAACTATGCAATGATGCAATTCAAAGTCATCTTGTTTTCTTAGTTAGCTTTTCATTTTGGCAGTAAGTAACCCATGGTGTTGAACAACAAATAACAAATGCAAAGGATAGCAACATAGTGTTTTGCTCATGAGAGACTGTATGGAGAATTTTCAAACCATATCTGAGATTTCAAATCAAGATTTGTTGAATATTCAATAAATAGAGAAGCAGTCAATACCTCTGTCTCTGTGGCAATTAAACACATTATCAAGTTAATTAATTATTAGCCCTTCCGCCTTCCGACATATTCTCTCTTACACGTACATACATTTTCTACATTTACATGCATGAATGTGTGCATTTAAATGTATAAATATGAGAATAAAAATGTGTGGTTGTAAGAATTAAAATAAATTAATGTGACAGTGAGAGCATATGTATGTGAAAGGAGAATGTATGTACTGTATGTGAGAGGGCCAGAATGAATTATGGCTTGTGCAGCTCTTCATAAACTTCACAAGCTCCCATGAAGAGTGCATGTCAAGACATTTTTGGCAGGGGATCTGTGATGATTTATCCACAATTCATGGAGTTACTTCCCCAATAGATCTCAAGATATGCCTTTTGGGCAACCTCTCACGTTCTAATCTTAAACATAGTCATTACATCAAGCTTACAGAAATCCTACTGCTCACTGCCAAAAAAATGTATTGCAGTGAAATGGAAGTCAGATCTCCCATTCCCAGTTGGATTGTGGCTCAGTTACATACCTCCAGAAACGAAACTTTATTCTTGGAGCATCCTGGTAGCTCACCTGGTAGAGGGTGACGAAAAGATTACATGTCAGGTACTGTGAATGTAACCAACCTATCAACAACCAGGCAAGCCCTAATGGGATTTCACTTCCTGCAGTGGGTACACATACTGTATAAACAATGTTAAATCAAGTGGAGATGAAAGCCAGTAGCCTAATCTTAACTCTTTCTATGCCAGTGAGATAATACAGAAAAGTTAACAGTGCACTGGATTTAATAAAGCAAGAATGTTCTTTACTTCACTCCTGGGTGAAGTAAGGAGAGATAAACATGAACTCACTGGCACGTAGTCATCACAGCACCGCATTACACTTCTCTCTTCCCTTTTCCTTCTCCTTCTCATACATCCCGTTCCTCCCAAACTCCCTCTCTCCTGCTTCACTGTCCCCTTCTCCACTTGCCTGCCCCTAAGTGTATCTCATTTTAGCATTGACTATCTGTAAGCCAAGAGTGGCTGTCACCAGATCCCCCAGAGGTCTTAGGAATGGCATGTGTTCCCAATTGGCAGCTTAACGGACGCTGACCACACAACTACAAATCAGGGGGGTTTCTGGAGGCCAAAGTGGGTGAGCTACAGGTTGTAGCTTATCAATTTTTACCACAAAGTAAAAGTTAAGTCTAGGATTCACAGGGAGGCAGTACCCCAAGATTTCTGCCAGTGTGTGAAGGAATTGGAACATATAGGAAGCTTCCACATTAAAGCAGGAGCACACAGGTTCATTTAGCCTTGTGTTGGAAATGTTTTACTGCTTTGGTTGTTCAGCAACCCCCATTACTCCTTCCCAACACCTCTGCACATAGATAATGTCAATGCTGATTCTCATGTTACAGAAGAAAGAGGCACAGGGAGAAGTTTCTTGGCAGTGATGATAGCTTCTCCCTCAACTAGCCATCAACAGTCTCTGTATATGGTGCATATGCATATGCACTTGCAAATGCATACATTTTTTATCAAAATTTTTCTCCTGGCAGACAGAGCAAGATTTAAATAAATTTATAGCTTTGGCTCCATGAGTGTGTGCCACAGAATGTCATTGGGAGTGGCAACATTAGGAGGGAATATGTAAGTAAAAGGTCAAGGTGAACATAGAGACAAGAGTGGCAACATGAAATTGATTCATTGCCATTAATCCAGTTCTCTCTTTTTAGTTGCCCTTCCTTTTCCTCTCAATGAACATCCTTTTTTTGTATGACTCACCCAGATTGTTCCTTTGTATCCTTTAACTCACTTACTGCAAGGACTTCTCTGTTTCATTCAGTTATTCATTTACTGCCCATTTTATCCTGTCACTGTCCACTCTTCTTCTGTTCTTTATCGATTCATTAATTGAGTAATGTCTCCACTACACTTTCAGTTGTTGAGCAGTAATTAAATTTCTCCATCCTTCTGTTGCCCTCTGTGTTCACTCTCTCCCACGCTCTCTCCATTACTGTTCTACCCACAACTTCATATTTTGAGTCCAGCTCACTTTTGATGATGATGAGTGTGGAATTAGATGTTGTAACCGCAAAGTTGGATACTTTCATAGACACAACAATGATGTGGCCAGAATGTTGGTTTTTTCGTGGTCTGCACAGTTCAGACATTTATGGTCTTGAATCATACAGACTTCAGTGACCCCTGACTCAAGTGCTCTAGCGCCACCAAGAGGTTGGCATTTGTGATTTTGAGTTAACAACTGTTGGATGGATTGTTCTTCACTTTAATACAGATTCATGTCAACCACCCAGGATGAACTGTAATAACTTTGGTGATTCCCTAACTTTTCATGGCGCCATCATCAGGTCAGAATTGCAATTTGTCCATCACTTTAATTTACTAAATGTTAGCATGCTAAACTAAAAATATAAACATACATGCTACAAATCACCATATTAGCATTGTGAGCTTGTTAGTATGCTGACTTTAGCATTTAGCTTAAATTAACCCTGTGGTTAATGCAACCTTGTGTAGCTGCTACCATGGCTGTAAGACTGCTGTTTCTCTCTCCATCCCTTGGCAAGTCAGAAGGAAAAGGCCGGCTACAAAGAAAGGCAGAGCAACACAGGCCAAATATAACTCTGGCAGTGAAAATGGAGTGAGAGCAAGAAGCCATTTCTTAGAAAGAGGGAGTAGGCTATATACAATTTTTAAACCTTTCTCATCTCTCTTGTGTCACTCCCTCACCTTGTATTGATTTTTTCATTCCAGTCTGAGAATGTGTCTCCATCTCTTATTTGTATGCAGCCTGCACTATTTTTGAGACATTCCAGTTAAAATACTTTTTATAGCTTGAGGAGAACCTTGCAATAATGCAGTTGAGGGATTCCTCCTACCCCACCCACATCCTCAACCCTTTTTCTCCTGCAGACACTGGCACGGCCAGGCAGAAACACAGATATGCGCACTCACACGCATACACCGACACACATACATACATGGAGGTAAACCAGTAATTACGGGTACCGTAATTGTGACTTAGCATTGTAAACTGCCGTGGCAGTGTTTCCAAGGAAGGTTTGTTGACTGTAGGATTATGACAAGGAACTTAAATGGTATGTGTTTATCTACATTCTGCAGCGGTGAGAGCTGCCGTTTAAAATATCCTCCAGGTTCTTGGTAATGGAGCCTGTTCAGGCTGTAAAGTTCAGTGGTCATCATCATCATGATCATCATCACTGTAACTGGCATCTTTTTGTCTGATCTATTTCCGTTGGTCATAAATACGAAACTATGGCATGCTCATGCTTGTGTAATGTTTGTGTTTCATCTATGTAGCTTGAGCTTCTGTCTACGGTAATGGTAGGCTATATTTAGAAAGTGCAAATTCTTATAAGACCAATCCATAAAATACTCACATCCCTTTTAGCTGGTTCCCACAGGGAAAACCATTAAATGCTGAGGTTATAGACTTGGTTACACTTAACTTAACATGTGCAACTTGCACAATTGTGATATAGAAACTGGAAGCCACCAGTGCACATACACTGAGAATGGACAGTGAACATCTTCCAGCAGGAAAAATGTACATATTCAGATTCTAGAGGTTAAAGGAGCAGATCCCTTTTTAGGGATTTTAATATGGTAATTGTACTTATTAGACATGTTTGGAGGGGATTTTTACAAAGGTGCCCACATGCATAACACCATGTAGTGGTAGTGTAGTAAACTTAAATCTTTATAGGTTATATAGACTTTTTATATACTGTGCATGGAATGAATTTAAGCCTCCCCCTTTACATTAGGAAGATGTCAAAATCACTACTAGATAGTATTACTTAATAATAAATGTGGAGATCTTGATATGTTTCCTACAATCTAACTTCTATTTCATTGTTAAACTTGTTTAATAAGTTGTTGTTTTTTGTTTGCCTTTGATGCTTTCTGAGGAGATCTATTGTTCACATGGCTCTGTTTCTTATTTTCTAATATATCTTAATATCAGACATTTAATACCTCCATGTCTCCATCTTGATAAAGGTTGGTGAGCTGTGTGAGTTCTAGTACTGATATGTTGTATTTTTACAATTATAGTGTTGGAAATAAACAAAACCTCATATCATGGGAATTAACTCAATGCAGTGTCGCAAAAACAACTTTGTGTGTGTGTGTGTGTGTGTGTGTGTTTTGTGTGTGTGTGTTTTGTGTGTGTGTGAGAGGTGGTTGTAATGAAGTCAAATATTTGGACACTGACTAATTACAATGGTAGTCTTGTGACATTATGTGGTCATATTTTCCATGGTGTTGAAAACAAGCTCTTGTTCTATACAGCTACTTGGTGTTAAACTGTGTGTGTGTGTGTGTGTGTGTGTGTGTGTGTGTATGTGTGTGTGTGTGTGTGTGTGTTTGTGCATACAGCAAGCAGACCATAACAGCAGGAAACTCAACATCAGATAAAAATTAAATCTATCATATTTTCTTTCTCTCAGCCCCCGGTTTTTAAATTCCCACACACAACCACAATAAATCCTCCCACAACAATATTTCCATTCATGCCACCACAAATCACATCATGAAAGACGCCAAGCTATTATTCCTCTTTTTGTGGTATTCGCAAAACTCAAATTCCCATGTCCCGAATTTCCATATCGTTCACATGAGTGGCAGATCAGCAGATTATTTTTCCCGCCCCGCTCTGAAATAAACAATGGCTGCTTTTCAAGACTTCAAAGTGCCAGAGGGGGTGAGATTGGGCTGTTGGGTGGCATAACATATCAAGGTGAGAGATTAAGACTTATCAGAGATTTCCTTTGAGAAAAAATGTTTCTCCCTCTTGCTACTGCTGGACTGAACAGCAACCAGTGGAAGCGGAAGGTATTCATGTGTTGCAACAGGGTCAGGGGGTCAACCACAGGTGATTTATGGACTAGGATGAAGACTATGATTTGCACATGTTGTCCTCTAGTTCTCGAAATATCTGCCTTTCATTTGTGCCCTTTGCCGCTCTTTTCCTCTTTGTGTGTTTGACCTAATGTAACCTCTAAACGGAAAAGCTAAACTACAGGAGAGTGTTAGCTTTCCAGGAAACAATCATTTCACACACCACTATACACATCACCACAGCTTTTGCAATAATATGGCAGAGGGAAAAACAAGACAAAATTATCTTTAAACAGTGTCATTGTTTTGTGGTGGATAGAGTTTCCAGCGTGAATCATGAGTGCAGAGTGCTGGGACAAGGTCAGCTAAAACTGACATGACACCAAATGCCATTCATTCATGAAGGTCTGGGTCATTCAGTCAGAAGACACAGCACTGCGGGTTCTGAGGGGAAGCACCTGAGTTATTGGGGAGGCAGAAACCCCATCATGGGTCAGGCAATACCCTACCGCCCCCCAGTGGTCATGGGCAAATGACCTTGGAGGTCATATCAATGCATACACCCAGTTAAATTTATATGAAAAAACAAACAAAATATATTATATTAAAAAGGTTTAGTGTGATCAAGTAATGGGAAATCGTATTTCTTACATAGCCTGTCCTCATGTTCATTTGATCTGACGTTGCAGGCAAGTTTAGGAAATAACTGAACACTGTACCAGAGAGCAACTGCCTTGATAAAGTGTTACAATCTTGCTAATTATTCATCAGCATGCCTCCACTGCTTCTGGCAAGCAGCAGTCAATGACAGAGAATGACAGGCAGCAAGATAAAGCAAACCTCACTGTGTACCTGTCTGACATAGTGTAACTATGAGTCATTTACAATGCCGTACGTGACAATGTTCACACATAACTATGACTTGACCCAAAAAACTCCACTGTAACACAGGGTAGGGGACTTTTGCGTCACAGTTTTGACAAGTAGATCTTTTCTTTGCCACGCACAAAGCCTCAACTGTGCTCATAATGGACTGAAAGAACAGCTGCTCACATGTCAGCTCCAAGACTGTGAACCAGGCTGAATAGTGAAAAAGGCCCTGTGCTGCAGGTGGCAGCGAGGTCTCAGTGTGGATGTGAACTTCACAGCACAGGTGTGGGCTCCCTTGGTGCAGGTGCACATCGGCCCCAGTTGTGCCAGAAGGACTCTGGTCGGGCTGTGCCAGTACAGCAGATGCTTTCTGCACCCTGAACTGTTTCTCACCAACACTGCAAGTGAGTGATTATGTCAGAGATTGTGGATCTCTGTCAGCAACATCTTCTTTCTGCCTCTGTCTCTTCACTCTCCAAAACATTAAAATTTAAATAGATCTTTGTATCTTTTCAGATGTCTTTATATAGATTTACACAACAGGCGACTAAGTAATATACACACACACCACACACATTCAGACCAGCTCCATTAGACTAAACTGTGCCCAGTCCCCAGAGTTAATGTTTAGACGCACTATGACTGCTGAGATATACGCAGCAGGCGGTGGGGACGCTGGGCTGAAGGTCAGCCCTACATGTGCTGTTTGATCTTTTCAAGCTAACAGCGAGCCAAATGACATGGATTTAAGAACCTGGGGGTGGGGGGCGGGCGCAGCAGGGGGTTGGTGAGGCAGCATAGTCTTCACAAGCGAGTGACCTACCTGACACATAGTTTTTACGTAAAAGGGACACAATCACCTCAGGAGAAGTAGGCCAATGAGCGAAGTAAAAAAAGAGAGAGAGTGTGTGTGTGTGTGTGTGTGTGTGTGGTGTGTGTGTGTGTGTGTGTATGTATGTTGTGTGTGTGTGTGTGTTGGCATTTATCACATTATGGGGACAGAAAATTGTTTACACAGTCATGTAATATGATAGTATGGAGATGAACAACTTAGGTCCCCAAAAGGGAAAACTGAAGTGAAGTGAATGCAGGAGTCCATCTGAAGGTCCATCAGGTCGTTTTACAGGATACATTTCTCATGTTGGCAATAGGTAAGTATAACAACAAAATTATAAAGATACTAGTTATAATAATTGTCAGTTGTTGTCCAATTGAAATACCTCTGTACCCTGATGCAAGTTTTATACCAAAATAAGCAAAGCTATCTCTATATGTGACTATGGAGAACACAAGTATGTAGCAAAACTACAGTATTCAAGAGTTGCAGAATGGTTCACAATAACTGTAAGGTATAATAATTAAAAATAAAAATCACATTTTCATTTATTTTTAATTCTTATATGTTATGCATATTACTGACGGGGGGACAAGAATTGTGATAAGGAAATGCATCAGTGTAATTAAATAGTATGCAGTGATTACATGAAACTAAACACTTGTTTTTCATATTTTTAATATAGTATAGATTTTTAGTTTTCTTGTGAAATATTTTAAGCTGACCACAGATGCAGCTGATGTTCATTCTTGTTGAATGCTCCCACCCTGTTTTCCCATTAGAGACACAGATGGATAAAGCTTCAAGTCCACAGGACATGGATCAACAGGTACATTCATGTTTAGCACTTAAGCTTTACTCCTGGAATCTTTCTGACTCACCTTCTGCTGATTTTACTTTCCTTTAAGCAGGTAAATAAAGGAAGTTGTTTATTATGATGGTAATCTATTGTGAATCAGAAGTGCCAAGCAGTTTTATATAATGTATCCTGGAAGCTAATGGTAATTGGATTTAAGGACAGATTGTAACCTTTATAGGGATGTTCCTTTTAATAGAATATCCCCCTGTTCTAGGACATTCATGACATCCCCAAAACACACCTTGCGTCAATGTTTGAATAGAAACTGTGTTTTAGGTATTATTAGGTAGACAAACTATAGACAATTGGTCCACATAAGGAACCTCGACATGGTGTGTGATATGTCCCCACTAAGCTTGTTTAATTCAATATGTGTGAAATCAGACAGAGGTTGATGGAGCAGGAGGAATTTTTGTATTAGAATTTTATATTTTTCACCAAAGTATTGTGCCTGTTAGCATGTATTTAACTTTAGAGATGTGTCATTAAGAAAATACAGTATTTTAATTAAATATTGCAGTGATTACATCAAACTGAACAGTTGTTTTTACATATTTTTAAATGGTTTTCTTGTGAAATATTCAGAGATGACCACCAATGTAGCTGATGTCATTCTTGTTGGACCCTTCCACCCTGTTCTCCCATTAGAGACACAGCTGGATAAAGTCCACAGAACACGAATCAACATGTCCATTCATGTTTAGCACGTTAGCTTCAATCCTGGAATCTTTCTGACTCACCGGCTGCTGATTTTACTTTCCTTTAAGCAGGTAAATAAAGGAAGTAAGTTTATTATGATGGTAATCTATTGTGAATCAGGAGTGCCAAGACGTTTTATATAATGTATCCCGAAAGCTCATGGTAATTGGATTTTAGGACAGATTTGAACCTTTACAGGGATATTTCTTTTGATAAAATATTACTCTGTTCTGTATTTAACTCTAGAGATGTGTCAATAAGGAAACACATCAGTCTAAATAAATAGTACGCAGTGAGTACAAGAAATGTGTTCGTCTTTTCACATTTTTAGGCTTTTTTAGGCTTTCTGATTTTCAAAATGTAAAAAAAAAAAATGTAAATGCCTAACCACCCAAAGGCAAAGGTAAATTTGGATTGTACTAATTTTTTGAAGTAATTTTCAAGTTAGGCTTTTGACAGTGTATATAGTGTGTTTGTAAATGAAATTGGTAAGAAAGTTTGATCTAATAAGCTTAGAAGTATAAAAATATGATATAAATGATTTGATTTGATACAATGAGTATGTGCCATACCACCTCCGAAAGTAAAGACAATGATTCTAGCATTAAACCAAGGACAGAACAAGTCTTCAATGAGTCTCCCAGTCCATAACATCACCTTGTGACCTTTGACAGCAACAATCACATCAGAAGTCACTGGAGCAGAAGAACCCTGTGCAAGTGTTCTGCATTACAGCCTACAAAAGGAAAGTGTAGTGTAAAAAGTATGGAGATAACTAATGAAGGCAGGTACTATAGATGTTGTTTACTTTAAGATCTCTCCCCAAAACGCTTGGCTGTGTCCTGAAAGTGTTGAATGCATTTTCTCTGCTTAAAAATACATTTGCAAACAGTTTTTCAAGTGCTTGCACTGTATACATTCAGTGTTTTCTTTCAGAAGTGAGAGAGACTAAGCAGGATTCATAAAAAGTAGAAAAGAAAAGGGTGGTCCCCACAAGTGATGATCAAAAACTTGGTCCCCATTCCAGATGGAAACCAGTATGTGTGTGTGTCTGTGTGTTTGTGGTGAGGCTCACACTAATAGAAACTTGAAAGATTTCCAGCAGATATTTGATATGCATTCACACAGCAACAATTTGGTAACTTGATACCATTTGAGCCGCTGCTGATAATGCATCTATTTTTGGGTAAAGCCACATAATGAAACACAGCATGATGCTGTAGAGACTGACAAGATTAGTTTGCAAAAAGGCTTTATGTGTGGGGGTGGCCAATAAAAATAGAGACGTGATCGGTCAACAATGCTTCTCGTAACCTTCAGTCTATTCTGCAAATACACGTGCATGATTTTCTGTGCTATTTTTGTTTGTGTCCATCAGCAATTTGACTTTTCATCATCTCTTCTCTGTCAGCTTGTCTGTCACCGAGACCACTTTCGCCTGCCGCCTGTCAGTCTTGTCACTTGTTCGTATCATTGTGATTAACTGTGATTAACTGTATCTGTCTCTAAGTAAATGTGTCCTGAAGGAGGGGGTCATAGCTTGTCAATGATAATTTCATTTACACCAGTGAAACCACCATGGTTTGATTTCTGCTCGTTTTAGCACATACTAAAACATAAGTCCTGCTAAACCACAGGGGCTGTTTCAATAGATTATTAGCCACACTAGCATGCTAAAATGTTGTACAGACATTCATGGTTTGCAGAGAATGAATCCTTATGACTTTGGTGATCCCTGACTTTTATGCTCCTGTCCATCTAGTTGACCTTCCTTGTCACTATAACCATAATGTTATTACACACACTACAATTCAACAAATATCCTGAATAGCTCCTTCTTTTGGATACATGCAAATACTGTGTATACCAGTCAGCCTCTGACACACACACACACACACACACACACACACATGCATACCAGCAAAACACACTTGCCAAAGAACTCCACCTGCTCTTTCGAGTTCTTTCCAACCATTCTCCTTGTAGCCAGATCCTGCTGCTGTGTTGGCTGTGCTCTGCTCCAGTCAGTGAAAGAGAAGATGGGATTTTGTTCTGCTGCCCAGAAAGGCTTCGGGATCTGACATGGAAATCTCAGACAGGGAATACTGTGTAACATAGGAATACAGTGAGGGAATGGGGTGACCACACACACTCTTGCAGATGTACAGTATGTCGGCAGGAAGGTAAATGTGGTCACAGTACCCTGTGGGATCCAGGATATTGAAGATTTGTCTGTACAGGAGAGTAGATGGTGAAATGCAAAGAACAGAGAGAAAATGAGACCAATGTGTGAGAGTGTTAGTGCAAAGTTACAGGGAAAGAATGAGACCATGACAGAGTGTGTGTGTGTGGTCAAGTGTGTATGAGAGAGAAACCAGTATTGGCTGCAGTCTCTGACTTTGACCCACACAGGCTGCCAGTAAGCAGGCAGCTGACAGCCTGGCCAGTTGCCATGTGAACCCAACGCCTCGGCAACGTGCAGCCTGCCTCGTCGACACAGCAGCGTCGTGGAAACAGTTACCAGGCGCGTCTGGTTTACTGAGTCAACAGCAGCCACTGGTGGACAAATCCAGACATTCATTCATAAAATTCATGACCACATAAGTATTTCACATGAAGTTTGGTGGTTGTAGACATAGAGGTAAAAACTGCTAGTTCATGGAAATATTTTGCCCAAGTGATGAGACATGAATGAATCAGTAACTGTATCCCTTCACATGTGCAGACATAACACATTTTAGCCATCATGCACACATATTTCCACAATTCCCTGACTATACGTGTCTTTCTGATGCACCAGCAGATATATCCGCACATCCTCACTCCAGCTGAAACAACAGCGTCTCACACAGCCAGCAGGACATCCTCTGCTGTAACAGCCTATAGGGCAGAACAGGACAGAACAACCTTTACCACCAGGCATCCAGTCCAGAGACCCAAATCAATTTAATGCCCCAGTACTTTTGGATTAAAGGAGAGTTCACACAGTGAGTCTCTAACAAGCACACTGTCCAACAGAAGGGAAAAGTGTGTAATGTATCTAAAATTGTGTTTGTTATATCACACAAAGTAGTTCATCTAATCATAATGTAATAGAAAAACAGTAACACCCGACAAACTTGCTCTGCTAAATTGTAACTAGCCAAGCTTAGTGGAGTATCAGTAATTGTTATCTCTGCAGCCTCTGACTCTGGTGGAATTCACGTGATGTGGTTAAGCTAATGGTACCTTTAAATTATGTATTAAATGCATTTGATTCTACATTATAGCACATTATTAACATAATGCACAAGAGAGCTGACCTCAGCCTAAAAAGACATAAAAAAGATCATATGACTTATATAACTGTTTGGCTAAAAGCCTTTAAATTTGAAAATCCCTTTTCTCAACTTTACTGTCTCTTTGTTCAGTGTTTTCTATACATATTTGGATAGGATATTTAATAATATTTAATTGAAGGTTTGAATGGGCCAAACAGTAAGATAACATTACAGTGGGATGGCATAACAGTGCTTAACACCTTTTCTGTCTTCGGATCAGACCTTCGTATGGTGGTCATGAATCAGCAACCAGCCATGCAGACAGGCAGCATTGGAGGTAGTGATGTCATCACCAGGATGAGCTGAAGAACACAGTGCCAGTGTTTTCTTTGTGTCTGTGCATGCAAGACATTGCGCTACTAAGATTCTCACAGGCTTCGAGACTCAAATGTGTCAAAACTGCAGTTATTGAGACAATGCACAAACAGGAATATGAATGTTAGACACCAAGGAAGACACAAAGGAGACACACTCAATTACTTTTTTTTTCTGTGGCAGTGGAGTTTTGAGTGTGTGTGTGCCCTCCTTTGAGACCATGCATATATCCTGACCTATATATAAAGTCCTGTGCACATCCTATCCATCCCAGTGCTGTCATGACGGTTCCGCCCCCCTTACATCTGGTCTAGATTTGAGAGGCGCACGGCAGAGAGTGTGACTAGCAGCGTGACAACAAACGCGTGTGTTGGCGGAAGGAGGGGGGATCAACCCCATGATTTGAATCAGGGGTGCTTGTTTTGGTGTTGGGGAGGGGGGTGTACAAAGACGAGAGTGGCAACTGCGCCTCTCTGCAGCTGTGGGCCTACGTGAGCATCGGCAGGAACGCTCTCGCTCCTCATCTCACCCCCCTCCCTTACTCATTTTCTCTCTCTGTCTCATCTCTCACGGTCCACCCTTCCTTTGCTCATTTGCAGCTTCTAATAGACTTTTGACAATGCTCCCCCCTCGCCACCCTCCTTCTTCTTTAGCTCAAATCCTCTCTTTTTCTCTATCATAACTCCCTCACTTCTCTCCCCGCGTCATGTTCCCAAATGGAGGGGACCTTGACAGTGAGAGATGTGTCGTGTTCGGCCAGCCAACGGATATCTGAGATGACTGAAAGGAAAAGAAAGGAACGCAAAGATCGTCTTTCCCACACACACACACACACACACACACACACACACACACACACACACAGAAAGATACACACAGCCGATCTGGCCTGAAATGACCTAGAAGGGATATGTGTGTGTGTGTGTGTGTGTGTGTGTGTCAAGTAAAACAACTTTACTCATGTCATACGTACGCACAGCAGTAGCATGCATGCCAATGCACACAGTCATGTGACTACTCTAGTATCTCAAGACTGTGTGCAAACACAGGGCTTTAAGGCCAAGGTCAGAGGTGATACTATGCACAAGATTGAGCAGAATGAGACAAGGAGGAGGAGAAGGGAGGAATGAAGATGAGGAGGCAGAATGAATACAATGAAGAATTAACAGCTGATGGACGAAGGAGAGGAGAGGAATGAAGGACGAAATGAAGTACACAGAGTTTATACATTGTTGTGTGTGTTGTGTGAAAATGGGAGATGGTGATGCCAGAGGAGAGTAAATCATAACAGAGAGATAAAGGACTGAGCCGAATGGGCTGACTGTCCTTGTGCTCTTCAGCAGGTGCATGTTTTGGCAGTGGATGGGGCTGGAAGGCCCTGTTGTCGTGTCCATATAGCCTGAAGAGCAGCGCTGACCTCTGCTGGCTAAATATGGATGTGTGCCAGTGTCTATGTTAGCCAAATGATCATGTTTTCCTCTCTCTGTATTCATTTTCTGTACATTATACAAACTAATCTGTGGTTTAAGTTTCTACAAAACCAATGTATCTTTTGCTGAAAAATATATAATGAGCCACTCATTATACTTTCTGGCTACCGTATGCTTGTTTGGCTTTATAAACTGCACTATGAATACTGATTAAAGCGTTTTTTTGTTTAAATCTCTGAAATTCTGCAAGTTATTGATGATCAAAAGTTATTTCATTTTAGAAAAACGTACAGTGTACGAGTTTAGTTAACACATATTACATGTCAATTCAGAACCAAAACTTAAAACCACAAGTTGAGACTTACCTAGGATTTGGGAAGCTAAAGTAAATAACAGCCTATAACAATTCCTGGAATACATTAACTTGAAAAGTCAGAAGCTGAACTGAAAGCATATCTGATCCGATAAAGTGCTGACAGAGTAAAAACACTGCACTCTCCAGCTGAAAGTGCAGTACGTTCATATGTTTGTGTGAAATGTATGAGCATCAGCTGTCTCTAAGGAAGACTCAACAGGATCCGTCAGTGTTATTTAGGCTTGGGTTAGGGCCACTTCCCTAAAACATACATTTGTCCATATTAGGAGTGCTAACACAGGTAATCACTGATGGGAGACCTTCTTGCAAGAGTCCAGTAGCAGCACAGTGTTGTTATGTATACATTTATTTTAAAAAGCCTGAAGAACAAAAGTAACATTTTTACTGTGATGAGGTCATTCTAGATCAAGATGGTCCTACATGATAAAATACAAACGTTTACCTGATTGAAAAGTGAAACAGAAATTTATTTCAGTGAAGACAAAAACACACAATTCACTGAATCACTTCTTATAAAAAAATCTTCATTTCCTAAACACACATTCATAACAATCATAATTTTGGCAATCTCATCTGAGTTAATAAAATCCATCATCAGCTCTCATACGCTGTGAATAACAGGAACACGTGTCCCAAATCCTTACATTTGTCACTATAATATAAAGTTTGATTGATACTGCAGATTTCAGATTAGTGCCTGTCCCTGAGCACACAGTGATTCCATGACTGGGAATAGATAGTGCCGTGCTTGAAAGCTGAAACAATTTACACCTATTTATTGGCACTTCATGGTTAAAATCCTTTGAACACCCGATGACGTACAGGTGAGGTCTTGTTAAAATTTATCAAGAGCCACTGAACCAAGGCAGAGACAGTGATGTGATTATTAGATTATGAAGTTCAATCAGTGAGCGGTCAGAGGAAGACACGAGGAATGGTGTTTTCATCATCATCGTAGGCAGATCCCTGGAGTCTGCCACCATTGTAGAAGTGGCGGAGGTTCAGTTTGGCGGGCGCCGAGACATGCCACATGACCACACCTGTGGGGTTCACTGACACCACAAAGTCAGTGGAGTCTTTCAGTGTCATTGTCTTGTCAGTGAAGACATCAAAGATCTGAGGGAGAGTGAAAGAGAAAATGTTTTCTTCTGCCATATTCATCCAAATTGGGTTGGCAAACTTCAAAATAATGGAGTGGATCAACACTATGCTGTAAGTGCAACAAATTACTTCAGTAATCCATTAATATATTTTATTTGTTATTATTATAACTTATTATTATGGATATTATGGATAACAGAAATAGTGCTCGTTGACTAGGACAGGATTGACGTTGAGAGAGAGTGAAATTATCAACGAATGGACAACTTTTGAACCATTTGTGCAATTGGCCTACACGTCTGAATTTAATGTCTCCATATTGAGCCGACAGAAGTAGACCAGAGATGATATATCGCCTGCCTGAGTCTTAAAGACATACCCTGGGCGCCCGGTTAGCTCAGTCGGTAGAGCTGGCGACCCATATACGCAGCGGCCCCTCTCTCTGCCCCCTTTCCTGTCTCTGTCAAATAAAGGCATAAAAGGCCAAAAAAATAATACTTTAAGAAAGACATACCCTGTAGCTGCCAGTTGCGTAATTGAGTTTGCTGAGGGAAGTCTTGTAGCGGTAGGGCATGTCAGTGCGACGACTGAAGAATACCAGTGCGCTGGCATTGTTTGACAGGGGACGGATGAACACTTGAATGCCACTCTTCTCCTGGAGGAAAGAAAAGAACGAGGAAATGTGAATGACTCAGAATGAGAAGACGTGTATATTTGAACAGCAGAGGATAGAAAAAAAATTAAACACAAAAGTCAGAACTCAGTGTAATTGCAGACTGCAACCAATTTGACACAAAATGCCGTATCTTAAGCCAGTGTTTGGTTTGTCTGTTCTGAGCAAATGCACAAAAAAATTTTTGTATCTTCAGCGCTTGCAAGAGGTGGTAAGATCCATGAAAAAGTGCATCACCTTCACAATGCGTCTTCCCTGGATGCCCATGGGGTCCTGGTTGATGCTGATGATCATTTTGTTCTGCAGGATGCTGCGGGCCCCGCTGCTGATGGTGCGTAAATCGTTGGACATGAAAAGAGGAGCGGCCATAATCGCCCACAGAGCCATCTGAGACTGGGACTGGTCCATGCTGAGGCCGAAGTCTCCAATAACCAGCTGTGGAGATCATAATCACACAATCAAGGAAGATTAAAGTGAGATTTCAAAGTCAAGAGGTAGAAAAAAAGAAAGGGGAAAGGAAGGTCTGTATTTTCTGTATTTTGGCTTTCAGAATGTGTTCCAGTATTATTTGAGGGTCCTCACAAGGAATGGTAAGTCAGTTTAGTCTCTAGTAAATGTCCAAATTATACTTTTATTTCCTAAACTTAATTATTTTATAATTGATGTTGGTTTGCTTTTCTGTCAGTAATGAGGTCCTAGGCCATATGCTAAAGGCTTATGTGCCGAAAAATACTTCAGTAAAGTAAAGAGTAAATAAGTAAAAGTAGCAAAAAAATATAATGTCAGTTATTATATTGGTTAAACTGACCATATCAGGGTCGTTCCACCTTCCAGGTCCAGCTGCAGGTATCAGGACATCCTGGTTCTCAAAGAACCAGTCAATAATGTTCAGGACACTGTCCCAAGAGTCCTGGATGTCGCCATAGTTACGCCACAGGTTGCAGATCTTGCCCAGTTGAGTGTAGTTTACCTGAAAACATAAATCAGTTTCACATGGTTAAAGACTGTGGATTTACAGTATTAGAACATGATCCTAACAACAGAGTTCTTCCCTGCCACAGTGAGACTCTTGGCC
>NW_023340246.1:9519015-9524838 GCF_004916995.1 Morone saxatilis
GTTCCTATGTGTGCAAGCACAAATAGCAAATAAAGTTCTTGAATTTTGAATCCACTCTAGAATATATATTTTCATTGATATATGTACAGCCATGACTGAAGTTTTAAAGTTTTGTGTGAATGATATAAACTTGATTATACCTTAGGTGGCAGGCCACCCTGGTAGGCAGGCCAGCTGCAGGAGTAGCCAATGGGACGGCCCGTAGCATTTAAAGCCTCTGACATGAGAGGGTAGCCTGTCCAAAAGAGGAACAAAAGTAAAGATCAAGTCAACAAGTTCACCAGTAACCACAACATTAGTCACCGGTTCTGTTCTTACCCTGCTCTTGCTCTGTGGCATTAGAATAACAGCCGTCAAATTTAAACATATCCACCTCCCAGTCAGCAAAGGTCTGAGCATCTATCTTGATCTTGTCCAGTGTGGTGCCGGGGTAGCCACCACAAGTGTGTGTGCCCATGTCCCCGTAGATCCCCAGCTTAAGACCCCTGTCGTGCAGGTAGCGTGAAAGTTTAGGGATGCCTCCTGGAAACCTGATGACGAGTAAGGAAAAAAAGGCAGTTATGATGTTATACTAGATCATACTTATGCTGATGCTGCATACAATACAGCATACACTGCACATTAGTGAAAATTACTGTCATATGACTGTCACATTGTTATCACCTTGTTTTATTGACTTAGAGGCTTCGAAGTTATAGATTATTGTTTGCACTGAGAAGCAACGGCTCTGTGTGTGTGTGTGGGTGTGTCGGTCTGTGTGAGTATTCAGTACATACGGGACCATTACCTTTTCGGGTCTGGCTGCAGCCGTCCCTCCTTGTCTCTCTCCATGGAGGACCAGCAGTCATCTATGTTCACATAGACGTATCCGAGTTCCCTCCAGCCGTCCTCTGAGAGTCTGTCTGCCATGTCAATGAACAGATTCTCACTGAAAGACAGACAGAAATGTGTCATTAAAAGGTGGAATAAAGAGCAAACACATCTGATGCAAATAATAAATCTGCAATAGATGTTTTTTTTTGGATAAACACTTGCTCATTTACACATACAGCAGTTACGGAGCAACATGAGCATTCATTTGGAGTCATGTTTCTGTCCACCTGATCAATGTTGAGTCAAATATGCACTCTCTTTTAGCTCTGTTTTATGTCTCTTCCACCTCCTGAGGGAAATATCTGGCTCTTTAGCTGCTAAACGCTCCACTATGTTCACCAGCTAGATGCTAACTGTGTTTGTCTGCTGTTTTGGGCTAAGCAAGTAGGTGTGCAGTGGGTTTTTAAAGTTTTGTTGAAAACAAAAAATGAACCAAAACAGTCAAGTTGTGGGTCCAGATGGCTAAACAATGAGCTGATAAAACACCATAAAGCCAAAGGGAGCAGCAGATTCAGGTGATAATTCTCTGTTGGTTTATCACTACGCGCAAAGCCCCCTTTTGAAAGCATTTGTTGCATGTAATAGCTAATAGCAAATTCCACCCCAAATAGCAGCTGCCCTTAAAGAAGACGCTTTAGTGAGATCACAGAGTGTAATATTCATTTTAATGGTGGCTTGCCTGATGCAGTTCTTGGGATCGTGTTCACAGTCAATGTCACAGCGGAATCGCTCCCATGCCAACCAGCCCATGGGAGGGGTCCTCATCACTCCATTGTCGAGGGCGAAGGTGGCCACAGAGAGGGCAGAGGCGAAGAGAAGCACCGCCGAATGCATTCCTACAGAGGAAAAAACACTTGAAGCTGAATCAGATGTCAGTGCTGTATGCTCACTGACGTTACAGGTAAGGTTTTCTGGGTGTGTACAAGGTTATAGCCACCGTGTTTATACTGTCATTGTATTTGAGTGGCAAGCATCATCACTCACAAGCACACACAACCACACACAACCTGAGTCTCACCTGACTGGGTGTGATCAACAACCCGCCAGGTGACCTCTCCCATGATTTTGTCTCATGTCACCTGACTAACCCTAACCTCAGTAGGCTACTTATTATAGAAGACATAAAGTTCTTACAACTAGGCACATACAGTACAGGTGGAAATAAGCCATACCATAAAGCACAACATTGACTGTAAGATTCCTGTTCAAACCTGCTACTAAACTGAAGCTTTTCTATTATTAAGCAAGCAGCATTCAATAACTGACTAACTAAACTAATTGTATCCTAAAAGAAAATGAAAATGGATTTTTTTTTTAAATGAATAGTACACCTGGTTTGACAGCCAGTGTTTGCTGGCATGTATCCATATATTTGAGATCGTGAAAACATGAGCTCACTTACTTGAATTCTCAGTTATGGGACTGCAGACGAAAGAGGGTCGAGTCTCCTCCACTCTCTGATCCTCTGCTCTCACTCACTCCGCTCCGATCTTTAAACAAATCCCGTAATAAACTATCTCTGACAGACTTTAAAGACATAAACGGGGATTCTCCAATAGGAAATGAAACAAAGGGTCACATGACGAAGCGGCACAGTTAGTCAGCTGACTAGAGAGCCGGAAGGAAACGGGAGGGGAAGAGCCGGGCCGCGTACCATTTTTTTTGTTTTCCTCACCTCAGTTCATTTGTTTGTCTTTGAAAACAACTTGCAACAACAACGGTTGACAGAGAGCTAGCAGAAGCACTTGTTATGGTATTAAAAAACAACATCACTCTTTCACTGCTTGTCTTTTTTAGCAAGTTGTTTAATTCATTAGGGAGACCGCATAAAGTATGTAGGTGTAATTACTAGCAAGTCATTTATAAAAAGATGTCTGTTCCTAAATTTCTAATAAATCATCTCCAAAAGTAGTGTTGGTGGTTTAATCCCCTTAATTTTTTTTTACATGTCAGATTTCTCTTCCTTTAATTCTTTTTTAAATTATGATGTTTGACTTTTCAACAAAATTTATATTTGTTATTCACATAAAAAAACAGGTGACTAAATGTAACTTAAGTGTATGTGATGTACTCTTAGCTGTGATCAATGTACTATGAATAAAGTTGACGTTAAAACAAAGCATCAAAAGTTGTCAGTCACCTATAAAAGTTAAAAACTAGTTAATTCATAATAAGAATGACTGATTGAAGAAATCTTGTATAACACACTATAACTAAACACTAGAAGTTGTAACCAAGTTAACAGCCTATTGCAATTTTAAAATTTAAATCCTGTTAAAGAAGTTACAGCTTAATAAACTGACAGAATACAAAAAATAGCTGCTGAAAGTGCAGTACAGTCATATGTTTGTGACCTGTATGCACCTCAATAGTATTATTAGGCCTTTGACGGAACTTGGTTTTTGGGTTAAAGTCATTCCAGTAAACATGAATTTGTATATAACAGAAGTTCCAACGTAGCCTGAAGTGAGCCCCACCAAGTGCACCTTTACTCTGATGAGGTAACTCGACATCGAGGAAGTGCATTGTCTAACGAGCACCGCTACACCTAAAAGATTTCAAATCTGATGAAACAAACCATTTCCCAGTTGAAAAGACAAGAAGTCACAGAACAATAAACCCACAACACAATTTTTTTTTTTAAATTAGATTCACAAGCCATTCAGAACAGTGGAACAACATCTTGACAGACAGTAACTATTAAAATGTAAACAATCAGAAGACCTAGCCTGGCAGTGGCCTTTATTATTAACTGTGCTTTTTTGGAACAGCCCATGTTTTTTTTTTTTTCCCCCTTCAGCTTTGGCAACTGACATGATATCTGAGATTAGTCCTTTGAGTACCTGATGATATACAGGTGAGGTCTCAGTAAAAACAATCTTATCAAGAGCCACAGCACTGAGGCAGAAACTGATGCAAATATTACATGATAAAGGTCAGTGAGCAGTCAAGACATTGAGGAATGGCGCCTTCGTCGGTAGAAGCCTGGAGTTTTCCACCTTTATAGAAGAGATAGACGTTCAGTTTGGTGGGAACAGACGTACCACATGACCACACCTGTGGGGTTTACAGGCACCACAAAATCAGTGTAGTCTTTCAGCGTCATGGTCTCGTCAGTGAAGACATCAATGATCTAAGGGACCGTATAATAACAACAGAAGTATGCATCTAGTTAGCAAACTCCAACATAAAGACAGGCATCATCCTTTGTATTCAGAACTTCAATGTTACAGTACAGTACAGGTTCAGCACAGATAATTAAGACATACCTTGTAGCGGCCAGTGGTATAGTCAAGTTTGCGGAGGGAAGTCTTGTAGCGGTAGGACATGTCATTGCGACGGCTAAAGAATACCAATGCACTGGCATCGTTTGACAGGGGGCGCCAGAACACTTCCATGCCACTCTTCTACTGGAGGAAAGAAAAGGACGAGGAAATGTGAATGACAGAATAAGACTAACCCTAACCCTAACCCAGAGGCCAGAAGAAAATACTTTAATGAACTGAAGAGGGTTTTGGCTTTTTTATTAGGATCCATGAAAAAGTGCATTACCTTCACAATGCGTCTTCCCTGGATGCCCATGGGGTCCTGGTTGATGCTGATCACCATTTTGTTCTGCAAGATGCTGCGAGCCCCACTGCTGATGGTGCGCAAGTCATTGGACATGAAAAGAGGAGCGCCCACAGAGCCATCTGCGACCGGGACTGGTCCATACTGAGGCCGAAGTCTCCAATAACCAGCTGTGGAGGTCAGAATCACACAAGATGACATATTTTATACCTAAAACCTTTTTTTAGACTAGCCACTGTGGCCTAAATTCATACTAGAATTCTTTACAGCAGGTACTACGTACTCTAGTATAACATTTTAGCAGTTAGTATACAGATACACTACTAATGTTTGCAAGTTTGGAATGTCACTGCTGAGTATTTTGCTCCTTTCCATTGTGAACACACTGGATACTTAAAACCTGCTCAGGTTGTATCCTAACCTTAGGGACAGACCATATAGTAAATAATGAAGCCTATGATGTGACGAAAAGGGGAAGTTGTTCACACCATATCAGGGTCATTCCACCCTCCAGGTCCACCTGCAGGTATCAGGAGATCCTGGTTCTCAGAGAACCAGTCAATAATCTCCAGGACACTGTCCCAAGAGTCCTTGACATCATAGTAGTTACGCCACAAGTTGCAGATCTCGCCCAGCTGAGTGTAGTTTACCTGAAAAGAAATCAGTATCACATGGCAGAAGTAAGAGTCCATTTCCACTGGGAATGAACTACAATGGACAAAAATGACTTTTATCCGGAAACATCCAATGGTATACAAGTTTATGGATCTGTAACCAGTATCCAGATCTATGTATATCAGATCATGTGAAAATAAAATCTGTAATCTTCTGCATACGGACAGTATCTGTCCGTATGCAGTTAGGCCCAGAAATATTTGGACAGTGACACCATTTTCATAATTTGGGCTCTGCATGCCACCACAGTTTTTGATCTTAATCGTCAGTTTCAAGTCCTTTTCAACACAGCATGATGTTCATTTAAAGGTGTAACTTCTGATCCTATTTAGAGGAAAATAGACGATAAAGCAGTTTATGCTTTAGGACGGGGCCTGTGATTGAAGTCTGTGGCGACCCTGTCAATCAAGCTACAGTGACTCTATCTACTGCACTGTACATTTTAGCCCCGACATAGAAAAACTTATTAGGAGTCGGCTGTTAATATTTTCCGGTTAGTACATTTGTTTTAGGCAAAAATAGCGTCTCCTGATTGCAGCAGGGTTAGCTCAAACAGTGGCATCGGCAGCTCACAGTGGCATTTCTGATGCAGGTGGAGATGCCAACGATTTTCCTGAGATGCACGGCATCTTTCACGTTTATATAGGTATTTCAGGGTGGCAGTCTAGGATGACGATCACTGCCCGCTGTACGGGTTGTCCGGTT
>NW_023340246.1:9524863-9529555 GCF_004916995.1 Morone saxatilis
CGGTTCACCGTAAGATCCATGGCAAATTTCGCGTATGGTTTAACGGTGAAACACGGTGACACTCAAAAAATAGATACAAAAACATAGCCAGCAGACATGGATACCACGTTGTTCCACTACTCATTATAGGAGGGCCTACTAAACAAACCATTATACAACCACAGCCAGTGTACTGTAAAGAGAGAAAGATCCGACTGCAGCTGGCAGCTGCTTTGTAGAATACTATGCTATTTGAGAGTGTATGTGCGAGCATTTTATAAATGCTTAACCAACTGCCAATATCAGACTTGGTAGCATGCAATGGCTTGATTTTACTGCACCAAATGTGAAGAAATTCAACAATAATCCATATTTGTCCAACCACGTTAGCATACTTCGTTCTCTGCTGCGCTTTGCTTCAGCTGGTGTAGCAACTGTCATAGCAGTGTTGTGGCAATCACCATGCTCAGAATATTAACAATTAGCCATGTTGTTGAGTGGGTCGAGACACGAAACATAACGGAATGAAATTTCTTATTTTGACACACCATTTTTAGCCAACCTATATATATAATCACTGCATGATGGAGATTTTTCAGGCTTTGCGAAATTTGTCGCAAACTTCAAGCTGCAACACATGAAGAAGACAATAACTATCGTTCACACAAATGCGAAAATTAAATATCAAAATCAACTATTCGGATCCTGTGGCGGTTATTTCATTATACTTCATTTTTTTGATTTCTTAGCAAACCTAAATCAAGTACAATGATAATAATAAAGTACAAAATGAAATCGCTTAATTGCTCTTTATATAGGTATCAGATTCCTATAAAGGTACATAATTTACCGTTTTTATATGTCAGTATATTGAATATTGAAAAGAACGAGATGATACACGACCACCAGATTTCATTTTTCTCAGCGAGAACATAACAGACTGTGGAATATAGAGAATATTGCAAATATTGTAATAATCAAAAGAAAACCTGGGAATAAGAGGAATGGCAACAAATAGGGTCATGAACAATAGCTACCAACTATCTGATATATGGCAGTGTTAACCAGTTTTAATGCAAATTCGTGTATCTCTCTAGCAGATGCTCCAAGACCAGCTGTCACTGCCAGGTTCTTTTGGCCTCTACAGCAAAGATTCTGGCTCTTTCGGGTTGAATAACTATCATGGTATATTAGGTGAGGCTTGTATGAGTAGTGGGTCGGTTGTCGTGACACAGCCCTTGTTTGCCACGCTAGTTTGTATTCATACCTTGAAAAAAATTTTAATAGATCGGCGAAATTGTTGCCATTGCATCTTACGGGTGAACTGCGCAGCCCATCTGCGCAGCTGCGCCTGCGCTTCCTATATAGAATTTTGACCACCTGATCAATTACCAGTATACACACGGCGAAAGATTGCCCTGGCATCTCAGGAAAAATCGCTGGCATCCTCACCTGAAATCAGAAGGAAAATTGCTACTGCTGCATAATATGTTAAGGCTGGCGAAAACTTTGCGGGGTTGAAATGGGCCCAAGCTGTTCTTTGAGCCCTAACACCCCTGGCTGCATATACTAGCGAACGCTATGTTTTTAGCCTAATTAATCGAAAAATAGTCATTCTGTAACCGTGAATGAAGGCAAATTTATTTCATAATAACAGTTCAGGATTTTCACATTAAACACTAATGGATTTATTTCCTATGAGCTCTCGGGACTCCATAAATAGTCAATCTTTTCATCTCATTATAGAAATTACAGTAAGAATTTGCAAGTAATAGTCACTGTAGCCTTGATTGACAGGACCGTCTAAAAGCAAAAACTGCTTAACGTTATTTTCCTCTAATCTGAAGAGATTCTCGGAAGCAAAGCATTTACACTCCTTTTATGAATCGCAATGACATCATGCTGTGTGAAAAGACTTGAAACTGACATAAGGGATCAAAACCATAGAAAATTTTTTAAGTGAAGTGATTAACTCAGTCAGGTGGGTGAAATCCTTATTACCATAAATAAAATTTTCATTTAATACTTGAATGTTGAGAATCCTTGAGAAAAACTTATTTTGCCATTATTTCTGATGGAACTGGGCTTTCTTTATCCAGTGAAGTCGCCCTCTGCTGGCTGTTGGAAAGAATGCAGGCTTACTCTGCACTCGATTGCTTCTTCCTTAAGGTTTGACCCGTCTGTGACCTTAAAAGTGAATCTTGTGGATTGAAATTGAATTTAGAGAACTGAATTTGAATTTTTTTAGTGAGGCACCAAATACAGTTTCAGTTGCAAGTGAATTCAGATTCATAATATTATATTCAGTTTCAAGTTTATTGGAATTCAGTTTCAAACCTTAATAAATTCAAAATTATTAAATTCAAATTCAGTTTTTTATGCAATTATTCAAGTTGAGCAATTCAGATTCAGTTCTAAATTTAAAAAAAAATACAAAAATAAAATTTGTTTTGGTTCAAACTGGAGCACAAGTGAAAGGACAGAGCTCAATAACTGCCCTCGTCCTGTGTGTGTCCAACAGTATCGGTGGGGTTTGAGTATGAGTCCTGCCTGGACCTCATCCTGTGGGAGAAGAGAACGGCCATTTTGCAAGGCTACGAGCTGGACGCTTCCAATATGGGAGGATGGACGCTGAATAAACATCACATCCTGGACCTACAGAACGGTAGGAGCTGTGACATGTCCACTCTAGAGTTTAATTTTATCCTGAAATTGAATAGTCTGAAACAAGCTACTGAAACTATATATATTCTCTCTCTCTCTCTCTCTCTCTGTCTCTCTCTCTCTGTCCACATCATTAACTGGTGCATTATATGACTCAGAATAAGAGGACAAAGCTAATAGCGGTTTAAAAGTATGTTAATCTCAGCAGTTGTCAAAACGATTGTTGTCAATGAAGACTTTGGTCTAGGCAGCAGAGGAAAAGAATTTAGGAGTGTGTGTGTGTGGGTGTGTGAGAGAGAGAGACTTCCTTGTTCGCTTCTTGGATTTTTCCTAGCTGCCCAGTGCGCTTCATCTTTCCCTCTACCTCACTCCCTCTCTCCATCTCACACAGTAATTTGAGACCCTCATCCATCTCTACTCTTTTTCTCCTCCCCTGTCATCCTCCCCTGTCATCTCTCCTCTCTTGGCTTGTTTTTGTAGTGTCTCCTTCTGTCTTATACTGTCTTTCTTTCATTGAATTTGCAATCAGATGTCTCTTTTCTGCTTTTTCTTACTATGAACTACAGTAAAATCTAATTTCACTTCCTGAATAACTGTCATTAAGTTTATAGCGTACCAGCTTGAAATTTAGAAACAATATCTTGACAGTCCAAATGAATGATGAATTTAAGAAAAAGCAACTTTAAAAATACATTTCAAGAGTTCTTAATGTGGTAACACTCAATCAGAGCCAAGGAAGTTGTTGATTGTGAATCTAATTCCTAGGGTGTCAAATATAGACGCTTTGGGACCCTGGGAATGAGACTCAACAGTCAACTTCTTTCAAGCCTCCAGCCTAAAACATCTTCATATCTTTCTCAGCTGTGGTTATTTACGTCCAGGCCCGGTGGATTCTTGTAAATGCCATTAGGAGAACATGCCAGAGAAACCAGATTTTTCTGATTATCCGTCTCATCTACTATTGTCACAGTGGACAGCAAATCTGATCAAAAAATAATAAAGGAACTTTAATTATTAATGACAGTGGTAGAGTGACAGGAAAAGGGAGAGAGAGAGAGGGGATGACAAACAGCAAAGGGTCACATGTCAGACTTGACCCCATGGCCACTGCAGCAAGGACTTGGTACATGGGGCGCCAGCTCTACCAGGTGAGCAATCAGGACGCCTCGGAGATATACACTTTGATAGAATCTGGCAGCTAAACTGATAATTTTGTCCCTGCTTACTGGTCACCAGTAGAAGCTAGTTATTTGTGATGGGAGGCTGTGGGTGTTCTGGGCTGCCTGCAGTGGCCAGCAGTGTGGACAGGTTAAACCGACTGGTCTGAATGTGCTGCATGTATTTCCACATGAATACCGTGCTGTCTGCTCACGGTATGAATCCAGATCTTTCATGGTTTAAATACAGGTTTGTAAAGTGTTCTAATCAGCTGGTTTGTAAAGGATGCATTACAGCTGCTTACACAGTCTCCTATCTGACGACAGATAAGACATGCCTTGCCTTTCAAGAACCGGCTCATACAAGAATAGATACTTTTTTTTTTTTTTCAATGCATTTTGCAGCTTTAAAGGCACTTTGACTTTATAAACCCCCTCCCTCCTCCTCCTCCTTCCCTCCCATGCTGTCCTCTATCTCTCCCTGCAGTCCACTTGGGCTTTCAACACCTTATCACACGATTTGGTGTGTGTATGTGTTTAAAATGCAGGTGTGATTTGTGTCTGTTTATATGCGTACTGGGCTCTGTCAGTGTGATTTTGGGTCTTGAAGGGACAGTACTGCCATGGACACTGTGTTTGCCCTTTTGAGAGTAAAACACATTGTATGGACGTAGCATAGTCAAACTAAATAATCCATCAGACACTGAGGTTTGTGTTTTCTTTGTAGTTCGTCTCGTAGCTCCACTAATGATGTTTGATGTGAAGATATGTTAGATTTGGAAATAACATGGTAAATGGTAAATGGACCTGTACTTGTATAGCCTTTCTCGTCTTCCGACCACTCAAAGCGCTTTTACACTACATGCCACATTCACTCATTCATACACATTCA
>NW_023340246.1:9529628-9530099 GCF_004916995.1 Morone saxatilis
CTGCCTCTGAGCCACAGCCGATTTTACTTTTTCTTGTTCTGTGTTTTCATGTTTTGACGGAGCAGAGCAGCTGCGTGCCTCAATCAAATTTAAGTTTAATCTTCACATTTATGGTAGTGATGCAGCTTTAAGGCATGTCCAGCATTTAGTTTGTAAATCAGATGGTCCTGGAGGGATTGTTACCACACTATAAGACAGTCATTGCAATCAGTGCTGTGTGGAGACCACATGAGCAGTATATACAATATATATTGTTACATCTATTGCACTCAAGCACACACAGTATAATGCCCACAATGCACTGCCATCTTATCCACAGTCACACTACTTATCTCCCGGACCCAGGATTGCCAAAAGTGCTGCCCATGGACCAAAGCTGTAAGGTTCTATTTAGCTCACCAGATGTTTCTAGTGAAACATAGTTATTAATGTTATATGTTTGTAAAGTAGGATCCCTGTTTATTCATTATC
>NW_023340246.1:9530120-9530761 GCF_004916995.1 Morone saxatilis
ATTGTATTTCGGGCTTATGTGTGTAAACATTGAGTAAAATAATAATTTCTCCATTGGGGATTAATAAAATAATTCTTCTTTCTACCCATGTTATTTCTGTACTTCAGAAGTGTGAATATTTGGTCCTTTCACAACTTAATGATTATTAAAAATTAATGAAATGAAATGTTTCCAATGGTTCCCTCCTAGATTAGATTAGATTAGATTAGATTCCTGGATGAACCAACCAAAAGTAATTTTAATTAAAGCTGCAAGCAACCGCCGCGAGTCCCGTTCAATGCTGCTTGCCAGCTTATAATTAGGGCCCTGAGCACTGAACGTGCGGAAAGGGCCCTATTGATCCTGTTCATGGGGCTACTTATCTACGTGCTCATGTAGATGGACAAAAAATCTGACTGGGAGCTGGATATTTGGACCTTTGGCAATGAAACAGGACTGTTTTTGTTGGATTTATTTACTGATCCAGGATTACCAATGGATGGTTTTGGGTGAATTGGCTCCTGGTTATGTGTGTTGGTCTAGTGTTGATTGCTTTCGCGGTTTGTGTTTTTGATTATAGCTGTGTAGAATGGAAATATGAGACATGTTCTTGTGGCAAGAGAGCTGTGCTGGCTGCTTGCCTAGAGAGGTACTTCCACCTT
>NW_023340246.1:9530786-9531570 GCF_004916995.1 Morone saxatilis
CCGGCGCGTGTCGGGGGTGTGCTGCGGCCGCCTCACGTGCTGTCGGGGTGTGCTGCGGCCACGTCACGTGCCGTCATAACACGTGCGGACCACAACATGAACATTTCACGTAAATCAGATCAAAATCGCCATGC
Organism: Morone saxatilis; assembly: GCF_004916995.1. Lineage (NCBI taxonomy): Eukaryota > Metazoa > Chordata > Actinopteri > Moronidae > Morone > Morone saxatilis. Next base: position 9,530,921 of record NW_023340246.1, read on the forward strand.
AGCGCTTACTTCCTGTTGCCAGTAGGTGGCGCTCTCACTATATCAGAATATTATCACATAGACGTGTTCAGGGCGGCACTCTTATCAGACGTGAAGTTTCATTGAGATAGGACATTGTACACTGAAGTTATGAGTAAACTTAGTGTGGAATACACGCTGAGTATTGATTGGTCCCGCGACATATGGGCGTGCATTTAGATGGATTAGCGCCTACGCGGCCCGGCCAGAATCAAGCCCAAGGCACGTGGGAGACATGTATGAAAAACTTGGTAGGCATGGTTGTATTCATGATGGGACAAGCAGAAAATAGCCTCTTGACCCGATAACCCAAAACTTGCAACAGGAAGTGTCGGCCATTTGAATTCCGTGGCTGCACTTTTGGCGTTTTTTGGCGTTTATTTGACACGAACTCCCTTCCGGAGGTATTCTGATCGTCACGCGTTCAATTTTGAATCAGCGCGGAATATAAAGCTATCATTGATTAACAAGTTGATGTATTTACGTTTTTCGTTGATACGCGTGCCCGTGGGCGTTGCGGTTTGAAGTTTCGACCATTCACAGTAAACAGATGGTACTCATTTCAGAGGTCATGTCCAGTTTTCCGGTCACTTCACATAATATTCTGTAACAGTCGCGCACCTGAAGCTCTA
>NW_023340246.1:9531595-9536360 GCF_004916995.1 Morone saxatilis
AATAAAAGGCTGCAAGACAGATGGCGAGTTGGCCTTCTTGCTGTTGGACTATTAAGTAATATTAGCTGGCTTGCTATGTCTTGTGTTGGTGGACTTGCTTAGTACATTTACTCTGAAACTGGAGGTGCCAAATGCATGGCTGTGATATCCAACATTTTGCCTTGCCTGATGCAGTTGTTGGGGTCGTTGTCACAGTCAGTGTTACAGCGGAATCGTTCCCATGCCAGCCATCCCATAGGAGGGGTCCTCATCAGTCCATTGTCGAGGGCGAAGATGCCCAGAGAGAGCACAAAGGCCAGTCATCAGCGCTGTGGTGAAAATGTTTCAGGTGTGGCCTGAGAAAGATGACCTGCTGACAAGATGTCGGGTAAATGAAGATGGAGTTTTACAATATCTGTGTACTTATGTCCTGCAACAACATCACTTATCCATATCCTTTGTTAATTCATTTACATCAACGCTGTCCAGTAAATCCTGACAATATACTGTATATTGAGTGTGACAAAAGACTGGCAACTCACACACGGTCCTTTCCCTACTTTATCTTTGCTCAATAATATCCATTACAACCATGAGTGCCTGAGAGCTAACATTTGCATTTGTCAGCATACTGTTCAGCAGATAATAGGCGCCAGGCCACAGACAGTACTCTGCAGCCTGACACTTTATTTTGCTGAACACGAATGAGTGCTTACTGTGAAAGCAAAAAACTGCACAATTTTGACACATTTCTGAGAGAAAAAAACAGAACAGAAGGCCTGGAACAAATTCTTTAAAGCATTTTGTTCATGTTTTATCCACGCCTGGTGTCTGTACATTGATGACAACTCAACAACAAACTACTAATAGCTCATTCGAATTGTGTCAATGATCTCACAACTTTGTTAATTCTGACTTTAAAAACACCTGTTCTATGGGATTTAATTAATTTAATTAAGCCTTGGGCTGTAGGCCTACCAGCTTCAAACATACCACAGAATAGAGCCTACTGAATACCATGGGTTGCCAAAGCATCAAAGTATAGCGGCCTTACTGGGACCCCGGTGAACTGAAACAGTATCCGCAAAAGCCTCACTCGTCCCCCGCTGCTCACCTCGGCTGCACTCACTATGTGGTCGGGTCTGTCAGGTACCTCTCCTCTTTTTCTCCTCCTTCTTTAACAGGTAAGACCCGCCCACATGATGCTCGGATGCAAATGACTGACAACAGATGTTGCTTCTCCACAGTTACTCCTCTTGTGTTTTTTCTTCTTCTTTGCTGAAAGTGTTAGTGCAGGTGGGTTGCAAACTCCATCCACTGCCAATTCAAATCACTGTAGTCAGTCGGTGCATGGAAATTGGTAATTAGTTGATTAATGTGGGTGTGACTTATTACAACAAATCTAAAATTCAAGAAATTTCAAAAAAATAGAGGAATCAATCACCCGTACGTCCTACAGAGCTAAATTGCTTTTAGCACATTCACTGAATTGTGACTAAAATTGACCTCACTGCAACCTGTGGTCACTATTGCTCAAAATATGCTAAATCAATTAACATCTATACCTACCTATAATTAGTATTGTATGCACAACAGTTTCTATTTCACCAAATGGCCACATTTGGGGAAGGTGATTTTTCACCTTTATGGTCAGTTTAATTGCTGTATTAACATATTTTACAAAATATCATACACACTGATGTCTATATTGTTTCAGTTGCTCTCTGGGAAAGTGTGTGTGACCCAGAGTGTGTCTTTGCCATACACAGGGGCTCCAGGAGAGGTGTGAGAAATACTCTGTTCATTTACTCAAGTAAAATTACTAATACAACAATGTAAAGGTAACTTAAGTAACAGAACAGGAGTATTATCAGCAAAATATATATTTAAATTACCAGAAGTATTTGTGACTATTATTTTATATTGCATATTTTGACTGCTAATGCTGATACATCCATGTGTTAGTAGCGTTTTACTTATTGAAGGGGAGCTATAGTTTTAACTAATTCACTACTACATATACATCTTTTCACCTTAGTGTACCTCTAACCTTTCCCTTTGATCCAAAGGATGGCATTTATCTGTCTTTTTTGTCATGACATGGTAATTGTATGTTGTGGCAAGAATCATGATTAACATACTGTACATTTAAACTGATCTTGAGTTAGCAAGGCTATATATAGTATATTTTCAAAATATGTTAAAGGTCTGAAAGGTTAAAAGCTGAAAAAAGGCACTTATGATCTGAGTTCTCCATGACACTTATTCTCCATTTGATCAGAGATCTACATACATCTAGTCCAGCAGGAGGCGCACTATGACTAAAAAAAAGTCAGGTTATTGCAACCATTGCAAATGAACACTATTCATACTATAACCTGAATTTAGTTGTTATTAAATTATCACAAAAGTAAAAAAGATCATGCATTACAATATGTTCTATTTCTATTGTTCTATTATGGTTATGAAAATGTGATATGTGATGCTGGTAAAGCAAAGATGAGTTTTTAGTCCACACTCTCATATTTTGGTGGTAGATGGGCTGGATATCAGTGCAATTATCAAAAAGTATATTTAATAGGCTATACTAACTGACAGCAGTCAATATTATATTAGCATATGTCCTGTGTATAACCTTAGAGAACAGATCAATAAGCTGTCATACTGCTGCTCTGACACACACACTGTTTCTTTCTGGTTTGTTCTGCCCAGTGACATCTACTAGGAAAAGGTGGAGCTTATGAGCTCGATGAAGCAGGAGCCATGGCAGAAACAAGCGTGGGTAAGATAACCTCAGAAATACACAGCAAAAAATGGCCACAGGAAAAGCTAAACTTGAGATTTATAACACTATATCAGATACCCATGCAGCTGCTTTCATATGATGGACAGAGGACTGAGTGGAGCATAGGGACAGGATCTAAGAGCTGCAGCCATGTCAGAGCTGCTGTTGCGATACTTTAATCTAACCAGAGCAAGCAGACAGAGCACAAATAACTCTTTTAGTAGAAAATCAACTGCACTGACAGTTATGAGAGTAATGAGATGGTCTGATGAAATGTGTGTTGTTCTTTCGTATTCAGACACATTTCCTGGTTTTAAGTTTCAGCAAGGACCCATTCAGGTGCTTTCACTTTCCTCTTAAAGTAACAGGAGCGCTTTATAGCAGGTGGACAACAGTCTGTGCTTACAAGTGGTGGAAGAAGCATTCGGGTCTTTAACTCAGAGCCCCCCCATACTAACACTACGCAAGCTGCGCAGGGCCCCGCAAATTTGTAAGGGCCCCGCCTCCCCCCTCGTGTCAAAGCAGGTGTCAGTGTTTACAAGGTGGAAGAGGGGATGAGCGGACTATCCGGCAAAGGAAAGCGCAGAAAAAAAACACCATGAGAGTGAGTTGTGGGAACAGGTATTAGATAAACCTGTGTTCTCTCCATGTTTGCTGTCAGTCAATAACAGTAACGTTAATTTAATGTGCAGCGTGTCTCTCCACCCTGCCTGTCTCACTCACAGCCGACACACAGCTGAGTGAAATACGACTGTTTGTAACGTTTGATAAACACCAACCAGACAGTATATGGGTGTGATGGCTCCCCTCACAGACGCACATCATTTTGAAACAAGATAATGGATATCGACTCTCTCAGTCGACGTTGAGTTACAGTTCTGTACTGCGAGACGCAAGCAAAGGATTGACATTGACTATTGATTACATATTGAATTTAAATGTGGATTAGCTTGGCATACTGGGCAATATGGATACACAGTAAATAATAACCATCAAGTGTTCAGACAAGCCATGATGCAGATATGTTCAGCCTTTAAGCTGCAGTCAGAGCCTGTAGATGTATGGTTACATTGTATAGACAAATATAAGTGTATAACTCTGTAAGGACTGGACTAATTACCAGGCAGCAGAGCCAAATCTCAGTTTTTAGTTTTTATTATTTTCAACGTGTTATATTTTCTAGATTCTGTTGAATCAATATTATTTGTTTGTACCTCATTCTGTTCGGTATAGATCTTCTCATTCTTAGGCCGACAGATGGAGCAAACTGTTTTAAAGGAGAGAGGATTGTAGTGGGAGCACTGGGGTGTCAGGTGTGACTGTGCAGCGATGACAGATTGGTTGGAGGGCCCCATAGCAGAGTATTGCTTAGGCCCCATGGGAGGTCAGGTTCGGCTTTTACTTAAGTAAAAGTAGCAATAACACAATATTAAAGTCATGACATTGCATTCAAAATGTAGCTAATAAAAGTACAGATGTTTTATGTAAATATACTAAACAAGCATAAAAGTACTCCTAATGCAGGATGACATCTTTCTGAATTATAAACGGTTACATATACTATTAGATTATTTTTGATGCGTCAACATAATAAGCAGCAGTTTAATGTTGCATCATATTTTATCATTTCTTCATATGTTTTATTTGAAAAATCTAAATGTACAAAGTAACTATCAGATAAATGTGTATAAAGTACAATACTTCCATCGGAAATATAAAGGAGTAGAAATATAAAGAAGCACAAAATGGAAACACACTTTTAGTATACGATATAATAATAATAATAATAATAATAATAATAATAATAATAAAGCACTTGTCAAAATCAGCAGTTACAAAAGGCAGGCATAAAGAAATAAAATAATTCAAGTGAAAAATGGAGCAAAGCCTGCCCTGCAAACTAGTTCAGGCAGGTTAACTCGAGCGGCGCTGCTATACACACATGACATTATTCCATAATCACTAACCAAGCGCACCCTTTCAATCTGGCGGTCTATTTAA
>NW_023340246.1:9536460-9552439 GCF_004916995.1 Morone saxatilis
ACATTTCAAACTTGAGTTGGCTGACTGAACTGTGACAAATTTAGTTTAAATAGTAAGCGCAAAGGAATAAATCAAATAAATCCATCAAAAATAAATTAATAATTACTGCAGATCACTTCCTGTCCTACACTTCCTCAAATGACATTCAGTACTATTTTTTGTTACACTTCCCCAGTCTGCGTAAAGCCCACATATTTAAAACTACATGCCAAAGTAACACAGGTCTTAGGCATCTAAACGCAGACCATGAATCGGAACAGTATTCCCAATTAGGAGTAAGTGACACTTTAAGTGCAGAATTTAAGTACATTTACCTAATTTTAACCTGTGGTGAATAGTAGAAAACATTTTCCCGTACTTAAATCGTTGTCCCCCCCTTCCAGGTGTTTCCGGTGCGGTGAAAACAATGCTACGGAGTGCAGCAGCGGGTTTTGCTTTTGGAGAAGCTGCATTATTTGCAGTTGAGCCCACACTGACTGAAGACAGTATCCTGCTGAGTGCTGCGACTCTGGCTGCTGGACGGGCCGGTTCCACCGGTGTCGGGGTCGTGTCAGCGTGCCTCGTGTTCACCTCAGTGCTCATTTCCCTGGGAAGTGGGTTCCTCCTCGCTGCCATGGTGATGAAGCTGTCGAACAAAGTTGGAGTGAGGCTGCCGTGGTTAGTGGAGGTCACGGCAGGAGCCTTTGTTGTTGTAGGTGCTGTCACTACTGGAGTATTAGTTGGCGTCCTTCCACCGTGGATCTGTATTGTAGCCCAGGGCATTCTGGTCCTTACAGTCTACTCATACTCCAATATTAACGACATGACCACAGCTCTGTTAATCATCTTCACCACCCTCTACCTCAGTGTCGTATATGGGAGAATGGGTGCCGTAGTTGGACTCTTTATTTTAGGATTGACCATTTCCCTGCTTTGTGCCCTTCGGAAGGCTCTGAAAGAGAGGATAACACAAAGACCAAAATCTAAAACCGGGTGCCAACTTTTAGAGAGGATATTCTTCTACTCTGTTTTTGTGGGGATAATGGGATTTTCAGTAGGTTTAGGGGCACGTGAAGCAGGAGAAGGGTCTGAAGCAGAGGTAGTTTTGATGCTGCAGTCGGTCCTCTGGGTGGCATTTCTGTCCGCAGGGCTGCTAGGAGCTGGCCTGGGAACAGTGGCCACGGTCGGGCTGGGGCCAGAGGCTGCTGGAAAGGTTGCTGTGGGAGCTGCTATAATATCATCAGTCGCCCTGAGAGCCATTCTGCAATTCAGCTCTTCTCTTGGGGCCCGAAGCAGCATGGGGGGAACATTAGGAACCGCTACAGCTGCAGGAGTGTCACTTGGAGCTGCAAGTGTTGCAGCAAAACAGGTGTTCGGGACTCGAAATTCTGCTTTTACCGTTTTAGGTTCAGTTGCTGGTGGTGCAATTCTGGCAATGCGAGGTGTGGTGCTGAAAACAACTCTGCTAACAACATCAGAACTTCTGACAATCACCCTTGTTGCAGTAGGGGCATTTGTTCTGGGTGCACCAAAGAGCCCATTCCACACTCAAGTGAATCTACAAAGGGGCCTTCTCACGGGGCCACAGCTAATTATAGGAATCGGCATGGAGACGGTCACCGCAGCAGCAGCACCTATCGGAGCCGGGGCACTTGGGGCTGCAGCGTTGGGTACCGCAGCTCTGGGGAGACTGGGGACTGTGGGAGTTCTGGTGGCTATAGTGTTGGCTTTGGGAAGTGCTCTTAGCGGCATGATAGGAAAATCACCACCAACAACAAGCGCACACAGAGACTGATTGACCCCTGAGGTTAGGGGTCACCGACATTAAAGGGACATGTGTGCAAGTCGACATGGATAATGCCAATGATCAAAAATGACAGTTGTGTCATAAACATGTTTTATTGTGGCTTCCAGTGTTGAATAAAATGAATGACACATTTGAACAAAGCCTGTGTTTGTGTATTTATTCGACTGATAACTGTAAAGCGCTACTGGAGGATCAAATAAACAGTCAGCTTTAATGATCTCTTTACCTCACCTCTTCACACCATCAGTGCCACATTTCCCAAGACATGACTGCAAGCTGGCAGTTACTTTGGTTTCATCTTAGCAACAGTAACAGATGACTTGCTGTTCAGAAACAGGAGAAGAGGAGGGGGTGGGGGTGGGAGGAGAGAAAAGCAAAAAATAATATCAGAAGACTGAAGAGCATCTTAGGATAGAGTCTGCTGTGCATTATAGAGAAATATGGATTTATACATCAAAAGGCTTGGTATGTCTGCCTATATGTACTTAAGTTGCCCTCTCTGAAAAGATTCTATGTTGCATGCAAATGGATATCCACCTGTTGCTCAGGGCTGTGTCGGTCTATCATGGCAGTACGCAGGACTTCAGCAGCAAGGAAGAAGAGGTTGCAAGAAGTTCCACTGAAACAGCCGGCTCCAAGACTGTGAGAAGCTCTGAGAATCTAATATACCTTTAAAGGAATTTAATGGCACCGTAAAGTGGAGAAACGTGGTAATCATTTCCAAAAGTAAGCGAGGTTTCACTGTGGATATAGTCTGTAGAGGAGTCATTGAAACTTAACAGCCTGAGAGGGAATTATTCTCTGCACTGACGATGATGTTTTTTTTGTTTTGATTGAGATGGATGGATTTTTGCACAAAGTTGAAAGTTTGACAGTTGTCTCCAAAAGTAGCACAAAGATGGAGCGCATCACAAGTTCACCGTGGATTCTGGCATTCTGTGCGCTTCAGGAATAATGTTGCACGACAGTATTACTCCATGAGCCGAGAGGATTAACCTACAGTAAAATAACATGTCTCTGAACCGGGTCCACACGACAGACACGGAGCAGTCTGCAGAGTACTCGGTCGAGTACTCGGTGCAGGTTCCCAGTGACTCCAGCACTGGAGCGGCTCGGACTCGGGAGGTCACCGTNNCCGCCGCCGCTTCCTGCCGCGCGCCGTGCGCCTCACCTTTACGCCCAATTCGCTGGAGAATCTTTACCAGAACTACTTCCGCAGACAGAGACAAGATAACCTGCTCGTGTTGGCGATGTTTGCTGCTCTTTTCAACAGCTTCATCATCATCATGTGCGCGGTGGTGTACACCGAGGACAAGCTGGCGATGGTGGTGGTCGCAGCCGTGGGGCTGGCTGCGGACGTTGCGCTCTACGTGCTGTGCTGGCTGCAGAAGCTCCCGGCGTCGCCAGTCTCACGCGGAGCTGTACCGTACGTGCTGTGGTTAATGATCGCCGTTCACGTTTTATGTTACATCTGTTTGAACTACGAGCGTTTCCCGCAGGCCAGCGACTCCGTGGGCTGGCAGGCCTTCTTCAGTTTCTCCAGCTTTCTGACACTCCCACTGAACCTGGTGCCGCTGCTCCTGCTCACGGCCCTCTCCTGTGGGATACACACCCTTGTACTGGGGGTGACTGTGGCGAAAAAGTTTGAGGATAACCTGCAGGGGCCCATGCTGGCGAGGCAGGTAAATATGGCCCTCAGTAAAGTTATGCATGACAGAGCCCCCTGAAACTTAGACGGTAAAAGAAGCCCCGAGGTGTCACAGGTGGCAGGTGGAGAGCGATGGATGGAGTTGGGTCGTGTTTTTTGTGGCATGTGACCCTGATGCCCCCCCAAAAAAGTCAAATGAGAGTAAAATGAGAAATGGAGACAGAAAATATAACCTTTTCATGGAGCAATGTTGGTGTTACTTGTTTGTTACTTATTTTGTGTTTATTTGTTTAACTTTTCCACTCTTTCTATGACCCATCTCAAGGATGTAAATTATAGATGGTATATGATCATTGTACTTCTTTTTTGGTCTACTGACCACTCAAAGAGCTTTTCATCACTTGTCACATTCACCCATTCACACACAGTGATCACAGAGGCTACCAAGCAAGGTGACAGCTGCTCATCAGGAGAAATACATCACTTCTTATCCAAAGCACTCATGATGATACTATGCTCTTGACACACACACTAACACACCAATGGCACATCCATGTGGAGCAATTTGGGGTTCAGTATATTACCCAAGGACACTTCAACTGGACTGAGAGAGCCAGGAAACAAGTGACCCTCAAAATACTAGAAAACCCCATCTACCACCTGAGCAACAGCCGCCCCAATTACTGATAATTATAACAGAGAATTTAAACTCCTAAAATACCTTTTCTTTTGAAAGGCAGCCTATCAGAATAATTTTTTTTTTCTCTGTAAAATTCCAGACAAGAAATACCACATAGAGCCTCTGAATTGGTTAATCTAGAACCTACAATGCCCAAATAAATAAATACAAACATTTGTATGAAAAATCGACTTTCATCGAGACTTTCAAGGATTAACAACATGGCTCCACATGTTGACTGATCTCTGTACATGAACTGAGAATTACAGATTATGGTTCCAAACACACAACCTCTCTCGCTCTCTTCAGCTCTTAGCCAACGTGATGCTGTACCTGTGCGCGGCCGCTGTGGGGGTGATGTCGTACTACATGGCGGACAGGAAGTACAGGACAGCTTTTTTGGAGGCTCGTCAATCCCTAGAGGTCAAACTCACACTGGAGGAGCAGAGCACCCAGCAGGCAAGTGGAGCACACAAACATGCACACACATAATCACAGGTAACCTTTTCTTAATGAGATAATACATTTTCTTATTTGGGGCAAACACACACATACACAAACACACAAATACACCTGTGAGATAGAACACCCTGTGCTGCCTAATTATGGTGTGTTTTGCACAACTCAAGGCTAATAGGTTGATTAGAGAGACTTGTTGTTAACACCAGTGGAGCCACCGTCAGGGACCTGGCATCATACATACAGTCAGATTAAGCTCGCCAACAACCAACAGAGCCATTACCAAAGGTGTGAAAGGATATGAAGTTTTAACTATTTTTATTGTATTTAATTAGGACCTTTATTGCTTATATCCTTATTCCTTATTCCCACTTTATCTCCTCTAGTATTATATTACTATACTTACTTATATTAATATATATTGTCTATAATGTGAATGTTGTTCCTGGTCCATTTTGCTTGTAAGTTAATTGTCCTAATTTACCAGAGAGGGAGACTATCATTTGTCTGTCCAAAGAGTGAAGGAGTGACACATAAATACATAGAACGGCAATGATACGTCCCCTCAAAGCCATTTTATGCTATTATGTATTTCTTCTCATGTCACGAGGGTGCTGGTATTTGAAGGTTGATTCTAATTCATAACTGTATTGAAGTAAAAGATAATGTAACCTAAACTGTCTCCAGCCATGCTCTGATTGATTTAATTCTTCTTTTGATGCACTTTCTTGTCCTTTCCACGATTCTGACTGTGGCAATTTGTAGGGGAAAAAGAAAGCAGACCTGTGAGCTTAGAAAGGGGTGGAAAAGATGGTGGATAGTGTTGATATGAAGATGGAGATGGAGAAACAGAAACAGATAAAAAACAAAAAGTGTATGTAGAATTCCCAAAGGTTTGCGAGAAGACAACTAAAACCAGCCAACCATAACACATCTGACCCGTTGACAGCATCTCTTGAGGGCTGCTAGGATCTGTTTACTGCCTCAGTCATGCTATTCACACACACACGTTCACATATGGATAACTCATTATTTTGTCATTACTGAACGTGACAAAACTCACTTTGTGTCTCCATGTAGGAGGAACTATTACTGTCCATTCTTCCCAAACATATCGCTGATGAGATGCTGCAGGGAATGAAGAACCAGGCCAATCAGCAAGAGGTCCAGCAGCATCAGCAGTTCAACACAATGTACATGTACCGCCATGAAAACGTCAGGTCAGGCTCACAAAATCAGCTTTTTGGGGGGAGATTTCAAAGCTCCACCGGTTGTGATGTTGTTGTCATTGTTGTTGGTGAAGGTTTTTACAGCTTGTTAAATGCTACATTGCAACCTCTGCACTTGTGTTCCAGTATCCTGTTTGCTGACATAGTGGGATTCACCCAGCTGTCCTCAGCCTGTAGTGCCCAGGAGCTCGTAAAGCTGCTTAATGAACTGTTTGCCCGCTTCGATAAACTGGCAGACGTGAGTGTCTGTTCTTGTATGTCTCTTCTTCTATCAAGTGGCTCAAACAATGTATAGTATAATATATTGTTGGTAGGAACACTGCTAATGTTTGATATAGCTTATATGTAATTTTCCATGTTTTTTTTTATTCTAAATTTTGCTTTGCTACACTTTATTTAAATATGCAACTTCTCCTGCTCTGGCCTCATCTTGCAGGATCATCACCAATTAAGGATTAAGATCCTCGGTGACTGTTACTATTGCATCTGTGGTCTTCCTGACTTCAGAGAGGACCACGCCGCCTGCTCCATAATGATGGGTCTAGCAATGGTAGAAGCCATCTCGTAAGTAGTGATTTTAAATTCACATTTTTATACAAAAGACATAAAAATAACTTATATACCCAAAGAAAAGCACAGAGACAAAACAAAGGCCAGTGACAATGTAGAGATGGTATCAATTTATTTGCATATCTTGTGTATAAGACAACAAGGAATCATAAAAAAAAGATGTATATATAAGATATAATTTTACACAAGAAAAAAGTATGAATGAAAGGAAGAAGCAAGACAGAGGAGGACGGTGGGCCCAAATCTTGAAATTGTAGTAAGGACAATGCAGGCTAATCACAAGAATCACAGAATCAGAGCAGACATCCTCTGCTTTCCCTCTTGCTCCAGGTACGTACGAGAGAAAACTAAAACTGGAGTGGACATGCGTGTGGGTGTTCACACAGGCACCGTTCTGGGAGGAGTGCTCGGCCAGAAGAGGTGGCAGTTTGACGTTTGGTCCACAGATGTCACTGTAGCCAATAAGATGGAGTCTGGAGGTATTCCTGGGTAAGTGAGCAATACTTTATTTACTTTATCAATACTTCTGCTGTGCATTTTTTTTAAAGGTTTGTGTACTACACAGGAGAGTGCATATTTCCCAGACCACCAAGGACTGTCTGCATGGAGAATTTGAACTGGAGCCGGGGGAAGGTGGAGATAGGTGCGAGTACCTGCTGGAGAAAGGCATTGACACTTACTTGGTTCTAGTGTCTAAACAGGTGGCAAATGGGCTCAGCGGAAATGTGAGTGGAACAATAATGTGGGCCTGATATGTTTTACTCTGCAAAAAAGTTTATTTTTAAAGCCTTAAATAGATTTACTCCTTATACCCCATTAAAAAATCCTGAATCTATGAATATGAATCTCCTATTTCACTGTAAAGTATATTCTCAGTGTATGTGCACTGGTTGCTTCAGGTTTCTACATCCCACTTAATTGCATACTGATCCAGGGTTGACTTCCAAACTTGTGATGTCACAAATCATGCTAGTAGGCCCCGCCCCTTAAAATTGGATTTTCAATGAGCAGAGAAACTTCCTACTATCAGCAGATGAATGTGAAAACATCCTTGTAGTGTCAAACTCTGCACATTAACAGCATTAACATATGTTTTTCCTGTTTCCCTTCTTCAGAAACCAGGCACATTGTCCAACAGAAATTCAAACCAGTTGATCAACACTACAGCAACTAATGGGAACACAGCCTCGCCCCAACCCACGCCCAGAGAGTCTAAACAGGAGGTGAATTATGTTTATTAAATGTAATTATTCAATGACTTAAGTAAGTAAATATCATATTGATACCCATGCATTGAAAACACACATCCCCAGTACCATTAAATGATTCTTTAATGGACATTCTTAAAAAAAGTGTTATTAATAATCTTACCTGTCCGAACTCTCTTGCTGACAACCTTTAGAGGAGTAAGGCGGTTGAGGAACAAGTGATCAACAGACGACTGCAGCAGGAACTGCTGGACAGAGAATCTCAGCAAATGTAAGAAAATGAGACGAAAAGCAAGGATGATGATTACAGAGTTAGAGGGATAACATGAAACTTTAAGGCCGATTTTGCAAATAAGACTGTAGCTGAGATAACCAAAAACTGGATGAAAGTGATTGCATTGTCCACCTGTATTCCTTTTGCCATATCTCTCCATCTTCCTCACAGAATGAAGGATAATCAGATCAACCCTGTCTCATTGCGTTTTGTGGACGGGAAGTTGGAGGAGCACTACTCCTCAGAAAAGGAAAAACGAAGCGGCGCAGCCTTTTGCTGCTGCATCATAGTGCTCTTCTTCATTACAGCAATGGAGGTGTTCATAGACCCACTGTGAGTTAATATTTTGTCTCATAAGATGTACATCTTATAAAAAGCATTTAATAGACAAAAAACCAAATGCTACCAGGCTTTAAAATGCTCCGTGGACATTCTGTGAATTCATATACGGACCAATTGTGCCGTAAAAAACGTAAACAAAAAAATGACTGATACTGTGTTTTTGTTCTAGGATGGCTGTGAACTATGTGACTCTTGCAATAGGAGAGGTATTGTTGCTTATCCTCACAGTGTGCTCCCTGGCTGCCATCTTCCCCAGGGTGAGAAAAAACAAAATCAGTATCCATGGTTGTGGTGATGGGAGACAGAAATGTATTGAGCAATCAGTGCTTTGCTAACTTTTTGGCTCAAAATCTTTATTTTAAACCACTTCTGATTAAATTAGTGACACGAGACTGATGGAACATTAGTAGAGACATGATGTAAAAAATATACTCTCTTTTTTGGATAATGACATTGATGTTTTCTTTCTTACAGATGTTCTCCAAGAGGTTGGTGTCTTTCTCAATGTGGATCGATCGCACACGGTGGGCCAGAAACACATGGGCCATGGCGGCCATATTTGTTCTTACCATGGCTGTGATTGCTGACATGGTACGACTGCAAGACACTAATATATTACACAGTATACAGGATTTAAATAACACAAAAGCAAAATACATTGTGATATAGAAGCTCCCCTGGGAATTCAGTCCAGAAACCATTTATTCATCAAATAACTTGATGCTAATCCATTGAATTAGATACCTGAAAAATCAAGGTAATCAAACGTTGCCAACCTGTGTATGTGTGCGCCTTTCCACTTTGTCCTCATCAAACAGCCTTTTATGTGTCTGACTACATGTTCCCTGTGGGGTCCATTAGTTGTCTGTCTTGCTGCCTGCTGGCTCATTTGTCACGGCCCCACAGGAGCAGCCTGTTACACACACTGCTGACTTCAAGTTCTGACAGGAATATAGGACGCTAAAGTGAACATTCATTTTTTTTCTGTCTTAGCTGTCATGTGGAGGTGACAGTCACACTGGAAAAAAAAGAAGTGAATATGTTTTATTTATATATTTAATTTCTATTTTTATAGTATATTGAATGTAGCTGAACAATAACCAATATGACACAACTGTATGCACCTAATGTACATGTACAGCTTTAAGTGCAGCAGAAATTATGTTCTAAATGTGTTGTATGTACATTCATTTCATGAAATTAATACATGTATTTGTTGAATGAATTCATTATTGAATGTCAATGATTTGAACTCCATGTTAAGTCTCTAATCATGTCCTAACCATGAATACTCTGCTACATATGAAATTATTGATTTTTTATTAAATGTACTAATGCAGTTCATCTCTGTTGTTGCAGCTGAGCTGTGTCCCACCGTCCTTTCGAGTCTTCAACAGCACCTTGGGCCCCATGCTGGAGTCACTTGGTGACCGAGGCTGTGCAGAGAATCCAAAGCACTACAGCTACATGGCTGTGATGTCACTCATCGCCACCACCATGTTAGTACAGGTCAGCCACCTGATTAAACTGGGCCTCATGGTGCTGGTCGTCACAGCAACTGGAGCAGTTAATATCTACAGCTGGCGGGACATATATGACCTGTACGATTTTATACAGTTTGCCTCATACAGGTGAGGAATGGGTAAAACAGATCAATGAACAGTCTGAATAATGGACATTTGTATGCAGCCGTATTGAAAATACATAAATAAATTGTGATAAGCCAGAAAGATAAAGATTCTGCTATCTTTAGTGGTTTACAAATACAGTTGTGAGTTCACACAAAGTGATGGAAGTATTATTATTATTCTGCCACTGTCTTTGTTTTTCCAGAACATCCATAGTGCCATCCAAGTACCTCATGACCATGATGATTATTGTCATGATGATTGGGTTCTACTTCTTTGCCCGCCATGTGAGTCACTTTCTCTTGTAAACCCACATTGTATCACACTTTGCTGACCACCAGCCTGTCTGCCGCATGAAAAAATCACATGAAAGTCAGCGCCTAATGAAGAAAGCATCCTGTGCTTGGGCAAAGCAATTATCACTATGGTGTTTTTTCCTCAAAATAACCTACTCATTTCATCTTAACTGTCATTCCTACTGTGGTGTGTAGTTGGAGCGTCAGTCCAGGAAACTATTTCTGTGGAAGATCGGTGTGCACGACCAGAAGGAGAGGGTGTTTGAGATGAGGCGCTGGAACGAAGCACTGGTCACCAACATGCTGCCGGAGCATGTGGCCAAACACTTCCTAGGCACTAAGAAGAGAGATGAGGTATATATGATCCTGGGCCATGTTAAAGTATCATGAGTGATGGATGTCAGGAATGAGGAGAAGGAATGTCAAACAACACAATTAAGCAACTTAATATAGCTTTGTTACTTGCCTCATTGAAGTAATGAAGGCACTGTATGTAACGCTCATCGCAATGCAGTTTATTGTGTATCAGCGCCATCCTGTGGTCGATTAAATTATTACATATTAGAGCTTTTCTCTGGTGAATTCTCATAATCAGTGATAACAATTGTTTTGTGTCAAAGAAAAACATAGAAATACAAAATCCAAGCAATCTAACATCATGCTGCTTGTCATTTATAGGAGCTGTACAGCCAGTCTTACAATGAAATAGGTGTGATGTTTGCTTCCATCCCCAACTTTTCTGATTTCTACACTGAAGAGAGCATCAACAACGGAGGCCTTGAGTGTCTCAGGATTCTCAATGAGATAATCTCAGACTTTGACAGCGTGAGTCTGAACAGTTTGTTGTATGTGTATGTGTCATCAGTGTGTGAACAGACATTTTAAATGCCTAGGCCTCCCCTTGACTAACTAATGTACACTTTCTCTGCCAGTTACTAGACTGGGATGAGTTCCGCTGCATCACCAAGATCAAAACAATCGGAAGCACCTACATGGCTGCCTCAGGACTCACTCCAGAGAGCAACACGAACGAATACAGCAACCGCAAGGTTGTTACTTTAAAAGCCTATATGTTTACTGTTTACCTTGTTACATGTATATCTGTTATCCATTTTCTCTAAACTGGTTGTGCTCTTATTCCACAGCCAGAGGACCAGTCACTGACTGAGCGCTGGCAGCACCTATCTGCCCTGGCAGACTTTGCCTTGGCTATGAAAGTAACCCTCAACAACCTCAACAAACAGTCCTTCAACAACTTCATGCTCCGAATCGGTTAGTGTATGTGTGTAAGCCCGTCTGTGTGTACATTTGCAAGTGTGTGTATGCTCATGTTTCCATGTTAATTCCCTATCAGGTCTGAATAAGGGGGGGGTTTTGGCAGGAGTCATTGGAGCTCGTAAACCTCATTATGATATCTGGGGCAACACAGTCAATGTAGCCAGCAGAATGGAGTCCACTGGAGTGATGGGAAACATCCAGGTAGTGCAAACACAAAAGCACACATACAGCAAGTTTGAATGTCTCCTGTTAGGCCTTTTTTTAATGTCATGTTCATTTTCAACTTCTGATTTTGTGAATCTCCTGCTCTGCCCTCAGGTGGTGGAGGACTGCTATGACATCCTGAAGGAGTATGGCTTCCGCTTTATCCGGAGAGGGCCAATATTTGTCAAAGGGAAAGGGGAGCTGCTAACCTTCTTCATGAAAGGAAAAGATAACCCCAGTAGCAATGGGACCACTGCCCTTCCGCATCAAGTTGGGGACCTTTCTTGATTATTTTCACCTGGTGAAATGCCATTAACACCAAGCCAGTTTCTCTGATATACACAGGTTATTTACCTAGTTGTTTTTTCATACATTCTGTAGCAATGTAATGTATATGGAAGTAGACCAACACAACACAATAGTACTATAATAAGCATTAGGCCTACAATTTTGAAATACCATTTCACCCACAAAGGAATGTAATATCAGAAACTGATTCTGTATAGTTGTACATAATTCAGTAATACAGTCACAGAGCTCCTGGGTTACAGATTTTATCACTTTGCACTTGATTCATAAAGTGCTATGAGACTTACAAGCTTGGAAAAGACATATAAAACATACATACATTACTTTTCTTTGTTTTACCTTGAGCTCAGGTTTTGTAAAATAATGTATCTTAATTACACTGTATTTATACTGTGCTAATAAAACATGTTTGCACTTTGCAAGTTTTTAAGATTATTTTGTGGATCTTGAGATGCAATGTTGGTTGGTCAGAGAGC
Organism: Morone saxatilis; assembly: GCF_004916995.1. NCBI lineage: Eukaryota > Metazoa > Chordata > Actinopteri > Moronidae > Morone > Morone saxatilis. The sequence continues at coordinate 9,548,847 of NW_023340246.1, forward strand.
AGTGCTTGAGCTTGATTCTACACAAGTCATCTGCACAACATGCACATCTAGCTTTCATGAGGAGGGGTCTGGTTTGATTAAATAAATGACCAAATAGTTAAAGACCCTGCACACCCACATCCGGTGTGATCAGTTGTTCTGACAGACTTATGCTCGGTGTGAAGATGAGCTGAGGTATATGTTCACCAAATTCAACAAACCAATAGGACTGGGAACTTCTCACATCTTAGTTATAACAGCACCATGGTCGGTTGACCTAATCAGAAAGAATTTGCAAAAATATGCATGGGAGTGGAGCACGGCTGTGTAGGGGCTTTAATTTTAGAGATTCCAAACATAAAAATGAGATTTAAGGAGAATAAGAAAGATAAAAGCCTATTTATTGTTTAAATAAATGATTTTCATATTCTATGCCAAATGTTACATGCTAAATGTTAGCGTGTTAGAATGCTAATGTTACTGTGTTACCTTTCTAAAAAGTATGAACAACACAAATGCAGCTTAACAGTGCTAGTGATTGGTAGTTACGAAAAACTGATCAGTGATCTAATTTTAAATACAATGGATGTTTTTCTGGCCACTTGTTTATATGTTCATTCATTGATTACTTCATTCATTCATTAACACATTTGCAAAAAGACCTTGATGAGCATTGTCAGTTTGTTTTCCTGTAAGGTTAAATTGGAAAATGGCTTGGATTGATCAGTTACAGGCAACATGTATGATCTAAATGTCTACAAGAGTATGGCCCCACTATAAAAAAATCCAAACAGTTGAAACCTGACTGTAATTGTAAAAAGCTAGAATAAATGACCTAATTAGGATAAGTCATCTATAATGTTATCTGTTACACCTGTTTTTTTTTATTTTATTATTGTTATAGTGTTTCTTTCTATATTAATAATGAATTGAATGAACATTCGTTTTTTGAAGTGACTGGAATAAATATATAGATACTGTCAATGGGTGGTATAGACCTTTTTATGTGAGATTTATGGTTATTTTTTCAGTTTACTTTACATATTTACATAACATATTTTGCAGAATATAATAACCACCATTGCTCTCTATGATATGGACTGGTCAGTACTAGCTATTATTTTATTTTCCTGTTTACATAATCATGTGTCTCAACTTGTGGTCAACTTTTAGCCAAAATCAAAAACCTTTTACCTACCTTCTACTCACTTCTTGGAGATAATTAATTTGGAGTTACATTATTTATTGAGGTGGGAGTGGTTTATGTAGAGATGTAAAAGCTGAACACCTGTGGAAAGCCAACATGAGGTTCACGCGTCGTGCTCATTTGAAATTCCGGATATATTAAAGCCAGGTCTCCGGAGACACTGAAATGAATTTTAATGTGATGTGTTATTGTTGTCAGTTAATTATTATGCTAACTAGGTTCTCATGCGCCACCCATGGATTATAATTCTACCCGGAAGCCTAGTAGTGTAGGAATTTCCGGTTACGTCAGGGCGTCAGGACTCCATTAGAGCTGCAGCTGTTTGGAGAGAAACAACAACAAAAACGGGCTAACTGACAGCGCTCCCATAGTGACAGTCCGCTCGGAGCCCGACAACGAGGCCTCAAATCTGGAAGCTTCACCTTCATTTCCCACCCGGAGCTCCGCCGGCTTCTAACCACGGCCGCTCTCGGTGAGGAAACTCTGGCCTCCGCTTCCTCCTCCTCCGACTCGGACACCGGCGGAGCGTCGCCGCCCCCGCGGAAGAAGCACCGAGCCTCGGCGGCGGAGGGAGCAGGAGAGCCCGGGGCTTCAGCAGTTGTAACAGGCCTGTCCGGAGTTGTCTTGGGACTTGCTACACACGCTCCACACTCTCAAGCCACCTCTGCCATCCACTTTAACCGAAGTGTAGTCAACAACCTCAGCACCAGTATGCAGGCAAACGGGGCAGGACAGGGACAAGAATCCTCAGAGCTTTCCTGCCTTAACAGCGCACAAAACGGGGAGTCATCCTCGGCCGGCGGAACCCACTCCAATGGGCTTTTCTCCAGCACAGACAACGGTAACAGTGTCGGTACCAGTAACGGGTCTTCCACCGGGCCCGGTTCGGGGACTTCGGCTGCCTCTACTGCTTCAAGTTCGGAGGTCGGCTCCTTGAAAAAGAAAAAGCGGCTATCGCAGGCGGAGGAAGATGTCATACGATTAATAGGGCAACATCTCCACGGACTAGGGCTGAAGTAAGTTTATTCAAAGTCGAATGAGGGGTGGTGGGGAAAAAAAACCTACAAATGCATCCGACGATAGCGCTCAACGTGCGAAGTTTGATCTGTATTGCTGATGTTTTCGCACGGAACTGCGAAATAGCTGCCGGTAAAAGCGCTATTAATGCGCCTGACAGACACAAACATGGGGGGATGGGGCAGTTAGCCTCCGAGCTCGGCAGTCGGTAGAAAGAAGGGGTCCATCTTGCACAATAACACTTAGCTTGGGAGCTAGCAGCCCTAGCCTGCGCCGAGGTGGTGTATCCTGACATTAAACCTTCACACACCGACACTAACTGCGGCCTAACATTTGGCTTCTTCGCAAGGCCATCGTGAGCTGAAGGGTGTTTTTGTGTGAAAGTGTCGCCACGATGAGTTAATTAACGTTACAGGTTTTCGCACTGGATATATATATATATATATATATATAAAAAAAAGGGGGCATTACATCATCTGAACGTTGGTAATGTTTATTCAGAGGAAAACACGATCCGCGTACTTGTTGTTGTTGTGGTGGGTTTTTTTTGTTGTTGCGAGGAATACAATCAATGTCATGCGAATGGTGAAACTTGATTTAGCTTCTTAATTGAGCACACGAGCAGGATTATTGAGTTTGCAGTTTGTTGCGTTTCAAGGCTATTAAATAAATAAAAAATGTGCAGGAAATGTTAATGTGCGGGTTGTCAGTGTTGGTTGGTGGGTTTCTCCATTTTCCACTTTTGGCTGCCTCGGGAAAATAACATTTTTTTTTTTTTTTTACAAGACCGTGTGGGAGGAACATTAATAGGTCGGCCACACTGTAATAACTACCATGGTTATGAAAACTGTCCTGGTTATTTTAGTATTCACAGTGCACCCTTTGCAGGTCTTGAGCTGTCATTCCGAGCTGGTCTTTTATTTATGAAACGAATCCCGATTTTGTACAGCTGTCTCACGGACATGATAACTTTCTTGCTAGATTTGCATCCGCATTTTTCGGCCACTGTGTCAAGAGTCTCAAACAGTGGCCTGCATGTATCAGGACATGTATTTAATAAAAGACAAGCAGCCAGTGCGGTGTGCGACAGTTGACTCAATTGAGCAGAATCGGTTGTTTTCATGGCGGCTGAAGAATGCGCTTTCTACCAGCTGTTTTAGATGGTAGCCTGTGTTTGAATCTAATAATAGCATAGTGGGGTTTTCAAGAAATGTACGTCTGGCCCTCCTCTCTAAAGTGGCTGCGGTGGCCACTGTTGGATAGCTAGACGTCCGCAGATCTGTGGCATCCAGCTGAGGAAGTGTTACTGCCATTACAAGGCTTTATAAAGGACAGCAGAACATCGCTATGTTTACAAAGAGGGTGGGCCAAATGGAGGGTGGGGGGGGTG
>NW_023340246.1:9552539-9552716 GCF_004916995.1 Morone saxatilis
TGTAGTTGTAAAGACAGCAACATCACAATGCTGAAATGTCACAGGTGATTACATAATCAGGAAAAGTTGAACAAGCTTCCCAGAAACGTTCTTAGTCTTCACTGAAATATTATTTTTGTACCTGATTCTTCATTTCATACACATTTTAAAGTTATCCTCCTCTCCCTTTTTTTATAT
>NW_023340246.1:9552762-9567888 GCF_004916995.1 Morone saxatilis
TCTCTGTCCTCTCTCTGTCTCTGTAGTCAGACGGTGGACCTGCTGATGCAGGAATCCGGCTGCAGACTCGAACACCCCTCAGCCACCAAGTTCCGCAACCATGTCATGGAGGGGGAGTGGGACAAGGTTGGTCTTGAGATACCATGGTTACATAATAGCAAGCGTTTTGATAGACAAGGAAATGGTCACCTTTGTAGGGATCTGATGTCCGTATCATATTGCAAGATGAAGAGCTTGTGTAGTCAAGAAACCAGCAGACGTACAACTGATTTCATCTCATAAGACTGACCGACAAAAGCAAATATAGCAAATTAATGAATATAGGTTATGAATTGTTGGAAAAGCACCAACAAAGTACTTAAAGTGGCATTTGGGCTGCAGGCTCCTACTGTTATTTGTTATATGTTGTACAAGTCTTGGACTCCCTCCTGACATGTGCCAATGAAATTATATCGAGCAACAGATCTTACAGTTGTAGTGCTATTTGTCGGCAAAACACAGAATTCACATATTTAATTTTATTGGATTGTATTTGTTAGAAGAATATTTAATCTGCTTATAAAAAATCAGATCTGTTGGTTTCAACTTTGACCAAGTGGTCTTGTAGTTTTTGCATAGATAGAAGAGTATATGGTAAAATAAAATTTGTGTAGCAAGCATGTTATTATACGTACTGAAAAGTCTAACAAACCATTTTCTGTCATAACAAGGCACATGCCCACTTATGTACCCATTATTATATTAAAATATCAAAATTAAGGTTTATCAGAACACCTGAAGCGTAGCAGAGTGTTGGGTGCTCAATTAGGCCCAATAATGTGTAATTTTAAAACATTTGGGTTATATTAAACCTTAGATTTAGGTTTTAAATCAACACTCCCAACTGTATACTCTGTTCTCACCACGCAATAAGTCCCATTCCAACATTTAAGAGCTAATGAACCTATGTCAGAACTGCAGGATGGAAAATGAGCACCAGCCTTGAGCCCAATGGTGGTACATTTTTGGATGTGTTGGGTAGTTTTGTACTCTCTATAAAGCGATTGTAAACCAGCCGCTCATTTGACTTTTCCAGAAATAAAATAGTGAGTAGTAAATGTGGCCAGTATTGTGATTATGAGAGACTTAAAGGTGTTATGTTGTATTTTATAATTATAACCACAGCACATGGACATCATCTCCATTGATAAAGCTTAAATTTGTATCATCTTTTGCATGAAAGTGACCATAAGGTCTATATTACTGCTCATGTGATTAGTTTTTTCCCCCTCTGGGCATGCATGGAAACTGCTGAGCTAACCATTTCTCTCTCTTTCTCTCCCCTCCATCACCCTCCCTTTGTTTTGGTCCAGGCTGAGAATGATCTCAATGAGCTGAGAGCACTGATGCATTCTCCCAATGCCATTGTGGTAAGCTCCCCTTGCCCTGAATGACAGCCAGTCAGTTAGGAGGCACAGCTGGAGGTTCTAGAATGGAACCGTCGTAGTGCAGGGCCGCAGGGTTCTGTTGTGGAACACTGAGAGCTAGAATGTTCTGGGTGGTTGCCTCGGACACCACGTTAGATTTTAAGGTGTGAGTGCGTGATTCTTGTCTTACGCAAACTGCGGTTCGACTTTGCAACAATGAGTTTGTCCTCAGATTGGTTTAAAGTTTATAGATTTAAAATAGGCTGGGTTTTTTTTGCCATATTGATTCAATTTATATATTCCATGCAACTAGAGCTCAACTAATTTGCTGGTTGATATAAGCCTGTTGCAGGTATGACATTTTGGTGTCTAGTCTAGTAGATAACAAGAAATACCTTTACAGAAATTACAAAGATATGTTTTATATAGTTTAGAAGCAGTTCTCCATTTTTTTGTCTTGGGGAGAGTTTATTTTTCAAATTTAAAATATCTTGGTCACTACATATCATCGTCTCAGTTAAAATAATAAAACAAATCAAGGGGTTTCTTATTGAAAATGTTAATTTATGTTTCATGTTTATATTAAATAAATCCAGTAAAGCCAGTATAATGTTATTTGAGTTTTACAAAGGTCAAATATCTTTTTTATTATCAAACTGAAAAGTGTTAATTAGGTTTACTGACTACTACATTTTACTATGCGTGCAAAATGTCCTTGATTTTTGAGTGTGGGGTTGATCTACACTGTTGCCCCACAACACATTTCATGTAAGAACTACTCACAGCTGGAAAAAATAAAAAATAATATGATGGCTCCAAGAAAATCTTTGAAAAATAAAATATTACTTTTTCTTACTTTCTCTTAAAGCTTTCAAAACCTTGTATTCTGTTAATAAAGAATGATTATGGTACATGTATACTAACTGCCGGACTTGTATACTGGGAAGATCTGTGTGATGGTGCATATTTCACAAGTAGTTTGGACTCAGCTCTGGCTAATTAGCCTCAACTAGCGTGCTAGTTAGATGAGCTTCAAAAATGGGTCCCACACGTCTCAGTCAAGTGCCTGCTGCACTGTGTCAGAGGTCTGTCTAACTGCCACCACCAGTTGGGCTACTGAGATAATGGCTGTGGCTGTTGATTTTTCAGCTGTATGTACAGTGTGGGTAGCCATTTTAGGTCTGGAGTTGTAACAGGTTAGTGTTGTCATTGTCAACATGACTTCACTGCAGCTCCAGGAGGCAGTTTAGTTATATCGCAGTTAGGATACATGTATGTCTGTGTGTTTTTGCACTCTCTATTTGTAGACTTTTGTGGGTGGATGTGCTCTTGAATTTGTGTGCAACCGTTGTGAGGGCTGTGGCGCTTACTGGATACCTGAGATAAGACAGAGACTTTTAATACCACAAATAACACGGACCAGCACCAGTGGCTGGTAAACACTTGCCACTGGTCCTCTGTTTAAAAGGAACTAGGCTACTGATGTTGACATTACCATATGTCTTAGGCACTTCTATAAATATGTTAGTGACAGCATGCTGCTCTGCAATATGCTACCATTGAGTTTTGACAGCAAAAATGGCATAAATTTCCCATTGGACTTAATGGGGCTTGATTTTTTTCTTATTATTTTATATTTTAGATGTTGTTTGCAGTGCAGAGCCATACCACTAGAAATGTGAAACTTTTTATGTCCTTCTAAAGTCATGCAGTCAGTCAGTGGTTGAAATCATTATTAATCATTAATCATTAATCTTTGTTCTACTTTCAGTTCTTATAAAATCTATTCTCTGTATGTCTTTCTTCTTCTGCTCAGCGTATGAAGTTCCTGCTGCTGCAGCAGAAGTACCTAGAGTATCTAGAGGATGGGAAAGTCCTGGAGGCTCTGCAGGTGCTCCGAGGAGAGTTGACGCCACTCAAATACAACACAGATCGCATCCACGTACTTAGCGGGTACGGTTACAAGTTTAACATTGCATCTGTCTTGTTGCAGTCATTATATGGTTCACCCTTTCTACACAAATACACACTACGAACAGCTACATGCCCATGTTGCTCTTAGATAACTCTGTAATCATTAGTGATGTAGCTCCCACCCCTGGTGCTGAGCCAACCTTTTAATGGAAGCTGGAATGTAAGATAGTAGTTTTTAGTTTTTAACTAGTCCTAACCACTTTGAAATTGATATGTTAAATAATTTAATTTAATGGTCAGCGTAATTACACTACTGCTGTTTACTAAGTTGTGCAATCAGTTGTAGGGTAGGATGCCCCTTCAGCGAAGATAACTGACTGACAGTAATCATGAAAAATTATTTTCAGTATTATTATTTTTTATTTACTCTTGATTTTGTTTTTAGCTGTAAACTGCAGATGTAGATTGCTTTTATTTAATGTTTAAAATCAAAGTCTTGGATCAATATTCCTCAATGACCTTTAGTTTGTTATTAATTTGGTTCTCCAATATACATATTATACTATAAAAGTGTTCCTGAGGGCGTCAGCAGCCACTGGAACATCTAATCCATGATCTGATCAATTCACTGTGCCCATGCTCTCAGCATCACATTCTTCTGATCCATTATCTAATCAATTAGTGTGCATTGATCACTCAACACAACTACAAGCCTGTTTGTCTCAACAGTCTGTCACTCAATTGACAGAATAATTTATTGATCTGCCACGTGTCTTAGGTCAATCAGTCGGCTGTATCCAAATGTATTTGTGGCCTTTCTGTCAACTTGTTCCTCAAACAATACCTGCATTCAGTCCACCGTGTTTCCTCATTTTAGGATCTGCAGAATTACTCACATCTGAAGTTTCATTCAGTGTTTCTTTTCCATTAAGTCTGTACTAGGTGTTGTGCTGATTCCCCCCATACTAATCATTATTTATTGACTGTTTTTTGCTCTAGCTGGCAATTTGTCAATGTGTATAACTTTTTTTTTGGGTTGTACTTTCACTGTGATATTTTAACCGTGTGTTATCATTTCCTGTGTATGTTGTTTTGCTCGAGCTGTGTGTTTGCGTCTTCCTGCAGGTACTTAATGTGTAGCCATGCTGAGGATCTGAGGGCCAAGGCAGAGTGGGAGGGCAAGGGCACCGCCTCACGCTGCCGACTGCTGGACAAATTACAGAGTGAGGAAAACGTGTCCATACGCCAAGCTTGTAGAGCTAACACACATATCACATGACTACAACACACATAATCCATTCCCAAGGTCAATACGTCTACCTTTACCTCTCATTGTAGCATACCTGCCACCTTCTGTGATGCTGCCCCCTCGGCGGCTGCAGACCCTGCTGCGGCAAGCAGTGGAGCTGCAGAGGGACCGCTGCCTCTATCACAACACCAAGCTGGACAGTAATCTGGACTCGGTCTCTCTCCTCCTCGATCACGTCTGCAGCAGGTTGGTGCTGCACAGCCAGCATGCTGCTCAGGCCCCTTTTGAGTGTTGAATTATCATACTGCAGCATTTTCTATTTAAATCTTGGTTGACTTCCTGCACTGAAAACTTTGCTTTTGTGTTTCCAAATGTCATCTTCTGTCTCAGAAGTCTCTCTTTTACGTCTTGCCTCTTGCATCTTACTGTCCTATTATGGCTGCACTCCTCTTGTTTCATTGGTGTGAACCTTAATCATTTTCTCCCTAAACTGTATATCACTATCATTTTGCCCTTTACTGTATACTTGATTCATTTGTGATTGCAACATGATGAGGTATAGGCCACATCAGGCACTATTGCTGATCTTCACAGTGATGATGTTAACCTTTGGTCTTTCTCTGTGCCACAGGAAGCAGTTCCCCTGTTACACCCAACAGATTTTGACAGAGCACTGTAACGAAGTGTGGTTCTGCAAATTCTCAAATGACGGCACCAAACTAGCAACTGGCTCCAAAGACACTACTGTCATAATTTGGCAAGTGGACCCGGTGAGTGTGAAAACTGCCTGAATAAACACACACTGCCTCTTTTTTATGATTTACTCTGCAGCTAAAATAACCCTGCAGGAATGTCGTGGTCTGGCCTCTTACATTAGCAGGCAGGTTTGTCTTGGCTTTTTTAAATGTATCTTGTACAGTAATATACTTTTCTTAGAATGCCCCATGCTCCAAACCCTTATGGGCATAATTTAGGCATATAAACACTAGTCGCTCTTTGAAGCAGTGTTATGGTTGGTCTTAGATTATGAGATATTATCTACAGATATACAAAGGGTACTACTCTTTATCCCTTCGATGAAGATTTATTTTATTTCAGATTTCCTTATTATCACCGAGAATAACTCTTGTACTCTTCATTGCAAGCTGACCAAACCAAAGTTACATTTGGTTTGTTTTCTGTGTCTCTAAGCAGAACCAGCACTGGTGTCTGTTTTTATTAAAAGTGGAAAGCCTGTTCATCTTATGTCTACTAAACAAGAACCCTGGAACAAACAGCACCCATGTCCTCGAGGTTGTTTCATGTCTGCTAAGACTTAGAAAAGAGTTTTAAAAAGACTTGACAGTTCAATTCACTGTCACACAGACTTAGACCTTTGGAGCAGTCTGGGATATTTTAGAATTTTTCACATCATGTTGTGTAACTTCTTGTCAGCCAGTTAGCATTTTGTGGTCTGAAAACCTCCTAGCATTACTGCCATCCAGGGCCCAACTCTTTGTGTGTCTAAATGAATTTTATCGTAATCATATTCATTTTATATTTGTATGTAGGAGAGCCACCAGTTGAAGCTGCTGCGAACCCTGGAGGGCCATGCATATGGTGTCTCCTACTTAGCCTGGAGTCCTGATGACACCTACTTGATCGCCTGTGGACCTGACGACTGCTCTGAGCTGTGGCTCTGGAATGTTCAGGTGACATTTGTACTTTAGTTTCAGACCCTACTGTTTTTAGCTTTACATAATCCTGTACTTGTGAAACCTGTTAACCAACTGTTTTCATAATGCCAGCTCTGTCTTGTGAACATGATATGTACAAAAGCACAGATCTGGGATGTCAAAGACTTGATGTCTCATTCAGATTCAGTAAGCAAGTGGAGGAGAAAAACATGCGTTGAAGCTCAAGAGATATTCTGTAGGCTGTGTGTACTCAGTGACCTCTCCTCTTCTCCCATCCATTCCCTTCCCCTCCCCTTTCTCTTCCTTTTATCACCCCTCCCCCACTCTTACTTAATGTTTCTTCTTGCTGTCTCCCTTCCCCCCCCTATTTTTCTCTCCTCTTCTGTTTTTCCACTGTCTCAACCAATTCCCTCGGTGACCAGACGGGGGAGCTGCGGACCAAAATGTCCCAGTCCCATGAAGACAGTCTGACCAGTGTGGCCTGGAACCCAGATGGCAAACGCTTTGTTACCGGAGGACAGAGGGGACAGTTTTATCAATGTGTAAGTGGTTGGATCATTAATGTGTTTGTATGAGCAAATACCTGTATAGTTTTAATTTTATGTGTCATCTCTTTATTCAACCAATGCTGAATGCCGGGTGTGTTTTAAAGGCACAGGAGGCGTGCAGGAGAGGGGTAGGGTTGAAAGAAGACTGAAGATACTGTATGTGATTCGTGGCATATGTATAGCTGTTGCGTCTTGCACTGACCTTAAACAGGCAGTGTATTGATTTTCTAGCCACAAACCCGATGAACCCATAAGGATGTTTGTTTTATCATATTTTGTTGGGAAGATGGTTTAAGTGTGTATCTGTGTGTGTTTTGAAAACACACACAATTAACATTTTAACTTATTTCACATTTATTTATTTCACACATCTTAGAGGCTCACGCATTTTACAGTTGTTTTCTGTGACAAAGCAACCTATTATTCAGTAGATGAGCTGAGATTTGCTACTATCAAATTACATGTTGTAACGAGAAAGGAAAGCAGTTTGATCTTATATGTTCCTCAGATTCTACGCTGTTTTACAATTGTCTGATTGTTGCACTGTCTGAGCAGAAAGGTTGTTCAATAGTTGAATAAGGTTGCACTGACAGGTTGCCTGTCAAGAATGAGAGATGAGGGGGTCTGCTGTCTGTGTTGTCAGGACCTGGACGGTAACTTGTTGGACTCTTGGGAGGGCGTGAGAGTGCAGTGCCTGTGGTGCCTGGGTGATGGCAGAGCAGTGCTGGCCTCAGACACCCACCAACGCATCCGGGGGTACAACTTTGAGGACCTTACGGACAGAAACATGTATGTGTCAGCCCTCCTAGTCCCTGTACTTCTAGATTAAAGTGAAATTACAGTAGTTGAATATAGAGCACATTTTGCTTGTTAATGCCAGCCAAATGAGACTATGTCTGAGTGAATGGTATTGAAAGTCCCGACCGAAGCCATTGTGTGCATTTTCTATGAACCCGTTTATACACGTTTTCAATTTACGCATAGGAAACGCCAAAACTAAAAATGTATGCTTGGCTGTAAGTGGAAAAGTTGTATTAATACAAGCAAAAACTTGAAATACAAAAAATATCAGATGGGGAGAATGTAACCTTCTTCAAATTACAACAAACCTAAACATAGCTTTGTTTCCATCATGTTTTCTATATTTTTTAACCCTGGCTCTAATTAATTCCTCTGCAGTGGTACCTGACTGGAGCATTCGCACCACCTACTGCTTGTCTCAGTGAACAAACTCCCAATATTCACATAACAGTAGTGGATGGAAATGCGCATACTGTAAATTCATACTTTTTCCTCAGTTTTCAGAAAAGTTGTGCTACAGTTGAATGTATATCAGGCGGGTGCCCACCCACACAGGTGTTTTCACTTAATCTACCTGATTAGAGCTCATCTCAGGACTGATTGTATGTACAGACTAAGCTAAGACCCTCGTCTTAGCTTAGTTGCATCTGTTCGGGAAAAAGGACTCACCGCTTAATCATTAGAGTTGGTGACCTAATGTAATTTCCAGCATAGCTCTGTCCAACATGAACCTAAGCAGATGTCTAATCTGGTTAAAACACTAGTGTGGGTGTGCAGGGCTTTTAATGTTGATCTGAATTAATACCATTTCGACTGCTAGCTGCCATGTTGCCAGTGCATACAGTGCTTCACAGAGGCTTGGGCACACTTCAGATTTGTTTGCACTTTAAAATAAACTTAAAATATAGTTAGTAGCTATGTATGTGTAGATCTTTCAGTGGAGTTTTCTGGTACCAAATAATGCAGGCGTCTGTCAAGTTTGCCTATAAATTCTAATCAAAGCTACTGTTTGATAAACAATTTTGTAGCACAACAAATCATGATCTGTCCAAAGTTTTGCATACGTTTGAATCCTAAGTATCACATCTTCAAGTTACCGAGATTTCCATGTTAACTATATCTTTGTATATTTGCATTGTTCAGTTTAATGCCTGACTGCCTGTGTCTTATTTACATGTCCTTCACAGAGTTCAGGAGGACCACCCTATCATGTCTTTTACTGTTTCAAAGAACGGAAGATTAGCTTTGTTAAATGTAGCAACTCAGGTAAGGTTTTTAACTCCGCCATTTTCAGTCTTAGTTTATTTGCTTCTAAAGCGCATTGACACTTTGTTTTGGGAAACACTGTGCAGCACGTTGGAGTACTTACAGGCTGTTCTTCTACAACCTTTTTGTAGGGAGTGCACCTGTGGGACCTTCAGGACCGGGTGCTGGTGAGGAAGTACCAAGGTGTTACCCAGGGCTTCTACACCATCCACTCCTGCTTTGGAGGACACAACGAAGACTTCATTGCCAGTGGCAGCGAAGGTACAGTCAGACAGCCCTGCAGACAATCTTGGCATGTTTGTTTTGTGTTTAGTAAAGGGTCCTGTCTTTTTTTTCAACAAAGTGTGATATGGTGCAGTTTTAGGGTGATATTTGTTGCACAGGATCACTGCTGATTAGTGCACTAGTATTGCCTCATATGAACAGATGACAGTCCTCCTTCAGCCTTGATGAGTGACTTTAAAATGATTTCCTCCTGCGTACTGAATATCTTTACTTCCACCTGTTTTGTTGCCTTCGTTGTCTCTTCTTCACAGACCACAAAGTGTACATCTGGCACCGGCGTGGTGAACTTCCCATTGCTGAGCTAACAGGCCACACACGCACCGTTAACTGTGTGAGCTGGAACCCAGCCATCCCAGGACTCATGGCTTCCGCCTCAGATGACGGCACAGTGCGTGTCTGGGGTCCTGCACCCTTCCTTGACTCACAAGAGGCGGATGGACTCAACGGTAATAACCTATTCTGGTTTTACCATACCGCAAGTTAGCATTGTTAGCTCAAAAATGGACATTGATTGCATCTATTTGCTGATTTTCACCATACTTTGTCAACATAAAGCTGCAACGATCATTTTAGTGGTTAAAAACTATACTACTAAAAGGGAGATGTCACTTTTGCGTTGAATGTACTTTTCTCAATTAACCTGATCTCTCTATCCCCTCAGATAACTGCAGTAACATGGACAGTTGATGGTCACTTATGGACCAGATGACGTCTCTCTTTAACAACAATCCAAGAATCCCACAATAAAACAAAATCCAAACGGGCGAACAAAATCTAACACCGACCTAAAGCAAGTCAAGAATAACAAACAAAACCCACCAAGACAAAAGAGAAAACAAAAGTGAGAAGAATTTGTCTCTTGACTGGCCTAGACAAAATGGTGGAGTTGATGACGGACACTCTGAAAATTCAGGTCCTCATCCCAAACCTGATCCTGACCCAGAGGAAAACCAGTCAGTGCCCAGCGGGATACGACCGCCATCCACTGGTGAGCTGTAACGGCTGTTCTTCTCCTCCAACTGACCCTTCTTCCCCATCTTGCTGCCTGGTCACCTGCCACACCAGGTCCTCGCAGAGTTTCCCAGGAAACCCACCTCCACCCTGAGCTCGGAGTGTCCCCGTGATGCCTCCAGACAAACAACGCAGACCAGCCGTCTACTCACTGGACTACATCTGTCTGCCTGTTTGTCTCTCACATTACCTGTATAATGTCTCCATGGACATGGGTGGGGTGTTGCTGGGGGAGGATGGTGCATAGGGGGATATAGCAACTCTTCTGTATGTATGTTTTCCTCTTCCCCACTCTTTTGCTGTATTCTTCGCATCCGATCTGTTGGACAGAGGCCGATAAATCCACCATAAAAACACTGACCGACCAGCTGACAAAGAACACACAAAAAAGGCTATGCTAAATGTTGGAATTTTTTAATGATAGTCATAGCGTAATTCTCATTTAAGAGGTGAATCTTAGCTCAAGTAGTGCCCGTGGAAAGCTTTAGCGTGAAGATTCAACTTCATGTTTCTCGACATTAGGAAAAACAAACTTTTTATTCCTTAATTTAACTTCTAACAAGGACAGTTGCCGTAAGGTTTTCAACTGACAACTCCCAGCCCCCTCTGTCGAGCTAGCTACCGCACAACTCCATTACATCAAGAGGAGAAGGACAGAGGGATTCACAGGTCACATATCAACGGTGAGGGGGGTCAGACGTTGTCAGTGAGGCGGGGTTTCCCCTCTGTCAGGACATACACTATGACCTTTCTCAAAAGACATGCTTTCACATGCGAAAGAGCTCAAGAGCAACTTTTATTGCAAACCTGTGACTGCTGTCCCTCCTCTGTGTGTGTGTGTGTGTGTGTGTGTGTATGAGTTTGAGTGTGAGTGAGAGCGATTATGCATGCACACATTAGGGAGAGTTGATATTTGTGGGTGCAGGTTTAATTGGTGCGTGTTTTTGTATGTTTGCTCAATTCACACCAGCAGAAGACCCACCCACCCCCACCAGCCCCTCCCCATCCTCCTGACCCCATAGTAAAATTGTAAAGAGGATTTTAAACCAATTCTAAGTTATCCAAAGCCCCATAGGGACCTCTATCTGTGGAACAAAAGAATACTTGAGAGCATTTTGGTAAAATAAGAACTTCTTTTTCTTTAATCTGGGCTTTAATTTTTACATTAGGATTTTTTTTCTCCTTACCCATGTGGCATTCAAACGGCACGAGTTTATTTGGCAAATGTATCATCTTTGCAGGGGAAAGAAAAAAAGGACATTTATACATTTGAACGAGGCATGTTTTTAAAAGCTGTAAAGTGTTGTGTTATTAGCAAAGGGTCATTTCATATGAGAAGTTAATGATTGTAATTATTGGACGAGTAAGTTAGAGAGAAGACAATAACCTGAACCACTCTCTGAGCCCACAGTGTTAGGAGAGTTGTTTGCAATCCTTAAACAACACAAACGCACACCACGCGCACACACGCACACACGCACACACGCACACACACACACCACACACACACACACACACACACGCACAAAACTGCCTTCCTGTTCATACAGTTGCACACAACCCTTCAGTATGTATGACACCGCGCCATCCACTGCACTTTGAGTGGTCTTTCTGCTCTCTTGCACCTACTGCAATGGCATAAATCCACTAGGTCCTCACAGGCTTACGGTCGCCACGCTGTTCTGATGACTTTTAAAGGTTGCATTGGCAAAGATTTAAAACCTAACAGGAGATTGCTAAAGGAATTGACTCTCCCTTACTATGCCTCTATGCACCCAAAAGCAGTGACTGATTATATTTATAGACGTTATAAAAACTCAACCTCGTGCATTTAAGGCACAGCAGCCTCATGTCGAGGGTACTTGGAGCTTAGAGAGAGTTCAGCATTAATAAACCCCTTTTTGCTCTCCAGCCAAGTTATTCAGTGGTCAGAGCACCATTCAAAGCTTTCTTCCTCCCTTTTTCAGGGTATGTAATGACTATTTGCTACAGACTGATATACAGTAAAACATGTTTAAAATCAGTGCTTTTCTGTCTGTTTTTATTGAACTTTTTTGTTACTTAAATTTTTTGTTCACATTATATATCATTTTTGGTTGACCTCTATCCCTGTATGATCATATTAAAATATAACCAGACATTTGGAGTCCTCATTTTATTTTGTAATCTTAAATAACCCCTGTCATCTTTATTTTATTATATTTTTACATTTCCTTTGTGTTAAGTTGCATTTTATCTACCACTACTATTCCAAACGAATATGCACAGTAACACCCATGCCAATTGGAGTGGGAAGAGTTTTTAGGAAGTGTGTTACCTACAATCAAATCAGGTTTTGAACTATCCACCCCTCGCCTTTAAAGAGTTTCCTTCATGTAAAAAAAATCGCATGTCTGTGTAATTGACCGAAATCTCTCTCTTGGTGTGCCATTGTTGGTTGAACTGACCCGTATCAAAGCCGAATCACTTGAGGCACACTGGTGTTTTCTGTAGGTTACATGTGTCGTGGTCTGATATTCACACTCTGGAAACCTTTATCTCAACTCCAGGCTGCAGAATGGACCCCTCTCCCACATCCGACATTATTTCAGAAGACTTGAGGCCATTCATACACACTTAAGAACCCAAACAAGAGTTTCAGTAAAGACCATCATTTACCTGCTGGTGGCAGATGCTATGTCTGTATGCAACCTGGTGTCTACTCTTCTTTTGTCTGAGTTTACCAAGGGAGTTGTTTCTGATTTAACTATGTCTTATTTCTCTCTCAGAGGTGACCGTGGTGGTGGGTAGGGGCTGGGTGGGGAATACTAAGGGCTTACTGTAGCATCTCTAAGCTCCTTGGACTAGGGCGGGAAGGGGTGATGTGTGGCTTTGCGTTCAATGTGTTATTTACAAAAGTGATTGTACTGTTTTGTATTGTTGTGTAGGAAAAGTGTTATGTATGCATATTTTCAATAAAGAATTCAGGGTTTTGAAAAAAAAAAAAGGCCCATGGAGGTTTGATGAGGCAAGAGATTGTGCAGGCCCTATAGAACAAAGTTTCAGATACCCAGAAAACTAATTTCCTCCGCCCTTGAAGACCGAAAGGAGATCCAAGTTGGCCCTGAATCACTGCTTTTGGTAAAGCACGTGTCCAGGGGTCTGTAGTGGGAAAACACTGGGTTGAACTTGTGTCAAAATTCTACTTTGTATTCAATCATTTATTTCTTGAAAGCAATGTCTGGAGCCAGAACATCTGGTAAGAGACTATCTTCAATGCCATTAGGAATAATAAGAACAATTGCCAATAAAGTGACGTTATTTTGAGTAAGTCTTGTTGTTGGCCATACATTTCTACACAAAACTTGCCATTTACTCGAGGAAACAGCACAAAGCAATGGTACAAGTGAAATATCTTTTTTGGAGACCTAAAGTGTTTAACATTAAAAACATATATCATTAAGTAAATAATCATATTAATTGATACAAACAAAATATATAATAAAACTATGGAATTGTGCATCCGATACATTTTTAACAGCAACTAAGTCTGCCCTGATTGTTTTGATTTACAGGTAATGACTTGGTGATGAAAAGTGGAATTATGAATTTAAAAATATATATATAATATAAAAATACTTTTTGAAATAAAAACTGCCAGACTGAAATAAAAGTGACCTATAATAAACTGTTATAGTAAAAAAAAAACACAATGAAATAACATAATGAGATGAGCTTTTATAAAACCTTTTTCTGGATTAGTTCACTATTCTGTAGTTATATTAAATATCTCGCCTGTATTAAATCATATGATTTTTTATTTATTTTATAATGTTTTATTTGTTTAATATAGACCACTTGGGGCCTCCAACAATCTGATTCATCAGGGTCATTGCACCACCCGGTGGTAATATATATCAAAGTAAAACAAAATACAAAAATGTAGACAAATATTGAACTTAATGCAAATAAAAGATAAGAATAAAACAGTGAAAGGATTCCATAAATAAAAGTTTAACACAACAATATAAGATTAATATCTAGTTAACCTTACATATCGACGCAGGTATGGTAATTGATTGAAAAAAAGAATAATAGCAGGCTCAAAAATAAGATGATACAATTCTAAATACTACTGCAGCCTATTCCATCAGAGTGGAGTAAAACATTCTTGTGTGATTTTTGTGTGATTGTATATTTTAAACACCTTTGCACCAAGACGAATTCCTCGTATGTGTAAAAACCTACCTGGCAATAAATCTGACTCTGATTCTGATTCTGATTGAACTAATTACAATTGAGTATTTTAGTCCAGAGGTTCCCAACTTAGGGTTTGAGCCCCTCCAAAGAGTCACAGGATACATCTGGAGCTATTAACGTTTTGAATTTTAGACTCTGCAACAATAATTTAAATTAAACCATTTGAGAACTTTATAGGTGAAATGTCTCTTTGGTTAAACAGCTAACAACTCATATACATCCGAAACTAGACAATTTTTGTGAGGGATGGCAAGCCAAAATAGTTAGAAACCACTAATTTGGTCGACCAATATGGGTTTTTCAATTGCCGATGCCGATATTTAGAGAGCTGCCGATGGCCAATATAATGCTGATATTAGAACAAAGAAAAGTCATCTACAACCAACCACACCAACCTTACACTACCCTACAAAAACTCACAAAGGGGAGCGCTAATATTAGTCCACAGCAGCCACACTGGTGAGACTACCTGCAGATGTGTATGAAGACATGTTTGTTTATTAGCCTTGTGAGCACTGACAGCCAATTATCTCTAAATGCCAAATAATCAGCCGACTGATTAATTGGTCTATCACTAATCTTAGCATATCGTATTCTATTCTATATTTATAATGCAGGCTGTCAAATTAATGTAGCAGAGTACACAAGTACAATATATCCCTCTGAAAAGTAAAATGGACACATTTACCTCAGAACTGTACTTAGTAAATATACTCCACCACAACTCAAAA
>NW_023340246.1:9567988-9569695 GCF_004916995.1 Morone saxatilis
TGATTGAACTAATATCATATTTTCCTAAACATTTTTCTTACTAATCTCTAGGCAGTTTTGAATGAAGGAACCTCACTCCTGACATGTAGAAATGAGTGAGTTTGTCTTTACTGCAGAGGAGGTACAAGATGTGTGGGTCTGTTTGCCTAAGATGGCCTCATGAACACAGTTAGCATCTCCTGACTGAACATAAACAGCACCACAACCATAGCTGATATGGGTTTGTTTTGCTCCATCTGAAGGGGGAGGGGCGTGCAGCCTGACGTCACTACGGACCGCCCCCTCCCTCCCTCTCTCTCTCTCTCAGTCTCTCGCCGTCTCGTCAAGTGTCTCGAAGCCGAAAACAGTGCACCATCGAGGGGTTTAACTGGCTGTCAACCGAGCTCCTTACGGCAGTCATGGCGGCGCCGTTAGCCCACTTCGACGAGGACTGGCAGGACTTTAACGAATTCAAGCCGTCCTCGGCGTCGGCCGACCAGCTGGACCAGCTGAACTCAAACGTGGGCGATTCGTCGTCGGGCCTAGACGATTTCTCCGACCTGGACAACAGTTTCTCCGGGGAGATCTGCAGCTTCAAATCGATGGAGGACCTCGTCCACGACTTCGACGAGAAGCTGACAGTGTGTTTCCGAAACTACAACACCGCGACGGAGAACATAGCCCCCATTAAACCCATCTCAGAGGACAATTACTTGAAGGACGACGAGTGAGTGTGGATTTTATGCGGGTTTTTATTTACGCTAACTTTTAATCTCTTAGCTAACTAGCTAGCGACGTTAGCCTCGGCAGGCTAACCGACCGTCGGTGTTAACCAGCGAGTCTGTAGCTGCAATCAGTGTCGTCCAAAGTTTACCTTAGGTAGTGCATGTCTGTGATACCTGAATACACTTCACGTCCTTTATTATATTTAAACATTTATTATAACAGCATGTCTTTAACCTGTTTCATTATTTGACTAAGTTACCTTGAGTTGAAGTTTACATTCACATCTGGAGAAAGCAGCAATACTTTGCAGTGTCACAAATGACAAATGCAACATTTGTCATTGAAGGGGTGAAGTAGGAGTTTGTATTTATCTACATTAGTGATGTTGCTTGTGTTTAGTCTTTGTGTGTGTGTGTGTGTGTGTGTGAGGGGAGGGGAGGGCTTATGCCACGTTACCAATACTTGATTTGATGCTAGATTGGTTGATTTTAAAACTATTAAAGCACTGATCCATAAACTGTATTGATTGTATATTCAGAGGAAGCATCTGTTGATCCCTGCACACTTCGCTCTTCGTCCTGTATTTGAATGAATGAGGCAAAACATTAGTGACTTGAGTTTTATGAGCCCTGCTGTTTCCTCTTTCTGCAAACAGACACAACACGTCATGTTTCATACATGTACTCGCTGCTTTATGAAAGGTTTCACAGTCAGCGCCTGTTCTTCCCACCTTCACAGCCCTCCTTATCTCAGTCAGGGGTCCCCAGCAGTTGTTGTGTCTCTCAAATGTCACAGCCGCACGTTGACATGACAACATGCTATTACTCCTCAGCATCTTGTCACATCAGTCCCACACCGAGCATGGACGTCACTGTAACTACAGAGCTGTGTGGGCTGCATTAATCACCCTCTTCTTGCCTCTTGCCTTCTTCTGCTTCTTCTTTTTCTTCTGCCTCTAACATTGCACCATTGTGATACCGTTGGATCGGATCACATAATGGA
>NW_023340246.1:9569730-9596125 GCF_004916995.1 Morone saxatilis
GGAAGTTAGTCATGCACATGTCCACTAAAAAGTGTTGCTTTACTTGAATCTGGGATGTGAGTGAACTAGGGCTTGAAGATTAAGTTTTGGATTTTATCACATGATCGTGTAATTGGTTAACGGTGTAGATCTTTACTGTATGTGGTCACAGACGGTGAACATGTACTTTAAGAAGCAATGGTTTAGTGCTGCAGCTAATGGTCATTTTTCTATTATCGGCTATTAGAGCAGAATCATTTAGCTGGTTTTGTTATCATCAGAAAATTAATTTGCAGTTATTGTCGTTTATTTAGTTAGAATTCCCAATACTTTCTGTGTGTGATGATTTGCTGCTTTTCTCTGTACAGCTATTATAATATTACAAACTGAATGTCTTTGGGGGTTGGACTGTTGGTCGGACAAAAAAAGACATCTGAAGACGTCATGATGGGCACTGTGTTCATGTTTCCCACTATTTATAGAGATTCAAGACAATTATCAGCGCAATAAACTGTAACGACTAAGTCATCAGTTGCAGTGTGCTAATTAGCTAGCCTGTTGATTATTTTCTCGATTGATGGATGATAAAAGAAAGAAAATAAAAGAAATAAAAGAAAATTGCAATTTTTTGACGTCCTCAGATTGCTTGTTTTGTCCAACCAACAGTCCGAAACCAAAATATATTTAGCCTAACATGACATTTTTGACAAATAAAGCAGTACATTTTCACACCTGGAACAAGTGCATTTTAAGTATTTGTGCTTGAAGAAGTATTTTGCCAATGCCAATTAATTTTCTGTAAACCGATTCATCATTCCAGCTGTACGATATTAGATATTAGATAAATATCTAGCAGGTAATGTCACAGATATCAGTTTGACATGAGAACTGAGGACTTGTGATGGAGCTCAAACACCTTGGACCTTGGATATTTGTTTTTCTTGAACATTTGGTCGAATACCGTAGTGGAGAGCTTAGCACAGCGAGCAGTAGCAACAGTCTTGGAGTTAATGGTGCTCTAAATGTTTAGGGAAATGTAAGAAGGATGGACAGACAGGGAAATAAACCTCTATAGTTGTTGTAGGTAAAGAGACGGAGGGAAGAGGGAACAGAATAATTGGACCGCAGCCCGGTGAAGCCCAAAGAGCAGCGCCAGGCTCAGTGAGAGTCTTTTCTGGATGACTGCACTTTGCAGGACGTGCCCAGGCGCTTAACAAGTTCTCCAGCAAGACCGTGACTGAGACGAACAACGGGGATGACGAGGGGGAAATGTGTGCGGGTTTGGGTGAGAGTGAGCCTGGAGAAAGCTAAACGTGTTTGTGTGAAAGCCATGCGGGTTATGTGTGCCCATGAGTGTTGATACAACAACATCCACATAAATATATTCACGAAAGTCAGTCTGACAAATTGGCATAGCGTTGAGGTAGAAACAAGCCAATTGGTCGGACGAAATACGGACGAGCCTTGTTTTTTAAATGTAAATGCTGTCTGTGAAAGTGAAGCGAATGGGGGGGGTTTGGCACGCACTCACGTGTCAGACAGTGTCTTTGCTTGAGGCACAAAATATATTTCCTGCCAGCCTTTGCCCTATTTAGAGCAACCCCTCAGCCCCCCACTCCCCAAGCTGTGCATGAGCACTTCAGGGAGAAACATGCGAGTTACATAAACATTTGTCTGTCTCTGTGTGTGTGTGAGAGAGAGTATGACGATGCAGAGTCACTCTGACACATGGGTTCACAGCATCCATCCTCGCTCTGCCCGCAGCAGTTAGGACCAGAGATAAAAACACAGTGACTTGCATTTGCACTTGAATTTTATATTCTGCACAGACTCCATTTTCCTTTTTCTGTTCTTTTTAGTTTTGTTTTTTAATAGGAGCCACATAAAGGGGCAGTTTTATTTAGTATATATACAAATGCACTTAACATTTGACTGCTCAAATCGTGTATAATGTGTAGAACTTTACAAAAACTGGATGTTTTGAGTTGATACCAACATGTGGCAAAAATAAATAATGATTATTTCAGATTATATGTTTATATACTTGCACATATTCTGCAACAATCCCTTAAGTTTGGTACCCAGTAAAAGAAAAAGATGGATTTCGCAGTTGAACAGTAAATTTGTTTGTTTAACAGACTCCACGCTACCATATGCTCGGCTGTGATAAGTCCTCTGCCAAGTAGCTTGTTGCAGAGTATACACTGAACAGCCTGTTGGTGTAATGATGACACTGTTTCTGAACCAGATTCGAGATTATTAGCAAACTTCAAAAATCCTCTAATGATCTCAACACACAGTTCTTAAAAGAACTCCATATGGGCTACCAAAAAGCTGGCGGACCTCTGCTTTAAGGTTGAACCACTGCGTATGCGTCAATGTCTCTCACCAGGGAATGTTTACTGGGGAACAAAATGGCGTGTGTGAATAAGGCGCTGGTGCATTCGTCAGTGGGTTCGGATGGCTGCTGTGAGATGCAGCAGCAGGAACACATTGTGGTGAGGGGGTGGTCAGACAGCAGGGCATACTGTAACACTGACCGTAATGCTGTGTCACAGTAAAAAAAGAGAAGGAAACAGGGTCTGTCTTATCTGCTCTGAGGTGAACACTCTTCCCTTATCGTGTGTTCTTTGCTCACAACTATATTCTGGTTCTCACAGTATTCTCCAATAGTTGAATCACGAGCCTCTCTTGCTTTCCTCCAGGGTGTGGAACGCTCTGACGGATAATTACGGCAACGTGATGGCTGTGGACTGGAAGACATCGCACACTCGCTCCCTACACCTGCCCACCCTCAACCTCACTGAGCCCGAGGTACCCCACACAGACACGCACGTACACACACACACACACACACACAGACACACCTAGTGGAATATGTCAAGCACACAGTAAACACGCGGGCAACATTCCCGTACCTCTGCTCTGGTTTTGATGTCACCTTTCAGGAGACGAGCCAAATGTAAACAGTCTGCTCCTCTGCCCTCAATCTGCTTAACCACCTGTTCGTTAGTCTCATCCAAGTTCTTCCTTTCTTTCTTTCTGAAATCTCTCTCCCTCCTTCCCCCAATGGACAGAAGTTGGACAACCAGTCTCTGGATCTGTCCGACGACGAGGAGCTGAGGGAGCAGATGGATATGCACTCGATAATCGTCTCCTGCATCAACGACGAGCCGCTCTTCACAGCCGAACAGGTGACTTTTCACGCTCACAGTGGTATGCGTTGCTTTCACATGGTTGTTTTGGAATGTTATATAATAAAAATATAATATATATATATTTGGAAAACTCCTATCAAAATGTAAATACGGCCGTAATGTTAATATAGCACTGTTTTTCACAGAATGTTCGGACATTTGAGCTTATAAGTTATATCAAATCGCTGTGCTGCAAATTGTTGTTTCCTGTCCATGGTGCCTTTCACATCTGCAACATACTTGCATAACATGCAAATTCATGTCTGTGGAACAATTTCCCTTCTATAAGCCTTGGCCAAATAATTAATCCAAAGTCCATCCTGTTTGCTCAGTAATGTTTTCTGTATAACAATGTTTAGCATTTAGTATCTCAGCATAATGTTAACATAGAACTCTGGCAGGAGATCCAGAAGCTCACTAGGCACTGAGGTGATAACATTATACAGGAAAACAGTGTTTCAATCAGTAAATATCCATGTGTAAACAGCAATTTTATCGACAACAAACCTTCACCCCCTCTCTATCCACAAAACTAACATCGAAAACCACTGTCACATAGTCTCATACACCCGTACCTAAACCTACAAATTCACAACGTGTGTGTGTTCAGGTCATAGAGGAGATAGAAGAGATGATGCAGGAGTCTCCAGACCCAGAAGATGATGAGAGTCCCTCACAGTCCGACCTGTCCATGCTCTCTCAGGACCTCCACACTCTGAAACGCTCCGGCTCCAACACCAGCTATGAGGACCGTGAGTACGCGTCAGTGGTTGGGGTGCTTTGTTATTGTGCTCACCCCTTGTGAGACAGCAGTGCTTTTTTTCACACTCTACTGCCATTTGACGGTTATCTAAATCACTTAATGAAGTGTAGTGGGTCGCACAGCCTGTCACATGAAGAAACAGAAGCCGCTCTTATGTAATGTGTTACAAACAGATATCAATTACGATGTTCCTGCATGTTATATAATCAGCAGCATATATTTGGCTTGCCAGACTGGTGTGGACTGAACATTTGCACCCAGTTTGCCTTAAGGGTACAGATTTTGCTTCCAGTATCTGCGTATATCAACTAGAGCATGTAGTGTGTTTTACATATTGGGTGGCACATAACGAGCTTTGCAAGGTTCTCAGTATTTACACTGAGCTGGTTACTCACACTTTAGATTCATATCACTTCCACCACTTGAACTTGGCCTTCATATGCTAGGAAGCACTCCACTGTATCGTCTTTACAATGACCATTTTAATCTTATGCACCTTGTGTTTTGAATATACTACGCTACAAAGGTCAAAGGAAGCTTTTGTGTGCTTGGGTCTGGATGCTAACATTTAGCTGCGATGGATGATACATTTCTTTCTTTTTAAAAGGAGATTTTGTGCTTTAAGTGCCTGTATCTCAGTTATGACAGGGATTTTTGATGACCGTGTGATTATTAATTGATGGCAGTATTGGAAACAGTTACCTAACAGTAATCATGAATATTCAACATTTTGGTATTTTGTGTTCCATTCAGGAATAATTAGGCTCCCAAAGTGAAAATGTCAAACTACCATCCTCACATGCTGAATACTCATCAAACCTACCATGCTTTCAGACAAGCCCATACACACAAGTACATGAGTAAACTGTTGGTCACGCTACTTCTTCCTAATATATCCACCAACATCCTTAGGGTTGCGTCAGCTGTCTGTGTCTGAGCTGACCGAGACTCTGGAGGAAGTAGAGACGGCCATTCGCCGCTACAGTGAAGAGCTGATCCAGGCTCTGGCCCTGAGAGATGAACTGGACTATGAAAAGGAGGTACTTTGATTTCAGTTTGTGAAAAGCTAAGAACCTGTCCAAACATGACTGAACTATTAACAGCATTCAGTCGACCTTAAAGCCATAATTGGTCAGAGAGATTCCAAAGTGATTCCTTGTGAAGAAGCTTTTAAATGTTAGTGACTTGATTCAAAGATGGCCATTTGAACATCTGTTGTGTAGTGAGAACAGACTGCAGTGCTCACAGCGTTCTGTGATAGATAGCAGCGGTGATAGAGGTCAGTGAATCGCTAGCAGCTTTTTGTCTCTACAGTGTAATTTGCTTCAGTGACATGACTCTGTCATCGTGTATTTTTAAACAGTAGATAAAAATAGATTTCTCTATTTATACATGTAATGACAAAAGTAAATGGTAGCTTGATCCTAAAAACCAACAGAAATTAAGGAGTTTTGTATTTAAAAAAAAAAAAAAAACAGGTGAAGAACAGCTTCATCTCGCTGTTGATCGACGTGCAGAACAGACAGAAGGAGCACCGTGAGCTGCTGCGGAAGAAGAAGAAAATCAGAAGTACGACTACAATGGGGCCCAACGGCCAGAGGACAGCCAGCACACACATACCAGGCACGGTGAGTCATGTGCTGACACGGCGTGGGAGGCATAAGACAAACGCATATACGCCGTGTGCATGATTTATAATGACGATCAGTAACATAGACACACATGTACACTGCCACACACGTGTTCAAAGTATAAGCAGAAATGCACAATGCATGACCTGACAGATGTTTACATGGGAGAGCTGCTTTTATACCAGCACCAAGGGGTCTGTGCCAAACCTTTTTCCCACTTTCCCCGTAATATAGAAACCTCCTCATCTCTCTTTGCTTTCTGTTTTTCCTACTTCCTCTCACTCCTTGTAGCTCCTCACTCTGGAGGGACTCTCCAATGTCATTCAAAATGGCCTCCGTCAAACTTTTGGCAACACAGGAGGGGACAAACAGGTGCCCCTGCTCTTTCTTTCAACTCACATCCCTTTTCTTTGCAGATATTTTTCTGTCCTTTTTCTTTTTTACCACCGGCATGTTTGTTTCTTTCTCAACAGCTACCCCTGGCGTCCGGCCAGTGATTTGTTATATCTGTTTTCTTTTTTTAATTTGAATTTTTTTTTATCTTGCTTCATTTTTTAATAACTTGATTTCTGTCCTTCACATGCCATTCTATTTATTTTATTTCATTACATGTCATATTTTGCAGCTTTTACTGTGTCATCATCCTGTTGTTCCTTTGTTTTAAGCCAAGAAACCATTATTGCATATTCATTGCTTTCTTTAGCTCACATTAAAGTGAACATTTACTCTATTAACTCCATGTTGAAACTAACTACCAGCCTGCACTTGCTGATCATGTTCTTATGTCGACCTTCATGGCACTGACAGACATCATATTTTATCACCTTCTTACAACACGGAAACATTATTTGTTTTAGGATTAAGGGTGTGCAATGACGCTATATACCATATGTATAATGTATATATAATATATATGTATAACAGTCTTCTTTCATTGTCTTACATGATCTTCTCTCTTTCAGTACCTGACCACAGTAATCCCTTATGAGAAGAAAGCCGGCTCCCCGTCGGTAGAAGACCTCCAGATCCTCACAAAGAGTGAGTGTATCGACACACACACGCCAACCGGACCATAATGACAGAATTAGATGTGTTAGTCTCTGCAACTTGTTTGCTTTCATGTTTTCGGGCGAGTTTTCTTTATTTTACTTTACTTTTACAGTGCATGTTACGTTTTCAAAGAGTGTAACGTGCTGCTCTCTCCCTGCTAGTCCTCCACGCCATGAGGGATGACAGCGAGAAGGTGCCTGCCCTGCTAACAGACTACATTCTCAAAGGTAAACACACAGCTGTCCGCAGTCACTTATATACATCAGTGAGTAGGATGAAAAGCTGAGCAACTTCAGTCACATCATGTTTATTGCAGTAATGTACAAAACAAAACCTCAAAATGTGTCCCGAAAGCGAGTTATATTTAGAGGTGTCTGTCACTGCTAGGTGGCTTTTGTTTGTGCCACCTGACATTCAGACATCCTGCCCCCTGTTGCCTGAAAGAGGAAGTGCAAAATTTCTCCATTTTCAGGGAAGCTAATGGTAAAAAATATGATGACGCAGAGAAAAGAAAAGAGTAGCACTCAACACAAGGATTAATTAAAGGGAGGGGGAAAAATGCTTTTCTTGCCACCCTTCAATGTTGACCTGTACCTTCCTTGTCTTTCGTCTGTGCTGCATTGTCCTTTGGGTAGCTCTGGTATGAGAGCAGTGGAAACTGAGGTTTGTGAGGCACTGACACATTAACACAGATTCTTCACCTTCAGCCCTCTGAGCCCTGTCAAACGCCCTTTTCTCTTTCTCTCTCAGTACGTCTTCGTAGTATCACTATCTCCCTCCTTCAAAAGCAGCAGCCTTCCCCCCACTCACTCGCTGCTGTAGTGCCTATCGTGCTCTGTGGTGCTTGTGGCTGCACTACACCTACCTCTGAAACACACCAATACACTCATGCACATGATTCCCCCTTTACTGCAAGCTTGTAGTAGCAGCTGTTCACATGTCTGCTTCTCACCTATTTTTTTCTTCTCTTTTCTCACCCTGCATTTCCTCCTTGCGGTAGTTGCTCTTACATAATGTACAGCTCTCCTTCATGTGCCAGGTAATTTTTTTTTTCGGCAGCATTGATAATCAGCTGATCTCATCTTTTCTCCACAGTTCTTTGTCCTACGTAAAGCCAAAGGCGAGCCTCCTGTTTCCAGAACCATTGGACCATCAGAAGAGGGTTCTGGTAATCCGGACGAACTCGGATAATGGATTAAGAATCCAAATCTTCCTTCCTCCCTGTTTGTCAGCACATAGACTTTCTTTCCTTGTGGCATTTTTTTTTACCCTGCCACTGTTGTTTTTCCTTAGATTTTAACTCTAGTGATAGCTCTTCAATCTGTATAGTTCATTTCATTTGTAATGTTTTAACTCTTTAATGCCTGAGTGCTACAACCCTGTATATCCTGACTGCATGATGACTTGTCTATGGATGCCAGTAATCAGTATTAGTCTGAACACCTCACTTCCTGATTAGCCAGCAGCTCTTGAATGGAGACAGGGTCAGGTGTATTTTATCAGCAGGTCTGTGTGAGGGAGATGCAGTCCAGTCCAGTCCAGATTTGTAAATTCAAATGCGTTTGCATCCGTGTAATTCATGCCCGATGGAGTAAAACAAATGCTGGCTGAATTTCAGAGTGCCAGGATGGTTGTGATATCGAGCATACATTTTGTTTTTCCTGAATGGAAACTTTTGCCATAATGGCATAATTTGTTGATTGCTAATAATATCTTGGGGTTGAAAAACTCTGCTTGCTAAGGATCAAAGAGCAAACCCTTTAATTTTAAAATCTAAAATCATAGGTCCACCTGTCTCCACATGTTGATTTTGGGTTTATGCTCAATATTAGCAGTTAGTTGAATGTTAAAAATTAAATATTTTGTATACAATTTAAGATAAATCGCACAGTTTTGGAAACTTTTTACTTTTTGAAAAAGGGAAAAAAGTTTTGACAAAGTAAAAGCTGGATGAACAAAAACATGTAAAGCATATTTTTCGGAGAAGGGGTTTGTTTTTAGTGAGATTGGGGACTTGTCAGTAGCCACTTTTGTGACCACAACATTATTTTGTAAATGCTGTCCATTGACCTCTGAGCCCTCGAGTAGTGACCACCATCCCCCAACAACTTTATCACTTCCCCAGGAGAGTCCTCATTAACATGAGTCTGCAAATACCTCGTATAACATTTTAGCATTAGTATAAAAGCATTAGATAAACAGCGTAGTTAAGATTATGTTAAAAGGTAGGTAGGTTTGATAATTGTGTAGTTAAGCTTCTGTTAAAAGGTTTTCTCTATCTGTTAACCCTTTAACTGTAAATTTTGTGGTAGCACTTTAGTCTGTCAGTGATCTGGTCATGTTGTAGTGGAATATGTGGTGGAGGTACTACAGAGTACGTCTCACTAGATTAGCATTAGATGAAGCTTAGAAGCTTAAGCTTGTGGTGCCAAAAGCACGTCAACATGTTGTCAATTGTTGTCATGCATCCGGTTCGATTTATCTCTTATTGGTCATCATGAGCATGAGAATTTAAACAACCTTAAAGGGGCGCTCCACTGAGTTTACACATCATACGGAGTACAGCTCAGCCTGTAAAAACATTTGTGCATGTTTAGTCAAACAAAAATACACCCAGGTTGGATTATGGGAAATGTAGGATGCAGTGTTTTTGGACTAAAAGTCAGAATATCTCAGCCTCTGCCTCATCAACTTTGACCATTCTGTTGGTCAATGCATCTCTTGCATGTCTCCCAACCCTTACGGCAGTGCGATACTAAATCACTGGAGCGCCCCTTTAAAAACCGTGTACCACCAATCTAGCACTGCGTGTGTCATCAGCAGGTTGGTACACTAATGTTCAGACCACCAGCTACTACAGGTGCACCACACACGGTCAGATCAGGTCTAGTCTAGCTCTCAGGTACGATCATCAGTGTTAGTAATTTAAAATCTTGTTCTGAAAGGTACTGACATTCCTGAGTCTTCGTATGTTTCTGGCGACATTTTATCAACGACACTTAAACTTGCTGCACTTTTATCTTTTCAACAAATTTCTCTAAATACCTGGACGAGCAGATGGGGGTAATCATTGTAGCCTCTTGACTAAATCAGGGTAGCATTTTACAGATGTTGATTATGTCATGACTTGTTGAAACACAATTTAATGCTTAAAGTCCTGGACTCTAGTAGTAATAGTAGCAGGTGTAGCCAGCAGTTAAATGTACAGGCTTCAGTAGCATCTGCTTGATGTAGCAGTCTAGAGACGAGAGCGTGGATGCAGTTAAACTTAGACTCTTTAGAAAATCAGTTGTTAAGTTGTAGGAGAAGGGGAGACTCTTTTAAAAAAAGGAGTTTAGTTTTATCGATGAAATACTTTAAGCGTGTCTCTCATGCGAGAAGAAGAAGTGGCGAGAAGAAAGGTGCATGGGAAGATGAAAAGGGGTGTGATAAAGTTCATGGATGTTGGGGAAGATTGCACAAAGGGTTGCTTAAATTTGAGGGGTCCAATTAATTATTTTGTAAAGGAAGCTTGTAGTGCTATTTAACTATTTATATATAACTGTTGTTTCTACTGTTCCCAGCTTTGAAAACATTCACAGACTAGCATGTGCTCCTGGCACTTTACTGCTGCAGACACATTTCTAATAACGATTAATTTGTTTTGTTTATGGACATATAGATATCACACTAAAGGGACAAGTGCATGTTGCAGTAGAATGCAGAGCAACTCAAAGCAAGTAATGAATTCAAACTGTTAAAATCTATTAAAAAGGGAAAAGTTAAACATCACAAGGCTTGTGGCGGTAAAACACGAGCCATTTTAGGAGAACATCCCTCGGTTGATCATAATCTCACAAAAGCTTAAATGAAAATGACACCAACCGTGTAAATCTATCTTGTGTTTTATAATGAAATGACAGCATGGACGTTAGTGGAGGGTCTCGTCTCAGGGCGGAGCCCCTAATCTGGTCACTTCTTAGCAGACATATCAATGTAACTACAATTTAGAGATTTATATTTATATATGTACAACAAAACAAGCAATGGAGAAAAGAGGCTGCCTTTGTAAATGCCTGACAATTTTTGTACATTAAACCAACTCCTTTTTGTTTTTAATGCAATATAATTCCCCAGTTTGGGGTTTTATGTTTACTGTCTTATGTGGTACTGCAGTATATTAATTTATTATGTAAATGTTCGTTTTGTAACCATGTTATTGACTGTAATGGTACAAGTGTTTTGTGCCCGCATTGCATTGCAACTCATTTCAAATAAATTAATATGTGAAGACTTTTATGTGCTTTTGGCTCACTGTGGTGTGTGTGTGTGTGTGTGCAAGTGTATTTTATCACCGTTTTATTAGACTCACTCTGTACCCACAAACTGCCCATGCATATCGAACAGAAATCACATATTTTACTTGAACTTTACATGTATTAACAAAATAAAAGCAAGGCTCTTTGCTCTGTGACAATTTCAAATAACATGCTGGTTTATTTATTTTAAGCTGGAGATTTTTTTCTATAAAAGAATACTTAATCCTGTCTTTCACCATATTTAGACATACATGCATGACATTGACACAGGTGCAGTTATTTTCATTAAAAATTACTTATAAAAGAAAACTAGTAGTTTTTTCACCTCCTTCAACAAAGTCTCACATACCTTAAGTGAACCTGAAAAGGGACATTTTATAATTGCTCTGGTATATTTAACTCCTTGTTCATAACTGACTATACATGGTGTGTCTTGATAATTTAACTACAAAACTTATGAATGTTGAATAATTCACAAGACCGTTTGCTTAAATATGGATGACAAACTTACGCATTGAGGACAACGAGGCCTGAAGCTAGTTGTGTCAATCATTTGCTGTATTTAAAGTAGCAACCAACCAGTTCCTGTCCCCATTTTCTATATCATATCAAACTGTACATATCAATCAGGTGTTTTGTGTAAAAGCTGCTGAACGATCCAATACTCAGTCGAATAGTCCTTGCCAACAAAACATCTTCCATCTTACCCAGTTGGATACCACCATCTGACCTACATGTGGTCACTGTAATTTGCTAATGTCATCTTTCAGACTACACAGAGTATTGTAGGAAAACCAAAAAATGACAAGAGGAAAGAGTTTGTTTTGTGCATGGTCCTCCCAGTTACTACTGATTAACTTAATGGCACTTGCAAGCTGCATCCACCAAAAGTTTCCAGTCATGGAGAGTTGATTGAAAATGAAAGAATAATAATATAATAATAATAAAATAAAAAAGTAACCTTTTTTTAAATTATCACATAAAAGTAGTCTCTCTAGTGGGGAAAATATGTGGAACAAACTCAAAAAGATGACTATGTTCTGTGTTCACGTCTTTGGTTTCTTGTGTCTTCAGAATCTGTATTCAGTCTGTATTCAGCTGTTTTAGTTTTGAGTATATCCTCAGACTTCCTCCTTCAAACTTCAAATGTAGCTTGACCACTTGTGTCTTAATGTCTTACTCCAGTGCTCTTGTCATGTTTGGCTCCTCTCCCTTCATTTTTCATCCTAAGAGAGAAGAAACTTCACCTCTGCTGCGTCTGACCTGTTTACAACCACAGCGACACTTTAACTGGTCAGGGCTTCAGACGAAACAAGGCGTCAAAATGTTAAAACATCCAAGGCCCTGTGTCCTGTAGGGTTCAAAGGTCATCCTTGGGTCACAGGTTGGTGTCAGTGAACATGGTGTGCTCCTTCCTCACCGTGCTGAAGCCTTTGATGGTGTCAACAAATTCCTCGTCGTCCATAAACTGTTAGGAAGAGGAGCAGAGCTTGTTAAATGGAGGATGCAGGACTCAGCAGAAGATCACTTTATAAGCTTGTTTAAATAGGTCTTTCTGCGTCTGTGTAAATGTGTGTTAATGTCTAGTTGTCTCACCCATGTATCTATGTATTGATGCACCGCTGTGAAAATATGTGTAATGCTTGTGTTGGATGAGATTCTTTTGTCTAAGACCAGAACTGAACTAACAGCAACAACTGCGGTAACACAGGGGTCTGAACAGCTTCAGCGTACGTGTTTGGGGTCTCTCACCATCCCACTGTCATGGCCTGAAACGTGTGGGTCCCACACTTCGTCGTCCCCTGTGAGGGACTTCCCGTCCATCACCTGGCTGACGCTGCGCCTCAGGGAGTTCACACTGAGGATCCCTAGCTCACCCTGCGGCGGGACCTCGTCGACAAGCTCACATTTAGCCTCCAGCACTTCCTGGTGGGAGGGGAGAAAGGTGGATATGTATGCCATTGCACATGTGCAAGTACTTCTTTGTATGTGTTGGTTTTTACCTCCATCTTCATCGTGAAGCCCTTGAGGGTTACACTGTTGGAGAAGCCTGTTGTGTCAGGTACAGTGTCAAACTGAAAAAGGAGAATAGGTGAGACTTTAACAACAGGTTTACACTCTGTAAGCAAACAGGAAAACATGGACTGTGTGTGAAACTCTTTGCTATGGATTTTGAATGCCATTTATTAGCGTTAGTTGTCATTTATGGCTTTTATATGTGTGCCTAGGATATGAATTATATTTTGTAGAGATTTCTGTTTGCTCAAACTATTTATTTTTTTGCATGATAATAATTTCTCTACAAAATATAAAAATATCTCAGATATTCATGGATGAGGCACAAATATAACTAAATATAACTTATATTTCTGCCAATAGATGCTCCTAAATATTACACACTGGTCCTTTAAAATAATAAAAGTAAAAGTACTGTGACTGTTATACTATTATATATTATCATTAAATTATTATTATTATACATTCATGTTAAAACGTGATTTTACTGTTGTAGTTGTTTTTTTAATTGATGAATTGTTTCAGCTGCATTTCAGCAACATTTTGTTTGTGTAAAATCCTAATTTGTAATTAGAAACTCAAGCTTTCAAATAACTGTTAACTGGAGTAAAAAAGTACAATATTACCCTGCTCTGAAATGTTGTGACGCAGACGTTTAAGGGTTAGGGTTAGGGTTGCATGGGGAAAAAAATAATCAGGTAAAGTACAAATATCTCAAATCTGTACTTAAGTATAGTGCATGAGTAACTGTACTTAGTTACATCCCACCACTTATACAACTCAGACTTCCAAAAATAATCCCACAATAAGAACTAAAAACAAGTGAACAAGATGGTCTTTTATCAAGTGCAAACAATATATTATATATTATATATCATTATATTAGTATATACATTACACATTTTCTTTTTTTGTGGTAACATTGGGGTGTTCCCTTGACATTAAAACTCAACAAAAAAAAATATTAAGAAAATGTCATTGGGAATGGCAAGCAATATCCAGCTCAATAAATATATTTGTATTGCAAATAAATACATCTTAAACTATCACTTCTTTCGAGTTGAAAAAGTATAATTCTATACAGAATAGGCTCTTTTCACTTTCACTGCAGATACTTCTTAAGTCTTAGCAGGAAAGCCACAGGAATGTTTAATAACAATAACAATGGCTGCGTTCCATTTAGGTGTTCCAGTTGAAGAGGGTTAGCACTGTGCAGTCTGGCACACTTGAATGAAACAGAGCCGCCATTAATGTTATTAGTTACAGCCATAGTGTCTGGCATTAAAAA
This sequence comes from Morone saxatilis, assembly GCF_004916995.1. Lineage (NCBI taxonomy): Eukaryota > Metazoa > Chordata > Actinopteri > Moronidae > Morone > Morone saxatilis. The sequence continues at coordinate 9,583,953 of NW_023340246.1, forward strand.
GACTCATTCTCCATGTAGTGAATAGTGATTAGTAAATGAAAGAATGTCCATTCACCAAAACAGAGTTGCTGGGTGGATAAACAGCCATGGGGCTCCTCTTCTGCATGGGCAGGGCCACCAGTGGGGGTCTCTCTCTGGTGAATGGGGGTTTGTTCAGGACCTAGAGCAGGATCACGGGAAGAAAAGACAGAACCTAAGTGAAGCCTAAGTGAAGGCTCCCAAAAGTGACTGTTTTCTTGCTGATGAAAGAAAGGATTTTAAAGGACCTGTGATGTTGGGACCATTCCTTTCCCGGGCATTCACTCCTGACACACTGTATAACAACATAACTGTCTCTTACCTTATGAAGTATGACACCTAAGGCGATGGCCAGCAGCAGCAGGGCGATGCCTGTCATCACCACGATGAACCATAGCTCTCGGACGACCGGCTGGCCTCCCTGTCCTCCCTCTGCCCGCTCACCACCCCCTCCACCTCCTCCAGGAGGAGTGGGGTTCGGTGAATCTGCAGGGAAAATGTTTTTGATTGTGTTTCATTGGTGTCATTCTGTTTTCTTTAGTGTGGGCCACCGTACTTGTTGATTTGTAACTGATCTTTATGATAGTTACAATCGTCCAATCATCCAAAGTCCTGCCCCTTTTAGCTCTGTGCTCCAATATCATTTGAGCAAGCCTTGGTCACAACATCGGTCAACTTCCTCCTCTCCTGTATGTAGATACCTGAATGCTAAGTGCTAGGTTCATCTATGTTTGCTGACTAACGATTGATAAAAAATTTGCTAGCTACTTTGCTAGCATTTTGCTAACATTAACTACTTCAGATGTGAGTATGTGTCACTTTTATCTTTTAAACATCTTCAAATTGTGGTTGTTTCATAAACATGGTTACCTTTTCCATATCTAAGTACATGAGAGGATAAAGTTGACCAGGTCTTGCTCAACTGTTATTGGTGCACAGAACAAAAAGGGGCGGGACTTAGCGAGGGTCAATTACATTTTGTCATATTTGCTGAAACTTTCCCTATATCCTGACAGTAGTTCATTAGACAGATACTGTGGAAATAATCAGGTTCCTCTGGCTCCTCCTAGTGGTCCTAATGGCAAGAATCAAGAATCTATCACATCTTAACAAAATCAGCCAATCAGTACCAAGAAAGAGAGCAACAAAATATAGAGGCTTTGGGTAAAAGACTCAACAATCAACTCATCTCTCTCAGCTCTGATTGGTTGTTTTCGGTTGATTCTCACAAATGCCATTAGGAGCACTAGGAGGAGGCAGAGGAACTGGATTTTTTTTACTATACTTTAGTCAGGCGATAGTGAAAGCTCAAGCTAAAAGTTATTTTATAAACATGACCTTCTGCAGCTTTAATGGAAATTTTGTCAGACAACATATTGTAGAGACATATCTGTATGATCATTTGTGCATTGTCATGCAATTAAAAATGTCGCCTTAGAACACATAACTTTCTCATCTAAATATTTAAATGATTCATTATTCTTCTATATTTATTCAGACTTCTGTTGGGTTAACATTTGATAGGAGTACATCACAAGTCAACACTGTGAGAAAGAAAGACGATCACATGTGTAGAAAAGAGATAACACTGTAACTGGAGACATACTTGTGCCCATGGCCTAGTTTCCTGCCTGCAGAATGCACCACACGCCACTTTCATCCATTTATATTTCCACAGACTTCTGCAGTCTTAAACATGTCAAGTCTCTGTTAAGATTGGTACATTTTACACTATATTGACAGGCCCTGAAGGCAACATAGTGCTGTTCACTGAGTAATAATGCCATTATTTTCTTTCTAGCTCGTTCCAGGAAAAGCTCTCCAGCTGAAACCTATTTGTGTCCAAGATGTTGCCGGTTTAGTCGTTCTTGTTGCAGAATGAGGAACTAGTGATGGATGAAAAGTGAAGTGAGAGAGACAAGTGTGTCCGCTCAGAGACTCACCAGTGCTGAGGTCCGTGGTTCGGCCTGTGGCGGGGGTGCTGGCAGCCCCTCGCTGTGAGATACATCGATCAGAAGGGCAAAGACCTGCCGGGGCGTTTAGGATCACACCTGTTGCCCCATCAATATTTTACACCTGATACTTTTACTTGCTGACTTGCGCTCTTCAAGACACAAAAAAGTTCGATCCCCCATGTCCCTTCTTCCATGCCCTGAAGCTAATGTTTCCTAGACAGCAGGAGGAAGAAACATAGTATCTAGTGTCAGAGCTAAAAGAGACTTGAACGACCTGCATTTGTGTTCCTCTGACGCTCCAAAACTCCCATCAACCATTGCTTTTCTTCAGCAGTGCCATGGTAACAGCCAGGTGTCAGGTTGCAGTTTACCTGAAGAGGCATGGTAGTGTAGTAGCCGTATCACCCCTCTGATCCTGTTCTGTTTGTGTTTGTGTGTCCTTTTTTATAAAATGATATCCCACATATGTTTCATATTGACTTATTATATCGCTGATTTAAAATGTGTATACCATGTAGTGTGATGTACCTTATGTTTGGTCTCAGTTTAAACACTGAACACTGTACATATTACATTTCATGACGGAATGTTGCACCATAAAAAGACACGTTTGCAGAGGATGATACACACAAAGCTGAGTTTATGCGGCATTATAATAAGATGTGAAGCCATCCTCTATTTCAGTTCACTGTTTGCAAGGGTGTTGAAGTGTCCTTGAGCAAGGCACAGACTCCCCTCTCAGTGCAGGTGAACATGTCCTCTGTATTAATTCATAAAGTGTCACATTTTAATTATTGCTGTATTTTAAACCGATGGATTATTTGCCATCATGATAAATGATCACAGCAGCATGGTTCTGTCTGTTGTCTTTGTGTTGATACTTTAATGAACACAATAATAATATCCAGAACAACGTGAACTTCATACTGAAGGCACAGATTAAGTAGATTATATCAAAGTCCTTCAAGAGTTAAGAGTTCATATCAATAATAATAAATCTAGGATGTTATTTAATGAGGCTATGAGCAGAAATACTGTGAATTTGTTTCTGTGGTTAAATTCATCTGAGCCCTTATATTATGTGACAGCGGCTACAAATATTATCTGATTAATACATTAATTATCTTAATTACCTCATTAGCTAAATCAGTCAACTTATAATGAGAGTCTGTCTGTAAATTTAGAGGAGGAAATTAGCTTTTCTCTCTCAAACAATGATATTGCAGCCATTCATCTTAGCTTTGAGGTTTTTATGTATGCTGTTATGGATATTTTATTGCAACCAAAGTGTCTTAAGCTGTATGTAATGTCCAGAAAAGCCTAAAAATAAACCTCTGTCACTACATTACAATCATGTTTTTATATATTTTATGGTAATTCTGTAAGCATAGCACCTGTGGACAGTTACATTAATGTGTTCACCATGAATATTTAAAACTCAGGGGTGAGATTTGACCTTGTTTAAAAATTCTGATGGAAAATGATGGTTTGGGCAACACATTTTACGATGAATGATCATTTTAAAAGCCCTCTCTGTAACTTAATTAATTGTTTTTTACTTAATACAGTTTTTAAGAATAACACAGTAATGTGCAGTGCATGGTGTTCTTTGCAATATGCTGTACAACCACATGATGGCGCTAAGCAGCAGCTCCTGGTTATTTTGTTGCGAGCCAGTATAATAAGTCTACAGCAGCAGAGAAGAAACTCTATGCAGTACAGCCGCAGTAGTGCCCCTTATCCTCAGTCCCAGCTATTATTGCAATATACTGTCACGCTACAGTTGCACATGTCCACGGGCGCACGCACGCTCAGAAATACATCAAACACAAACTTTTGTCTTCCCTACCAGGACTGAAGCAGCACAGTTGCAATGGGTTGAAGGCCCTGGTGTGCAAATAAAGTCCCTTTTCTCTGTGTCATCCTCAAGTGACATCTAACTGTACATGTACAGTTGTCCATCTGCTGTGGGCGAATGATTAAGAATGACAGGCAAGAGGTAAAGCAGCAGATTTAGTAACAGTTTGTCAGGTAGTGCTGCAGCAAGGCATAAAACTTTTAAACATAAGAGCAGCATCCCGGGATGATTGGAGAAGGTTGGATCAGGACCAGGTTGTACTTTACTGCTCTGTGGTCTTGTTTTCTTCTTCCACCTCAAAATGATTAAATTAAACATGATTCACCACGGTGCACTGGACAATGGGGCCTCCCAGACAATAATATTTTAATATGATGTCTATTCCCATTTAATGTTAAAATACCCCTTCACACAAAAATGTGTTTTTCTCTTTGTGACTTAAATGGATGTTTGAATTCACTTTGCAAAATGATGTATGTGCAGAGTTTACACTAGAAGCCTGTTAAGATTCACCACGTTTCTCTGTGTTCACCTTAAATCAGAGTTTAAGACGTGTTCTTATAAGCACGATCTGTGACATTATTCAATAAGCAAAGAAAGAGAAAACATCTTTTCGTTTGAAATTAATTAATATTTGCACATTCATAGATTCTGTATTGTTCTATGAGGGAAATAGATTAGATGTAATTTTAAGATTTTTTGACTGAAATGTTTGAAACACAGGAATTTTATGGAGATAGAAAGCGTTTTAAGTAATTATTATCACACTATACTTAACATGTAACAGGTGTAAGATGCGATGTATTCCCATTTATGTCTTATTTCAGTCTTATGATGAACTTCTCAGACTCCTGACCCAGTGAATGGATGTCCAGTCTTGTAGCAACAATGTCCTTCATGAATAGCGCCAAGGTCCATTAGAGATTTTGCTGTTTTTAAGGATGATTAATCAGAACAAAAACCACACTCGAGCTGGTTAGGTGTCCATGATAATTTTGTGTTGAAGGACAACATCAACATTTTTTGAGGTGAATCAGCAAGACACATTTCCTGCAACACACCAAGGACAACTTGATGTTTGAAAATAATATTGCTGCATAATATTTTTACCAAAACAAGATGATTATTTAACCCTTTCTTTGAATCTGTAGCCATTGGTCCCCAGTTCCAGATATCACAGCTCTGTATAAGAGGGGGGGCCCCACATTAACTAACAGCTCATTTGATTTATTTTTACAGACGAGCTCTCCTCCTTCTAATACCCTAATCAGCATTCATACCTTGCCGTGATGATTCGGGACAATGCTTTTTTATTGAGGAAGTGATCTCACCCTTGAGTGCCAGAATCAGCCTTTTTTACAGCCCATCTCCTCGGGGCCTCATCCATCACCAAGGTGTCTGGGCGACACGGCCGCTAGACACATACTAACTCATTTAAGGAGAGGGACATACGGGGATATATCACTCAACATCACTAACTCACTTACTGACGGCTGATGTGGTGAAACATATCCAGCTTGTTCCAAATCCCTCGGTGCAGTCTGTGAGTTTTTAACCACAGGGAAATAAGGAGATTATTCAGCTTCTGCTGACAGATAAGGAGGGATAAAGGACAAATGGGTTCCCTTGGATTTTGGTTTGTCTTTCTATTTGTTCATTCTTTATTCTTCAGGTTTAGCTGGCATTGTCTTCTCTTCTCTCCTTGTACGTATAAACAAGATCACATGCTTCATGTTACAAAAGCGATCGTGACTGATTGCCACTGAAAGCTGAACGTCTCTCAGTTAATACTTCCTTTATCAACTGTGAACTCAATCAAAAACCATGTAATCTTACAAAATATCTGCTGGTTCAATCACCAGTCTAACAAAGGCAGAGCGTTGCTCATCACTGTAATAATTTCCAATTACATTTTTAAAATGAGTAGTGTAAAACGTGTCTGTAAGAAATATTGGTAAGACCTATTTAGCATTTGTTAGCAATGTATAAACATTTAAAGTAAGACTATGTAGCTTTCCCACTGTGGCCACAAGTAACAATTGTGCTAAAAACACTAAAATGTACAGTGTAACAGTGGCACAGCTAGATAACCGTCATTACTCACTCAGCAATATCACAGTATCACCTAAAGGTAAAGCACCATAAGCTACTGGTCACACCAGAAACTAAAAGAGACAAGCCAAACCCGTGCATTTTATTGCTCAGTTATATATAACTTCTCATCTGTATGAGAAATAATGTGTTCATTCTTCTTTCAAATGTTGCATAGTATTGCTTTAATAAATTGTTACAAAACATTATATTATGTATTTGTAAGTAGGAATTAAGACATTTTAAATATTTAGTTTTTTAATTTAATTCATTTAATTTGTCAGCAACTATAACTGCTCATGTGAAACATCCTGTGTAGGGAATACCTACCAATAATAAATTGTTCACAATGTAATACAGTACAGTAATTGTAGTAGTATGTCTTCATATATAATGTGATGCATATATGTATTATATTTATGAAAAGTAAACTAAAAAGGGTGTGTAACATTTCTATTGGCAGAAATGGAATATAATATTATATGTTTTCACTGGAAGTTAAAATTTTATTGTTACCCTAAAATGATCCATTTACATCTATAAAGGACATCATGTTTCTACATTAACCAAGTACGGACAAACCAAACATTGGCTCTAGGTAGAGCTTTTCGTGGGTTTTTGCAGCCACCATAGTTATAGTTAAGGGTGAGGCAAGAGGTATTTAGTGAGTTGTCATCTGCATTCTCATCGCTAGATGCAACTAAATCCTGAGCACTGGTTCTTTAATGTTACTACGTTTATAACAATGTATTTATTTTTTGATTGTTATTACATCTTATTACGTACTTCTTCATGCTACGTGTCAACTGGTTGACTGAGCAAACTCACTAAGCCACAAGCTGCTGAAAGTCTTGGAAAAGATCTAGTAAGTGGACTTTGAGTTCAGAAAGTTGTTTTTCCAAGAATGAACCTTCAAGCACAACCTGTCGTCATGAGCTTTCAACATGAATATTTCAACAGCTTTAATTGAACCTGCCCGTCGTGTATAAACCGTTAATATATGTACTATAACACACTGTAAATGTTCTTGTGGGTTTGTTGATATATCAGTACATAAAGTTAGACAGTTACGGGATGCTTCATAAGAATAAGTGCTTATATATTAAATCCTTATATCTGCTTACGACTACATTATAGTGTGTTACATATAACAGTTTATGAAGTGTTTATATGTTATAAATGTTAATTGGGGCTTTTTATTATTTTTTTTTACCTAAAACTATAAATATATGTTTAGAGTTTCCGATTGTGTGATGAAGCGATGAGTCAGCTGCCTCTTCCTCCATCAGCTTCAACTGGCATCTGATGACTAGCACTCCCCAGAGCCACTGTTAGACTTCATTACATTATAGCTGTTAATTATAAATCTCCATCCAACTGCACTCTGATGGCCTAAATGTGCCATAATGGGCCTTACTTGGAAACGACAGTCCATTGTCAGGCTGTGCCGACTAGACTGCACCCACTAACCAGCTCTTAATGAATTCGTTTCAAAGCCCCTTTATTGGGAAAGACGACACTCAGATGATACGAGCGTTGCATTAAGAGGATGATCTTTATTGCCCAAGAATCCACCTGAGAATGAAATAGCACGGCACAGCTCATCCAAACAAAGCTTATTTGCATCTTTAAACATCTCTGTTGGCATAAGACATGACGTATATACAGCAAAACGTACAGAACACACATTGAAATCAGCATATTGCTGCCATGATCTTCAAAAAATCTGCACATCATAGTGTCACAGTACCTTGAGTAAAATAAGGAGCAAGACTTGGGCATTTTATTCACTGTACTAAGATTCCTTCAGAGTTTAATCCCTTCATTTAACATGTGTGGGAAAAGACAAATTTCAGACGTAACTACTCTTCACACAAAACACACTAACAGATTAACAGAGCGCCATCACCAGTTTCCCCAAACTTTATGGCTAAAAGGAAAAGTAGTGCACAAATTTCATCCTACACATAGACTTCTACCATAGAAAGGACATCAAATGCCCCCCTAATCCAGATTATACAGTATGGCATCCATTTTATATAGTTAAAGTTATATCTGTGGGTCTACAACAACTCTACGACATTATGATCTTCAAGTACGTACTCCAATTATAATCACGTTGCCTTGAATTTCATGATATGGTATACATAGGTATCAGTGCTGTAGCAGAGAAGCTAGTAAAAAATTATTTTACATTGATATTTAAAAATCTTTAAAAAAATTATTATCCACTGTAATTGCTTTAATCTACTCTTCATTAATGCCACATTAGTAAATAAAAAACAGCAAATGAACAGAGCCACTTTTAAATAAATATCACTTTGCTGTCGTACAGTCGTATCATGACTTTGAGTACTCTTTCCCTGAAATGTTCTTCTAAAATCAGGAGGCCGGTTATTGTTTTATGAGATTCTGATGCTTCCCTTCAATCGTCTATATAAGAATGTAGTGAATAGATACTTTAGCGATACACGACACAGTTGGGATGCAGGTTTATGTGAATGTCTTACAGGCCACATTATATTACTGTGGACATATGCTGGTATTATTCAATAGTATGAGTCTTTACTCTTTGGCAAGACTTACCTCTTAGGACACATATACCTTTTTCTATACAAAAAGGACAAAGAAGATCAAATCATTAAAAGGCTCTAAATGCACTAGAATGCAGATTAACAGGCTTCAAGAAAGATGAAATAATCCACGAGGATTTTCAAGTATCAGGTGGTCTTTTGACAAGAGAAGCTCTACTTTTGGCATGTAACTGTAAATATTTCTAGAAGGCGATATCTTCTGCTTTTTATGCTGTTTGTCCATTCGTCTTGACACAGACAGCAAAAATGACAAAGTCCTCATTGTCAAAGACACTAAATGCAAATTAAACTGCTTCATTCACTTCCGTTCGAACTGTTATTGGGAGCAGGAAGGGGCTCGCTCTAAAAAGGTTCCAGCTGCTTGCCTATGAGGAACATACTTCCTGGCGATTGCAAATTCAAAACTTTAAACTTTTTGTCACAGCTGAAATGTACAAATACATAGTGTCAAACCACACCATTACCCGTGATCCTTCACTTCCTGTCATCCTACCCCCTGCGTCGGGGGGTCAGGATGATGCTAATGGATGTCCGTGTTCGGGTCAGGCTTTGGCCTCCAGCAGTTCGAGGAACAGTTTGTGCATGGGCACGCGGCCGTCCTGTTTGATGCTGCAGAAGTGCTGGACAGCACGAGCAGCCGTCTGACGGAGGAGAGGGAGGGTCATGATCAGTTTGCCAGCCCTCCGAGGGTCCTCTGGGTGCTGGGTGACCTCATAGTCCTGTAGGGCCCCGTGCAGGACATCCTGGAGTCTCTGAACTGCTTCTGAGTCCTCAATTTGCATGGAGTCTGTAAGGAGAGTTGGATTTGAGGAATTAAGGTATGTCAAGGGATTAAATGCATTATACTATACTCTATAAAATAAAAGCATGATTTCAAAAAGCTAATTTGTAGAGCAGATAGAAATAGAAATTAACAAGACTAAGAGTCTCTGCAGCTAAGCTAGCAGCTCTGTGAGGCTTAAGTTAGACCTAAATGCTAACATTAGCATGGCAACATGCTCACAATGCTGACATCAGACAGCAGGTATACAGTTTACCATTCTAATTTAACATGTCAGCACGCTAACATTTGCAATTTTGCAAGTATTTGGACACAAATCAAAGTTGGGACACCTGCTGGTGGCGCTAGGTGAAAAATCTGAGGATCATCACATAATTCTTCCTTTGGGGACCACGAACATATGTACAAAACTTCACGACAGTTGAGCCAATAGTTGTTGAGATATTTCAGTCCGGACCAAAGCAGTGGACCAACCGACTGACTGATATTGCCATCCAGAGACCTTCTAGCATGTTCTATCTGCAGTTGTGCAGATATAGAACCTAATATAATCTCTGTAATAACTAACTTAATACCTGAGTTAGCGAGCGCAATAGCCTTGAGGACCACAAACTCGTCCTTCTCCAGCCCCATGGTTTTATACTTCTTCACCAGCTGCAGGATGGCGTTGTTGAGGTCAAGCAGCCCGGCCAGCTTCGACTGCTCCTCGTCCATGATGTAGTCCTCGGCGTACACCAGCTTGTCCTCCAAGCCCAGCGAGCGGAACACCACTCGAAGAATCAAAATCTCCATCCAGCCGCTCTGCAGTAGACTCATCTGATCAGCCAGAGAGAGGGAGGGGAAGCCTAGAACGAGGAGAAGATAAAAATGGACCAGTTACTTGGGATGCAGATGCATTAAATTCTTGTATGACATTTTTGGTAAATATGTTCTTGTAAAAAAATTGGATGAGAAGATTGATGCCACTTTCATATCCATCATATATTAAATATGAAGCTACAGCTTCCAGTGTTTATGCTAAGCTAAGCTAAGCTAACTGTCTCAAATTAAACGGACAGATATGAGAGAGGTGTGAATCCTCTCACCTAACCATTGGCAAGAAAGTGAATAAGTGTATTTTTTATTGTTGATGATTAATTAAAAAAATGTAATCCATGGTAACGGAAAATGGAGAGTTTCTATTTGTTAGGTTTTAAAATGGCTTCTCTGTCTTCTTCTCTTACTTTAGTCGACAGAGGTTTAGCTTAATTAGAACTACAACAAGTTTAAACAGTGGTTGAAGGTCTACATTATAATAATTTGTATACAGCGTAATAATATCATTGATGGTATAGAATTGTCTTACAGCAGAAGGACATCCTCATAAGAAGACCACATTGCAAAGGGCATAACAAAGGACAGAGGGAGTGAATAGGTGGTGAATTTAATTACACTCTGTTGGACACACCCACTTTGATTGACAATTACACCCCACAGGAGCATGATTAAACCTGATCACGTCCCCCACATAAACCTGCATACACACGCTCACACACACGTTTACTGTAATTAAAAAGATGATTTTACAGAGCGAGGGGAGGAAGGGGAGGCGTTTGTATTTTTGACACCATCAGTGATTGTTATCAGGATCCATTGCTCTTTACAATCACCACGGGGACGTCAGTGGCGCCCTTTCCCCACTATCGCTCCCTGATTGATTGGAAACGCTGTCTGTGCACAATTTCATTGGTCGATAGGGATCAGTATCCTGGCACTGGATCATCGATCAGGGACAGAGACCTGTGTGAGTGTGTGTGTGTGTGTTTGGGCTACGTGTGATGAAATCTCAGGCAATATATTGATAGATTTTTTAAGGACAAATACAAGTTAAACCTTCAACAAAGAAAAAAGACCACATTTTATAGGGACAAAAGATTTTTTTTTCCAAAGCAAAGCCCTCTGAGGGCATTAAGGGAAGGAAAATTGTCTTGCCAGTGTTAGTTGTATCATATCAGCAAGAACACACAGCCAGTCACACCACAGTCGCTCTCACACACACACATTTGACAGCCAACTTGCAGCACAGACTCAAAAAGGCCAAAAGCAAAGAGGGCAGTTGGTCTTTAGCCAGCTCATCTGCCAGTCTGGCCCTCAGACTTCAGACCACATCACTGTCAATCTGCCTGATAAGAGCAGACACGGAGGAGGGGGGAGCGGCGAGGACAGTAGCCCCATAACACTCACCTCCCCCTGGGCAAAGAACTCAGATGGCCCGGGCCACTTTGCCGAGGACCCTGGTTCTCCCAGCGATGAGGGCCGTGTGGCCTGCCACTCATCCAGAGCTGATGTGACATGGTCATTACGCTGCTAGGAGGGGGCAGCCTTTTTTTTAAATATCTATTCTCTCTTTGCATGTTTTTTTTATCCGCCTTCATTTTCTTTGTCTCCTGTCAGTTGAGCTTTCTTGGTCTCTTTTACCTCTTCAACCTGTTCCTCGAATGATGCTTTTGTCTCTTCCTCTTTGTCTTCTGTCTCGTGCTCTCTGTCATCTCATCTCAAGTCACCCTTATTGTTTCCTCTTTCTCTTTTTCTGCCATTCATTTCTCTGCCTCTCTGTATGTTTCTTTGTTTCTCTTTAACCACATCAAATTCTTCTAAAATTGTAATTATTTATTTGTATTTTAATTTGATTATGCCATACATGCTTAAAAGTAAAAAAAATGCTCATCAGTTGTTATTAAAGCACAAAATGATGTATTAAATGAAGTCTGACAAGCAACAAAAATACATGTTTTATAATGATTTGTTTGTTATTTATTACTAATTAAGGAATTAATTATTAATTGATTGCCACAAATCTGGTTTTTTCCCTCTTTTTCATCAAACCGCAGTTTTTG
>NW_023340246.1:9596240-9602671 GCF_004916995.1 Morone saxatilis
TGCCTGCAACAATCACAAAAAAACGCCGCATTTTTCTGGAGGGACTGATATGAAGCTACGTCAGTAGCCAGTTAGCTTAGCTTAGCATAAAGACTGAAAACAGGGCTCCGTCCACAAGTAACAAATCAACCAACCAGCACGTCCAAATCAGACATTGTATTATTATTATGTATTATTTTTATTTTCTTTTGCTGTTTCCAATCTTTTGCTAAGCTAAGCTAACTAGTTTTTTTCAAAAATCTAATGCATTAGCTATTATATTGGATAAATAATTAGTTTTTATCTTTAAATTTAAGACTTATACATTAAATGACACTAATGAACAGCAACAAGCTGCCTGCTACTAAAAATCCTCCTTCTTTTTAAGAAGACTGTGTATCTGATGAAGAGCATCTTTTTTGCATTTAATTTTGTTTTTGTGGCATTTCAAAACTTTAAGTAAAATTTGCTTGACAGTTGGATGAATACATGGCTCCCTGTGTCTCTCTCCCCCCCTCAGGTGGGTATCTGCTGCCTCTCACCGCTGCCCTGCTCTCCCAGCCAAACCCTCCACTGGCAAAGCCTACAAATACACCCATCAGTTGGACTCCGTCTGTCTTGTGCGCTGACAGTAAAGAGCCGACAACAGGGGAAAGGGGGCAGACAGCAACAGCCCGGGGGTGGGGGTGACAGGGGGGGTGATGCTCCTCTTCCATTTCTAACAGAACAATGGAAATGCTGATGAGGGACATCAAACACCGAAACACACCTCAAATGGTTGCTTCATGTCCATTGCATAGGAAGAAATACGAGGACAAATATAGTTGAGATACAAGAACACACACACACACACACACACCTGCTTTGTTTGTTTTGTAAGCATTTCAGAGACAAGACATCAACAAAAAACCCAGGTGTTTCCCTAGTGATGTTTTGGGTGTGGATAACCACGGCTGATAAAGCAGTCAGGGATTCAGTTAGAGGAAAACAGACGATAAGAGAAATTGAGAGAGACGATAATACCTCCATACTGGTTGCTGGAGCCCGCATCTAATTCTAGGCTGTATTACGGTATTGGGTGATTAATTGTTTACCTCCTTAATATCCAGCTTTCCTCTTTTATTTCCCTCTTAAGTATAGCTTTATGGTGCAAAAAAATTATCCTATTCCACTGTGTCTGGCTGTATCATGTATGGCTGTATGTGTATACTGTATAAACCAACTCTTCACTTTATAATGTTCACAATGGCTTCCTATGGCTGCACGATTTCCGAAATGGAAAGGTCCTAGATGTCTTGTGCATCATTTTATACACATTTCCCCAAAAATTCAGCTTGAAATATGTGCGATAGGAGCATTAGGGTCTGCACTTGAATTTAAAACACATTTCTGAGGATTGCAGTGACTGACCCTATGGTGCCCAACAGCCCAAAATTAAACTGTATTCAATTCACAATAATGTAAATCTGAGAAGAGCAGCAAAACTGGAGCCGGATGCACCAAATATTTGGTATTTTCACTTGACTAAAGGTCTAAAGGATGAATCAAAATGGGTGTTTTTTTTAATTAAAACAATTACTTTATGAATCAATACTTGTTTAAAAGACATTCAACAGGCAGTAATTTTGACAATCAAATAATTACACATTAATTTTTGCCAAAAATCTCTTGTTCCATTTTTTTAAAAAGTGATAATTTGTTGCTTAATTCTGTTTTACATCATTACAAACTGATTATTTCTGTGTTTTGGATGGTTGGTTGAATACAATAAGCAATTCAAAGACATTAACTAGTGCCTTTTTTAGATTGTAGTGGCAATTTTCCACTATTTTCTGATATTTTATAGATTAATTTAATAATCCGGAAAAGAATCTCAATCAATTGTCAAGTATTTTTTTATCATTTGGGTAATTGACTAATAGTTTCGGCACTAATACTGACATACAGTACATATAAATAAAGTACCAGTATTCATTCATTCATTCAGCATATATTTGACTTTTTCTACAAACTGTAGATTTAGAAGAAATTAGTTTGTATATTCAGAGAAGCTCACAACCGGGGGTGGCCCAAAACACACGCCCCGAAGTGTGAAAAATAAGTGCTGTTTTTCATTTGCAAGTGTTGTAAAGGTCTCCAAAGCCGAGCATCAAACGCAGACCTGCAAACCTCTGTTGCCACCGCATACAATTACAACCGTCAACATAGCTGCATACCAGAGTTTTAATCCCACTAATCTGTCAGAATGTACTTCCCCTCTCCTTTCCACCCTCTCATCCAAAGGAAAAAGAAAAAAAAAACTCTGGACATCCCTTCTGCTGTTCCTGTGTCAAAGGAGAAGATAAGTGTGTGAAGGATTTATGTAATTCAGAAGCGGCTCTAGCCCAGGAAATGAATTAAAACTTCCAGGTAGCCACTGGTCATCTGGTTGATATTTTAGGAACACACATTAGTCAGAAAGCGCATGGCACACACACACACACACGCACACACAGAGGATGACTGACAGATAACACACAGGCACGCCAACATGCCCTCTCTCCTCTGGGTATCCAGTGAGTGTCTTGGCAACCACAAGTCACAACAATCTCCTCCTCTGATCTGATTATAGACTTAATGTGGGCTAATGTGTGCGGTGGATTGTGTGAGCAAACAACTGACTGGCCGGAGGGGGTTTCATCCTGAATCGTACCTGGGATGTGTTTGGCCCAGCCGATGTTGACCACCAGCTCCCTGTCAGCCAGGTCGCACAGCGTGGTCAGAGCCTTGATGTCGCTCTCAGGTACAGTGGGGTCCGGCATGGCAAAGATGCCCTCCGGCTCGGCCACCAGCAGCAGAGACACCACCTTGTTTTCTAACCCACCGCCAACAGTGACTGAGAGAGGGTGGAGAGAGTAAAATTTGATTTTTATTATGAGAAACACCTTTATTTAATCAGAACAAGTAACACAACAACGAGAAGGACAGCAACAAGGTTCATTACAACTATTTAAAGCAACCCACTTCAAAAAAACTACCGTTGCAATAGCAATTAGCAAATATTAGTTATAAAAATGATTCAATACTATGACAGACAACGTCACAGAAAGCATGAATTGACTGTATAATAAAGGAAGCCATTAACATAGACTCACTGCTGAGCCACTATGTCCTTCAGTCGTGTTTATAGCGCACTGTATTTACCGTAAGCTTTTGTTTGTTACACTCACAGGTTCTTTTCTGAGGCAAGGCACTCTGTGGGTGCAGATAGGGGCTGTTCTCAGCATCTATTCTCCTCTTGTACTTCTGTCTGCCGCCTCGAACCCGGTCCAGGCGCACACCTACAGAAACGCAAACACAGGACATTAATCATGCATTTAACGTAAACAGATCACACTCTAATCATATCACAGGGTGAAGTGTCAAAAGCTAACATTCACTCACGCACTTTGCATTGTGTGAAAAACAATCAGTATTTCAAATACTACTGAAAATATGTTTGATTTAATGCTTAAAACAGGCGTCTACATTGTGAGATTATCATATTTAAAGCCCCTACAAGGAACTTTCATTTTCGTGTTGATATCTGGCGGGCCCCTGTGGGACAAAAGTGGTAATGTTTCCATGCCTTGTTTCATTAATTCTCAGCGGAATCCAACTTGCATACGACCCAGTTGACAGGCATTAAGAACATTTAACAGAAATAGGTTAGTATCCTCGCTGATGGTGATGTTTTTTATGGAGGTCATATAGAGACATTATTAAATTGAGTAGTTAAAAACTCCCTCACTCAAAAGTTTAACTTCAATAATAACATTCATTTGTTTGGAGGTTCTGTGGATTTTGGGAACAAAGTAATCAGAAATGAATCAGCGTAGGTGAACAGATGACTATTTATAATGCAAGGACTGTAATTCATCATATTTCATTAGCACTGATGAAACGAGTAATGTCTGCACAGTGACTCCAAACAACACACTTGGATCCCAATTGGATCTTCAGTCGGTGTGCAGATGTTGCTGTTTTTTTAATCAGTAGATGTATCTGACTACAAATGAAACAGTTATCAGGAAGAGACTTCATGTTGAGCCCAGTCACCCATCAGGATTTTGCCCAGTCATTTGGTCATATTTCCTAACCATCCCAAGGAGACTAAACTGGACATGTCTAATGCCAGCACAGCAGCATGCATCCTGAAACATGACACCAAACACCTTCAGCCCAGCCGATGACAACTGTTCATCTTAACAAGCATTGTGGTAACCTTGTCACCATGCCGGTGGGGGATTTAAGTGTGTGTGTGTGTGTGCGCGCAGGGGACACACACATACTGAGAGTCACCAAGTGCATCTCTAAAGAAAATGTGTGTGTGTGAACGTGACTCAGGAAGACTTTAGTAGTGGTGTTGGGTTACCTGATCAACACAGTGTAAACGGCCATAGAGGCCATGAATAGATCTATAATGGCACTCACATCTGAAAGAGACACTCTGAGGGTATTATTTGCCCACTTGACACCTCATGCTGATACTCCATCCCTTTGAGCCTGCTGGCTCCTGTACTTATTCTTACTTATGCATATATTTGTGGAGAGCATATTCACATTAAAATGTCCTATTAATGTATTGTAGAGTTATATCAGTTTATGGAAATGGTTTTAGTTTTAGCATCACTCTTCCAAAAGACTATTATGAAATATCATGCTAGGTGCTAAAAGTGATGGAATTAAAACTCAGATGTCAACAAATCAATGCCTATGACAACTAAGCAAACTGGTGATGAAGATGGTGGAGAGCTCTGGAAAATGCAAGTGGACCTTGAGTTAGGATTGTTCTGTCAAAATAAATAGTTTGAATCCTACTTAATTTAACTTATAGGTAGGAAACAAATAATGACATCAAACCCATGTTTAACCAACCATCAGAGTCCAGTCCAGAATACTTCGGTCTTTAAAAATTCGTACACTTATCAAGTTTATCGATTTTAGATCATATGGTCGTATGTTGGACATTGGGTCCAACAATGGTAAGATTGGGGCTAAGAGGAGGAAGTGAGGAGCTTGTACTCAAGTAGATGAACGTGGTATTAAAGTGGAGATTGGTCAAGTAAACTCGATGCCCCCTGACCCTCTGGTGATGTCGTGACGGTCAAATAGTAAGTGTGGATTATCCTGGGCACTTGGCAGGTGCCACTCTGCGTGTGTGAGATGAGGGAGGAGGGTGCTTACGCATTGTCATCAGATTTAACACAAACTGTCCGCAAACACTGTATTAAATCAAACTACTTTGGTTGTTGAATATGTAGTACAAGTGTGTTTTATACGGGTGTATTTGTGTGTGTGTTTGCGCTCAGATCTGACAGTCATTCAAACACACACATCTGAGCTAAGTGTAACTCTTCACAGTGGAATGTGCTGACAACCAAAAGGCCAAGAATAGCTTTGGTGGATAACAGAACAGACACGCACCTCCTCCCTGTTCTTTTGTATAGCCCATCAGAGTTCGATAAACACGGACTACTCAGACATTGATCTATTTTTTGCCACTTTCATCACTTAGCTTTCTTTTCTAGGGTGTCTGGAGCTTCACACGAGAGGCTTTACAGGTTCCCAAAATGCACACAGTACAGCGAGATCAGGAACACGGACATCCAGCCGCTGATCCAGACTGATCCAGGTTACTGTGTTCTAATGGCAGCGCTCCCCCCTCACCTCCATCCCTACTGCTGCCACCACCGGCATGTGTTCAGTATAAACAATCCCACGCTTCTCAGATATTGTGACAAATGTACACATGGCTGCTCCCGACGTCACTGTGACGTTGAATTCCCTGCACGCTACTTCTCGTTAACAAACGAAAAGGATTTGGAAAGTTGGCAGCATAACGCACATAGTTCCTCTGTTCTGTTCTGGTGCTTTTCTCAGAATACAGATTAACACAGCATGATTAACACACCTGAGACCAAATAACTTCAGCCAGCAGGAAGTGGGGATGAGACAAGAAGAGACAAAGACGGAGAGAGGAAGGTCCTTTACAGAAGTACTGCTGCACCACTGACCACATTTCTTTGGAACATAAACCATTAAAATACAGAATCCCACAACTGCACCTATGATAAACAAAATATTGCTCACATTTTGTTAACATACATATCTTTACTGCCCTTAGAAGCGACAGCAACTGTAGAATTGAGCACTAAACAGGGCTTAATCAAATCCTGCCCGGGGTCTATATGTCTTTTAGCTGTGTATTTAATACGGCTCTGACTCTCCCCATTAAACCTCACAGCTCCTCTGTCTCAGCCTTTACTGCGGCCTCTCCGGGGAAGAGGGGCATTACGAGACACGGTGAAGCGCGTTACGAGGGCGCTTACGACGGGAGTTACGAGGGGCAGTTCGCATTTCACGGAGGTCCAGGAATCCCACAAGGCATCTGGAGGAATTTACGAGGGGGGAGGGAAAGCAAAGGGGGTGGC
>NW_023340246.1:9602771-9602996 GCF_004916995.1 Morone saxatilis
GGGGAGGGAAAGCAAAGGGGGTGGCGGGAGGGGGGTGGGGGTTAAGAGTGGGGATGCTGTTGATGCCCCTACCCTATTAAAGCAGCTAATTTAGAAAAAGGGCAGACACACACTCACAAAAGCACACAAAGGTGTGTGCATAAACGCGAGCGCTGACTGACATTAAACAAACTCATATACACAAACTGATACGTGTGAAAGCTGTGATTCTGTGTATCCATAACT
>NW_023340246.1:9603032-9616075 GCF_004916995.1 Morone saxatilis
GATCATTCCAGTTTATTACAACTGGGATCTTATTTTCATAGTTTTGGCCACCATTTCTATAAGTTATGATAACATTATATGAAATTAATTGCTGAGACGGAGGGAATATGGCGACGCGGCTACAACAAAGTGTGACAGGACAGAAACAGAGACGTCAGATGATCACACAGTCTGCGATTTAGCCACATTACTGCATTATTTGTAGGTAAAACCAAAAGTGAGTGCACCCACAATGACGGCAATAATCCCTCGATCATTGCACAGAAAAACGGTGTGTGCACAACCATGATATGTCCTGTAGGTTGTTCCATATAGAAGTTTTCACTTTTCTCTTACAAACATGTTGTTGCTTTGTATAAAGACACACTTTTGTGTCGAAATCAATTCATTACAGGTTCAACTTAAAGAACTTTGACCAGAGTCCAGGCTACTAATATGTTTTGTGAATAAACTGTATTGTCCAGTTAGTGCCCGAGCTAAAAAAGCTTGCTAACTGACAGTTAGGTTTCCATTTTTCCTCTTCATTCATCTTTACATTTACTATCCTGCAGTCCACAGGCACACACACACACACAAACACACACGTTTTATCTGCTCTCCCCTCTTTATTATCATCTGGCCCTACACAGCATGCAGCGAGTGGCCGGTACAGTAGGAGGTTGCTAATGTTTTCCTTTTTGAGTCACTTCTAAATCTGGACAACAATATGTCACCAGACAGGCACACAGTTGGACTAAAGGAGCACCTGACCGCTGTCACAGACTCCCTGCGTGGTATGTATACATGTCACGACTCTTAGTGCATATTTTGCACATACATAATGATGAGACATAATGTTTTTTCATAGTAGACACACAAAAATGCTGAAATGTGAAAGCTCATTGCTAAAATTAGTTGGTGTATTTTATACTTATTGAACCTCACAAATGAAAAAAAACTCATAACATCACAAAGGAATATGCTGGGTTGGGTAGGCTACTTGTCCCATTCTCATTAAATTCCCCACTAAAAATGTATGTCAAACTGTTTTTTAAAAGTCCCTACATTTTCATTTTTGTCTCGTCCCAGGAGCCCCTAGCAACGACTCCCTCCATTATCTCACTTGCTGCTGCAGTGTTGCACACACACACACACACACACACACACACACATACACACTGGCAGATTTCCAGAAGCTATTTCGGAGGAACACTGGTGAAGCAAAGACTGACACAATTGAACAGTTAGTAACCCTCTCCTCTCTCTCAAAGACACGGCTGCGCATTGTTCAGCCCCGTGTTTACTACACATACACAAACCTACACTCACACACATCACAGCTGGCACGAAGGGGCTGAAGTTTAACTGTCAAAAGTTTTAGGTTTCACTGGAGTCTACAGAACTGCGGCACATGCCATCGACAGTTTATCAGGTGAGACATTGAGAAAATCTCAGCTGGTAATCGGGGTATTGTTTCCAGGAATCCACAACAAAGAAATTGCTGTTGGACTTGTGTTAGCCTTCACTGTCTGGGTGCTTTTTCTCCATCTCAACTGACTAAAGGAGGAGGTTTGAACTTCTGCCAAGTCTACCAACCAATCAATCCTGCAAAAAGCAACTCAAACAATGATTTGATGCAGGTTTTATAGTGATTTTTGTTGTATAGCTGACCTTCTCTCAACATGCCCACAGACAGACATTTCACAAATCGACAGGCCTGGCAGGATTTCCTCCTTCTCTTGGTGATTTCACATTCGTTGGACGCTGGGCAGCTGTATTCAATGTTCCCTGGATGAGAAGAGAGTGGATAAGAGACACATTTTTTTAATTGCAGTGAAGACAAGGGATAATTATATAATAATAATTCAACATCATCATCATACCTCATTTAATTTGGATGTTTTAACATTCACAATTCTCGTGTCAAAATGCGTCACAGCAAGAGATCTTAAAGGGGTACTCCAGTGATTGAGTATTTTACTTCCCTACTTACAAGAGACAAATTAAGAAAAGGATGGTTTTTAAATGCTTCAAAATTGAAACATTAGATACCCTGACTTTCAGTTCCTGGCGTGGGTAACCCCAACGCTTCCCATATTGCAGCTGTAAATCTTTAAATAGATCGTCACTGTCTGGTAACTACTCACAGCTTTCAACCTCCAGTTTGGGTGGCTTTCTGTTTTAAATTTGTAATATCAAGCAGAAACAGAGATGACCCTGATGACATCACCATGACATCATCTCAGACTTCACAAATCTCCCTCCATAGCTACAGAAGACCTTTTACAGTTTTCACGGGCTGTAAAGTACTCCTTGGGACAAGTTAACCGAATTTAATGTGTAAAATCAGTGGAGTGGACCTTTAAATTCTTGAGTCAACATTCTAAATTATTTTGGCTTTTTTGCAACATACAAAAAACATATTCCGAACACCTAATTGGAAGCCAGGGCAGCCAAATGTGCATGTTAAGCCCGGTGGCGTTCAGCCAGTTGCAGGCATGCTCAGCTGCCACCTTCGATCAGAAACAGGAAGTATCTGATGAGCCAGACATCAGATCTCCCCGTCTGATCTGACACTGTTTGAACTTTGAACCCATCTACAGCAGCCAACTTCAAGAGGCCTAAACACAACGCAGCTTGCCAGGTCCTCGACCTGGGCCGTGAGCCGACAGAGCACAGGATTATCCTTTTAAAAACACCCACACTGCACGCCACTGACTCTCGCCACTAATGGCTTTCGGGGCTGAAGCAAATGCACACACATGCATCACCATATGTTATCTAAAGCTTTAAAGCCTAAACATGTTGACTATATACACCATGCACTGTAAGTTTAACAGCATATCAGCTGTTTGCAAACAGGTCTTTATTTAAAATCTTTCTGCAGTTTGAGAGGCAGGGGGCGGAAGCTGTGAGCTAACTGATCGGGGCTTGTTTATACCAAAACAAACGCTCAGGGTACGACTGCATCTGCACCGTGTTGCTTGTAAAACAGGTTTATGTGATGCAGGAAGGCATTATCTGCCATGCACAATAAACTCTGTTACTAAGTATAAAACTAAGCAGGTTCCTGTGCATAAATGTGTGTTTTGTGTCTGTTTGTGTGTCTGTTTGTGTGTGTGTGTGTTTGTCTCTCTCTTACCCTGGATGGTCCTTTTGAAGAAGGCCTTGCAGGCCTCACAGGAAGCCACACCATAGTGGTAGCCTGAGGCCACGTCACCGCACACCAGACACAGCCGCTTGGCCACCGTGCCCAGCATGAATTCACACTTCACTGGACTTTCTTCCTCCCCAAACCTCCTGGATAGAGGTGAAGAGAAAGAGAGGAGGGGAGGAAGTGAAGGGTAGAAGTTAAGAGGAATGTTTTCAGGTAGAAACAGCATTTCCATTTAACATCTGAAGTGGGGTGAAACTCAAAATAAGGGACAGTATAATGCATACACCGACCTGTTTGTTCCAACATTGTTGGCCAACCCCGCTGTGTGACCATACAGGACTGGTGAGTCCAGCCCATTGCTGTGATTGTGGCCTTTGATCAAGGCCCCGTAGCTGGAGTTTGTGTCCGAGGAAGAGCTTCCAGGGCTGGGCTGGGCCGGGCTGACGTCGCCCTGAGAGCTGGGGCTGGGGCTGGAGGGCTCACGCTTTATAGTGGAGGGACAAGTGGGGTCCAAGCCCCTCACTGACATCCTGTCGAGATGTCTGGAGAAAAGAGAGGGAAAAAGAGGAGAAAATGTATTACATTTAATTGTATATGCACCTTATTGTAATACATATTCATGATGGAAGATTTGACTTTCAGGTCAGCTTTATATTTTGTTTCACCTTGGTTTTGTTATTAATATTAATGATGGATAATTCAGTCAAGTCTGTGGCTTTGATTTGTTTTATTAAGTCAGGCATCAGTTACACAGACTCACGTAATAAGCAGCTTGGGAAAATCGTTACCATTAATATATGGGGTCATGTATTTTCAAACCACATATAGAACTAGAAAGGCCTAGGAAGCTCGTGTTTCTTTCACCTGTACCCTTTTTTTTTTTTTACGACTTCCTCATCTCCATCTCTACTCATCTTCATTCATGCATCCATGCGTACCAGTCCTATCTAAGCAGCCGTTTGTGATTTTCCCACATATGCAAAGCTATTGTCCATTACACTGCTTTGTTTTCTATGAAGGAGAGGGCTTAAACAAACCCAGGGAAATAACCAGCAATCATCCGCATTATCATAGCTATTATGTTCAATCTAAACACGCCTTTCACTTTTTTTTTGCCTCTTTACCTCTCGCTATTGTCTCTTTGTGTCTCTCAGTCACTCCACCTGTCAAACACTCTGTAGCCTACAACAGTTAACAGGTTGTTACAACAGTTTTTTTACTGTTGATATTAAAAGATATATTCAGTGAGACAAGAGCTAATGCAATAAGAGAGATAAAATGTCAGCACTAGTTAATTTTTTGTGTATTGTGCATGGGAAAATAATTTCTAGAAGCACAAACATGCGTCCATTCAGACTTTTAACTGCTTTTTTAAATTTTCTTCTAGGCCTTCATGTTAAAGTGTGTATCATTACTTTATTATTGGATTACAATGTGACCACAACAGACTCTCTGTCACCATGCAGAGGAGAAAGAAAGCATCTGAAACCAGCTGAGGTGTAGAGTCGGCTCACAGGCATGTGATCTGTGCTCACACACACACACATCCTGTGAACACACACACACACATTCACATCGTGGCGTCAGGCGTTCATGTGTGGATGTAAAAATAAAAATCATAGCCAGGCTCCCACTTCTCTACATACACTTTAGATTCACGTGATCAGGGGGACATGTTCAAGCGCCCTGGACACACACTTGCACACACACTTACAGACACATTTTAAAGCAAGTGTCTTCATAAACACCCCGACACATACCTGCATGCAACTGTTTGTAGCCAGGCCAACTTTAAAAAGCCCTCTGTCTCACTCTCTGTCACACACTTTCACAAGCAGAGAAACGCACACACAATATCCACACTGCCGGACGTCTCTCCCACTCTAATCTTGGCCTGTTGACGTGGTTGTTAAAGCCAGTCTGTTTCCTGCCATGTAAATCAGTGTTTTCTCGGCCACAAGTCATTTGGTAGGCAAAAAGACTGGCTGCTTTTAACCACCCTCAAAGTAAACCATGGGCACGCGCTATTGACCCCTCTACAAACCCACAAAGACAGACACACAGACGCACAGTGAGAGACAGACAAGTAAAGATACCATGAGAGCCAACAGTAGACGTCTCTGTGACAAAACCAGGCAACAATGCACAATTGACATATTTTCACCTCATATACAACTGTTATTGCGAACATGCTAGCAAACATTTGCCTTGCACATCCAGCAGACACAGAATTAGCCTTGATTTGGCGTTGTTTCTGATCTTCTGACAAATGTAAATCAAATATTGTTTCTGCTTTTGGTCTCTACCAACCCTTGAAATAAATATTTGGCTCTTTAGCTTGCTTGCTGGTTGCTAATTTTGTCTGTCTGCCATTTGGTGCTGGGTAGGCAGTGTACAGTGGGTTTATCAGATTTTCTATGAAAACAGCTTCCATTTATGGCTGGAAACAAGTTCTCAGTGCTCTCACTGATGTTGTTGGTTCCAAAAAGTAAAGTTGAGGGCCAAAACAATTAGCCTAAGGACGCTAAAAAGCTCTGTATAAGTTGGGGGGGAAGTGCGGTGACAATTCTCTGGGTTTGTCACCAGAAGTGACCACTTTCACATTACACCTAGTTATTTGATCTATTGTTAGTATAATAATATGAATTAGTGCAGCTTTAAACATTTGTTAAATTAAAAAAGGGGTATTTCTGGACCCAGTCTTAAGCAATTGTAACTCAATAACCAATGCACAAGGCACTACTGCCATTTTAACTCCCTCCTTGCCATCTCTCCCCCCTCCAATCCACTTTGAAGACTATAAAAACAGTACAGTGAAGAGATTTCAGTTTCCTTTTAAAGTGACTCACTGGCTTACTTATTGGCTATCCATCACAGGCATCCATATTGCTGTGTCAAGACTCTGACAGGTACAGAGTGAGATATTCTTTGTGCTTACCCATTATAATGCATCACAAGGAGGAAGAGGAGGAGGGGGAGGAGGGGTGTTGGTGTTTTGCTTTCATAATGAAATGACATTAGAGTGGGGTGATCAGATGTGATGTAATATTCACTCTGACAGATTACTAATCTACAACTCCACATAAAAGCCAATCAAAAGACGGTTGGTGCAGATCATACAGTGGCATGCTGCAGGGATAAATCAGAGCTTGTGTGTGTGTGTGTGTGTGTGTGGGAGTGTGGGTATTCAAAGTTATCATACTTAAGCCCTTTTGTGTCCCAGTATCCAAAACAACTCTAATTGCACCTTGGCAACAAAGGCCAAAATGCAGCGTGAAACGACAAGGACACAAAGAGAGAGAAAAAGAAGAAGAAGAGGTGCGGGAGGAAATTACAAGAGAGGCAGACAGATAGAGAGAGTGTGAAAAGGCCGGGCAGGGACAGAAAGAAAGGGGGCAGTCCTGTGGCTCATTAACCTGGGGGTGTTGAAAGAAAAGAGAGAAGGAAACACTCACTTTCAAATGAGCAGAGTCATAATGGAGACAATGACCCAACGGAGGAAGGAGGGAGGGAGGAGAGTGAGAAGAAAACAAGGGAGGGAAGGGAGGGAAATACAGAAAATAAGACCGAGAGATATAAAGAAAATGGAGTAGAGGCAAACCTACGGGCCATGGCGATAAATAAAATGCAAGGCGACAGAGATTCCTCCTGCAATATTACAAAAACACAAATACTTTTGAGGTCCTGTTGCTCTAACCCCAACCCCGAGGAGCAGTTATTTAGGTCAGTGGTGTCTCAGTAGTGGTTTTTTTTTTTCCTTTTACTAATGAGCCAGTAGGAGATGAGCAGGGATCAGTAGCACCCCCAGCCAGCGTTAAGAGCCTTAGTCAGGCTTTGGACAAAACTGTTAGCTGAGAGACGAGGTGCCCGTGGCTGGAGCTTGGACCCGCAGGCTCTGGAAACATGGATAGCGTGCCATACAGGGGATCATCTGTGGCCCTTTCTCCAATTCTTTATCTGCCCGCTTCTGTCACCAGCAATCAGCCGACCTGTACATCCACATGTCTTTTTGGTCCTCGTCTTTGTCTGTCCGTCCAGCAGTCTGTCTCTTAAATTCTCTTGATCTTTCTCTGCTGGGGGAAAGTTCATTTCAATCCTAAAATGCTTGATGAGATGTGTTTTCGGGGCCACAGTGATTATGCCACAGCTGATATAAAGCGCAGCGGTGATGATAATGAACAAGATTTTTTTTTTATGATTACAGAAAAGAAAGGCAATCAAAAAGCAGTTTCGGGGTAATCAAACAGCTGCTTCGCACGTCTTTTCGCAGGCTTTCATTTGCTTTGTGCTTCGTGCTGGTGGAAGGTTTTCACCAGCCTCGGATGACCCCAGCCCAGGACTAGTTTCCTTCAGATTGGTCTTGCCCACTCACCCTTACTATTACCAAACAAACAAACAAACAAACAAGCTGAACAATGACAACTGTAAGCAGTGCAAACAAACCCCCACACCTGGGAAATCTAAACTAAAAAAACGTTATATTTCAACAGCGTTCAGAAGATTAGACAATTAACTGATCAAGCAACATAAAATATTCAGCAACTATTTTGATTCGGATTAATAGTTTGAAAGATTTTAAAGCAAAAACACCAGAAACATTCTCTTCTTTCATTTATTGTCAGGCTTTTCTCTTTCTGTCTGTTTTATAACATTTGATGATACAACTGAACGTCTCTGAGTTCTGTAGTGCTGGTTGGACAGACATTTTAAGACGTCATCTTGGGTTTTAGGGACGTGTGATGAGCATTAATGACTATTTTCTGACATTTTATAGACTTAACCGATTAATTGAGAAAATAATAGTTTGATTAATCACTAATTAAAATGATTGTTGGGGTTATCAGCAGTGGCTCTGCAGGCCTAAAACTGGCAATTAACGTCATCTATTTACACAGGCTTAATTAAAATGAAGATGAATGGCAAAGATAATGATGATTTTAAATGCATATGTGCATTCCTCTAAAAGACTGTAATGTGGATGAGCAAATATTGTATAAGTCAACATTTTTTAAGCAGTTGAAATACTTCTGTCACACCATTTTCCAGAGTGTGATGGACCCTGATTCTCACACCCCAGTTCTCTTAGTGTGCTAAGTCATTTTTATTTCAAGTGCACAGACGTGTCATGAATTAAATCAAATCAACTTAAAAAATCAAAGGCACACAGTGCATAAAGACCTGTGCAGCACAAACAGAAAAACAGCAAATATGTGAGCACAAGCAGACATAAGACACACACATAACGTCCCACAAAGCAAATAAGGAAGCAGTCAGTCACTATTACTATAACTTTCACACAATCTTAGCTCTGTCTGCTCTTACACCTGTGTGACACTTGTTCATTTGCAGAGTAAACACTTCAGCGCTCGGTAGGTAGGGTCATTTTGCAGAGTGAAAGTACTTACTCTGTGTCAGAGTGGTAGGTGAAGCACTCTGGGAGGTAGAGGTCGACTAAATCCATGAGCACTCTGCCACCATGCTCCGAAGAGGAGACAAATGTTGTGTCCGGGGAGCGTCTGTTCCTGTCTGCCTGCTCTTCTCTTGATCTTTTTTCTTTTTTAATACACTGTATCTTTCACTGCTCTGTTTGTCACTTTCTCTTTATTCTGCCTCCAAACTTTGTCTCCATCTACTGCCCTTGTGTCACACTCTCAGCTCCTCTCATTGTCCCTGCGTCTGTCTTCCTGTCACTCACACTTCTCACCAACAGCCGCTGGCCACTGGCTGCCTTTGAAGTCCTGACTGTGGTGACTGTAGCTGGCTGTGTACGACAAGGGTCTCCAAGCAAGCTGGCCCTCATGAATACTCAGCCACACCATTTGAATGGCCTTCCCCCCTGAACGCTGAGCTGGCAGCTGATTGGCTGTCCTCTGAGCCAATGAGAGCCAGCCTCTCACTGGGGCAGGTGGGTATGACAATGGAGGATGTGGTATTTCTCACAGGTTTTAATTTCTTAGAAAGAACTTTATATAGAAATGTGGAAGTTGAGTTATCAGTTTATAGCAGCAGTATTTCTATTACAGTGGCTGAGGACAAAAAGGACAAATAATTACCAGTGTGCGTGTGAATAATCAAAACACATCCATCTATGATACACAGTTGAATGTGAAAGTAGGCAGGATTTCACTGTTTTATATTATTGTATTGGGTTACTTTCAGTATTTTTTAATATGCTCTGACA
Organism: Morone saxatilis; assembly: GCF_004916995.1. Classification (NCBI taxonomy): domain Eukaryota; kingdom Metazoa; phylum Chordata; class Actinopteri; family Moronidae; genus Morone; species Morone saxatilis. The sequence goes on from NW_023340246.1 coordinate 9,612,350, forward strand.
TTTTATAGACAAAATAATTCATCAGTCGATTGATAATACAATCAATGTAATTCATTATTCGATCATTTCTTTTGTTGTAGCATTACTCGGATCAGTAAAAACATACAAGTGTTGGAAAAAGTCAGGCCAAATAATGTTGAAATGCTGAATATAATAAGCTGAAAACTCTCCTCCAACACAAGTCAATGCCATGTCTCAAGAAAAATCTGCATCTTTCCACACACACGGACACATACGCACATATGTCGGTAATCAAGCTTTAACTGACTTACTGCCACAGTACCTTTAGGTGATCTAATGAGCTATGGCTATATGCCATAAGTGATGCTTTTCGTCTTTCCTCCACAACACACGTGCATGAGATGCGCAGTAAGCAGTGCTTGGCACTCAAAAAAGGTTAAAAGGGCAGAAGATATAGTGTGGTGGACGGAAACAAGAGCACGCAGTGAAACACAACAAACTGTGCCTTTGGTACCTTTTCCAAATGTCCAAATTCATATTTTCTTTGACTTGTATTGTCGGTGTAGCATTTCATATGTCCGGTGTTGTATTTTGCATCCAAAATGTGTAAGATGCATCCATTTTGATCTCATGAAGTGCTGCTTGAAGTTGCATTGTACAATTTTACCTGTTTAATAACAGTAATAAAACAGTAATTAAGCTAATCTGCCCACTAATGAATACTGTCATCTCTCCAGTGAGAGTAAGGTTACAGTAAGCAGCCTGGGGTTAGATGAGTCTTATGCAACCTGTTGTCACTACGTCCTAATCCACTTAAAAGACTGACACACACGTGAGCCCATGTCAACAAAAAATCTCTCTTTATGAAGACACAAAAACACACACTTTTGTATACACAAAAAACAAGACTCGCTATGTGGAGATACAATGTTGAGCCTTTGTTCTGGACATGTGGGTCAAATTTGAATCATGATGGTTTACCCTGAGGTCCGAACATGTCACTGTGTGGAGTGAATAAACATCTTCTTTCCACATTGTTCCAGTTCTTTCTGAATTATTATATGACACAATATCGGGTTGGTGCCGCAATTAACTATTGTCCATCGGCGTACAAACACAGAAACATGCAGTTCAGTATTCAAGACCAGCATCTTGACTTTTCAAAGGAACATAATGTAATAATAAATAGGTTTTCCTGTTGACTTCTGTGACTCACTTAAACAAAGAACAAGTATCTAAATTTAACCCGTGTAACATACGGTGAAGAAATACAATTTCCAGATATTGTAATATTGAAAAATGTACAGCTATAAGGCAGTTTGGTATTTGTAAACCTTTCTGCTCTTTTTATGTCAGTCTCGGGCCTGTCTCTTCCTCTCTCGTCATCATGACGTTGTGCTCTGAGCTGAACCTTCACCGAACCAATCTCCACAGGAATGAAATCACCTGCACTAATCTGTTGCTCAGATAAAGGCCAGACAGCAGACTGCATGGAGTGGGCCTTATCTCATTATGCACCACATGAAACAGCTCGCCAACAAATAACGCACGCTACATTAAAGCAGCCACACACACACACAGACATGCTACATGTGTAAACAAACATATGAAGGCCAACACAAAGGAGAAGGTAGACATAAAAATCCATAAAAGATAAAGACAGTGTGATTTCTAATGGTAGATAGTTTTATCTCAACCATAAAATACAAAAACCCAGACACTGAGTGCTACTATCGTATCAAATCTCGTATCAAAAAGTTAATGTATCACATAAAACATTATCTACACTGAGAAATAATCTTTTATAAACCATTTAGGAAACTGAATGTTGACGTTAAAGCGAAGTGGCTCTTATCTCTCGGTGGCTTTTAGTTTGGCAACTGCCATCAATGGATTCTTTATTCGCTCAAACAAAGCTGAGGAGTTTGTCACATATTTAAGCGCAGGTGGAAATTAAAACCGAGATTAATCTTTTTTTTAATCAATGGTTGATATTTTCCTTGGCACCAGCTGAGTGGTCTTGAGTCGCACCACAACAATAGTAAGGCACACTTGAATCAAGCCAGAGTGGCGTCAAGTGAACCACTTGAAGGGCAGAATGCGTAGTTTATTTATTCTGATAATTTCCTCATTACTGTGTGCCACTGTACAAAAGCTGTTTGTTTCACTTTGCAGAGGCTCTGTCAGCGTTTGATGTAGTTCGAGGTAACATAAATAGAAAGGTTACAGACAGTTGCACTCATTGAACTTAATCAGTTCATTGAACCTTGTCATCAAACAGGTTCAGATTCAATTCAGATAAAAGTACAAAAAGAACTACTTACATATTAAATTCTCTATTAAATTTTTAGCCATGCTAGCAGCGTGGTTCTAGTTATGGCAGTGCTAATGTTACATTTTTGTTTCCTTACAATGAGATGTTTTCATCTACAGACGCCACAGGTCGCGTTCCGTGGCGGCCGCCATGTTGAACCGCCATGTTTCTACAGTAGCCAGAATGGACAATCCAAAAACCGGCTCTCGATTGGGCTGTTTGCTAGATGCTTCTAAATCCTACACACTGGACCTTTAATTTGTCCAATACGTTGGATCATGGCCTAATTTCTAATCACATGACTGTTTAAATTATCTGCTTAACATCAGCATGTTAGCATCGTCATTGTGAGCATGTTAGTATTAATCTCAAAGCACTGCTGTGCCTGTAAACATCCTCACAGAGCTGCTTGAATGGCTTTTGACTGACAAACATTGTTTGTTTTGTCCACACAACAGTCCCAAAACTCAACTGTATTTAAAATGATATAAAGCAGAGAAAAGCAGTAAATTGCCATATCTGAAAAGCTTTTTTTGTCCTGCAGTTTTTGACATGTTGCCTTTAACAGTTCTGTTACTACTGTTGACACATTTTCTGTCCATCACTAATCACTTAAGTATCTACTTTTGGACTAAACAACACATTTTCTGGGTTCGAATATAAAGGACAGCTAGACTGATAAATAATCCATGCCAATATATCAGCCAATAGCTTGCAGCAGACACAGTTTATTGGTATTATTGGTATGTTGGGCAATAGTAACAAGAAATTACAGGACAGAAATGGCAAAAATATGTTTTTAATAATTTGGAAACAGTGCCACCAGAGAACACTGATTGAGGTTTATTTTTAAACCATAAAATTCGCTTTTTTTTTAATGAATAGATAGATGGTTGTCAAGAAGTTAGTTTTTATGTAAAAAGCTGATATATCACATTAATATCAGCACTGGCCTCAAAAATCCGTTGTGCTATAAAGGAGTTGTATGAACTGGACCCTCCTGCTGCATGAAAAATGTATTTAATTAAAATCAAATATATAAAGGCACAGAAAGGCAACTTGTACAGTTCAGATGAAATAAAAACCATGTCAACTTTAAACAAACAAAAGCGACAAAAACCACAGAAGATGAATGACAAGTAAAGTGAACAGAGAGGACAACGACATGAAGCAAAGCAAAAATCCGGGCGTAACAAGAAATGGAAACAAGCCAAATGCAGCAAGTGAAACTGAACACGGAAGGCTGCAGTTAAACATCCAAAAAATATTTGTACACTGGTGAGGCTGAGCCGAAGACAGGAGCTCGATAGCTGCTCCGGAGGGACGCTGCCTGTAACAGAGCACCCAGCTGCCAGCTATTGACCCCACACACCAGATGCATCCCGTTTTCTCTGAAGAAATAGAAAAGTAGAAGTGAAGCAGACACCCTCACATGTGTGTGTGTGTGTGTG
>NW_023340246.1:9616095-9618489 GCF_004916995.1 Morone saxatilis
GTGTCTGTATGTGTCTGTGTGTGTTCACCCCTTTTCTCCTCATCCCTAAACTCACAGCCACCAAATCTCAGCCTCCAGGGACAGCTGTCGGATTGACTTCTAAAACTGGGTAGTAACTCTGCAACTCCAACCCCCGCCATGCATGCAAACACACACAAACATACACACACACACACACACTCACACATTAGCATGAGCCCTCAGATCTAGTGAGTGTAATCTGCTTAGTTTATGCCTGATTTACAGTCATCCATCAATTACTGAGACAGAGGGAAAGACTATTGACACTGTGTGCAAACACCATTGTCTCGCTGCACCAACACAGTACCTCTCAGACACTTAAATGGTTTACAAAAGGAGAGGGGGGAGGTGGCGGAGGGAAGTAAAAGGGGAGAAGGAGAAAAGGAAGAAGAAAAATGAGATAAAGAACATGAATGATATAAATGGAGGAAAAAAAGCTTTGAGCTATATGCATGCTTTACAGTGTCTTTAAATAGATGAATGGGAGGGAAATGATATGTAAAATGATGGACTGACTGACAGATGAGCACTTGGAATAGGATCAGTTTCACTGTATTGATCTATCGTGCACTGTACAGAGATCAGAGGTCACAATCACACACACACACACACACAAACACACACACATCCATGCCAGCAACCTTAGAAAGCCGCTGGGAGAAACTTAAAGCAATGTAACCATAGAAATGTCACTTAGAGCTGCTGGGACCTGCTGCTGCTATCCTCAGAGGGTCAATGGTCTGCAAATGGTTTTCACTTATCTGGAGATCCTTTGGTCCCGCTGGGGAGGAAGTGAGTCAGTGCTGGGAAACATATATGCACAGGAAGGCAGGCAGGGTTTCATTAGGACTAATTTGGGATCATTTTATGAATATTTGAGACTAAATGCAGTAAAAACTGTAGAAATATAGGCTCTTATAATTGGTGTGCATACCCTAATAACTTAGGGGCTGGACTGCCCCCTAGTGGGCATATTTATTTTACAGCAGCTTTTTACCTTTCTTGAATTGACCACAAACCTGATAAGGGTTGATTATTTAAAATACTGTTAGGGACTCTAATGGAGCTCTAATGTGACTGAAGTTTAAACAGTTTATCCTGATTATGGAGCGTGTACATTGCACTGTTTCCCGTTGTCCAGTCATTGTGCCAAGTCGTCTTCTGGCAGGTGCCCATCTGGACGTTCTTAGGGCGATTATGTAACCAGGCCTCTCCTAACAATTTAGTGTGGATTACCACTGCACCCCTTCATATTCTCAACAAGCAGTATTGGATTAACTGGTCAGCTTCTGGTCTCCAGCTCTGACATTAGCCTTAGCTTGCCCTCGTCAGTTTCTCAGTGTGCTGTCAGTTTGTCTTCGTGGTGCAGAGCAGGTTTGTGGTCCACGTCCAGCCAGAGCTTGGAGGTTCCTGTGGAAGTTGCTCATCATTTTCAATATTTTTCATGTGTTTTTCATGTTATTTATTTATTCATATTGTTATTATAGTTCTAGTTCTCGGTATTATTACAATTTTTGCTGTATACTCTGTACGTAAAACATCTAATGCATTACTGTCACTCCTGAAAGAGGGACCCCTCCTCATTTGCTCTTCCCGATTAATTTCATTTAATTTTTCCCCATAAAAAGGTTTTATTTTAGGTAGCCTTTTAAAGCAAATTTGTGATTTGCAGTGGTGGGAGTGCAGTTTACTTAAGTATTGCCATTTTCTGCTATGTTATGCTTCTAACCCACTATGGTTTAGAGGGAAATATTGTTCTTTTGACTCCCCTATTTATATCTGGCAGCTGCAGTTAAGTTGCATATTAAAATGTTATGTGAAAAACATATAATAATCCCGTAAAATGCAATTTAGTGTTAAGAATTAAACCAGTGGTTCCCAACTTTATTGGCTTGTGACACCTTGAAAAAAAAGCAGTATGTAGTTGGGTCCCTCGTCACGTTGTTTCACAAAACAAGTCCACTGCCATGCTCTGTGAGGCTGTACTGTACTTTCAGTTAAATATAACATCGTCATGCTAACATGCTCATAGAAACAATAAAAACACGTAGATGTTTAGTAAGTTTGATGCTTATACTTAAAGGTATGTTGTTGCAGTTCATCCTCTGGGGAACCTGAATGCCTGTATCAAATGTCAGGGCAATCCGTTCAATAGTTGTTGAGATATTAACAAGTGTCGACCAACATTGCCACCCCTAGAGCTGCTAGTATGGCTAAAAACATTAAATAATTGACACAAATGTTTATAAAAGGAATACAGATTTGCATCGCAACACATGACCCAACCCCTCAGATTTATCTTGTGACCCTTCGGAGGGGCCTGACCCATAGGTTGTAAACCACTGGATTTAAATACTGAAACAAAGCAACTCC
>NW_023340246.1:9618589-9619406 GCF_004916995.1 Morone saxatilis
GAGAGAGAGAGAGTGCGAGAGAGAGAGAGAGAGAGAGAGAGAGAGAGAGAGAGCATCATGTTTCAGCGATGTTGAGTCAGCATGTGAATGTGATGCATGTGTTGATAGAGTTGGAACTATTTAGAGGGCACGTTGTTATGGGAAGTTATGGATTAAAGCTCTCTTCAAAAAAAGGAGCTGTGCATGTGTTTGTGCACGTACTGTGTGAAAAACATAAAGCCTCGAAAGTTCTCCTGGTTTCATCAGTGGATGTCATGATGAGAGTGAGAGGCTTGAATGTTGATGTACAGCCATGAATCGGCTCCATTTACAATGGACTGATGATTTTACAGACTGAAAAACTACATCCAAACAGTAACAGAAAGTCTCAGCAGCTGGAAGTTCTTTGCCTGCCCAAAATATTGGCATGGCTGACATCATTTGATTGATGATTGATGATTTGAACGTTTATAACAGGTATATCAGCATTGGCGTAAATGGTGTTGAGCACTGTCATGTATATTATGTAGATGTTCAACAAACCACTCAGCACATGTAAACAAATTTAAAAGGGGTAGTTCAACATTTTTTTTTAAAAAACATGCTTGTTCGCTTTCTTCCCAAGATTCAGGCGAGAACTTTAATGCTGTGCATGCTCAATGGTCGGAGTCTCAAGCATTTTTTTGGGGGACAAGTCAAGTCACAGCCCTTTATTCTGTCAAGTAAAGTTGAGTCCACATCTCTGGGTACAAACATGGCAGCTCAATGTGGAAGGTACAAAAACACATTAATGAAAGCATGCCTCTGAATATAATATAATCCATTTCTACCAATAGAT
>NW_023340246.1:9619418-9626038 GCF_004916995.1 Morone saxatilis
CACTGGAAATATATGTGGTGCTTAAATAAATATCTGCCAATATGTGATTATTGTGTTTTTAACTTTTAAATGGTGATATTCATATTGGCTTAAAAATCCAGCTGTGATCAAGCTCTAGTAAAAACAAAATGAGATCAGGTTTAAACCACCTGATGAACTAGAGGGGGGGGGGGGGGGGTTGGCCTCATAGGACAATAACTACCACATAGTTTAGGCAGTCTCTGAGTTTAATATTTGTTTGTGTCACTGACACTCATCTCACACTTTTCTGAACAGCCCATGTGGGGTAAGACCATCCATCTGCTGCTCAATAGTTACAACAATGAAGTGGAGGAAACAAATGTTGTTACAGTACAACTTCCCACACAATTTTTAATTGATAATTTCATTTTTTTTTATTTTTTTTTAGACTTTAATCTCTCTACCTGCACTTACAATGATCTGTTTTCAGGACAATCTATGGTTGCAGGTAAGCTATAATACCCAACAGCCTAAATAAATGCAAGAAAAAAATATCACAGTTAAGTAAATGACACTGGGTCTAAAACTAATTTTAAATATGTAATTAAACGTCATCCATTTTTTAATGTAGGTAAAGGCCCCGCAGTCACACAGATGTCTGTTTGGACCTCACATCTGTACTAACCCTCAGTCCTGGTCAGGCTGATTGAGTGAAAACACATGTGAACACAGGGTACCTTTATATGTGTATGACAACAATTCTCTGTATTTCATGGGAATTTCCAAACCTGTATTGAAACACTGAAATTCTTGTCACAATCATATAACCATTTTGTTATATACTGTCATTTAAGATGGCTAGGATGGTTAAATACTGCAGTATGCAGTACAAACATCTGTTAGGAGAAAATACCTAAAATAAACTTGGTAAAATAGGACAGTCGAGCAAGTCGTTGCCAAGACTTTAACTCACGTGTTTTCTTAGTAAACATTCGGCTGCACATGCATACATAGTGGTGCTAAATGAAGGGAAAGTTGTGGGTTTGATTTTTATCGGTTGTTTTAGGATAGATAAAAACATTCTGATGACATGACTTCTTCCATTAAACCATTAAACCAACATCAAAATGGATGGGAAAGCCATCCAGATAGTCCAATACACATCCATACAGTGTACCCGAACTTCATTACATTAAAAAAGAAAAAGTAACCTAAATGAATCTTGAGGTATGGCCTAATATAGTCTTTGATTCCAAAATTCTTGTGCAATATTGGACAAAACCATTTATCATTAATTCAACCAAAAGCGCTGACTGGCAAAAAAATACACACCATCATCTGCGCATTCGGTTTATGGTCAGAATTACCCCAGTTTTCCTGCCTGTGACAACGGCATCTGAGGTAACGGGGCTGAGGCAGCATGCCAGCTTAACACACTAACGATGAGGCATCAATGTCATTTATTTTCTCCAACATGGAGTGTCTTGAGTGGACATGTTTTCAGACTTTTCTCCAGCTCCGTTTCAGTCATTCACTTTCTTTTGTGGGAACAATCTGTGTGGACACCCCACGCATCTCGAAGTTTCCCCAATATGGGAAAAGTTTCTCTTTCATCACAGACTGTTGCTAGGACAAGCCTTATTCCTTCCCTTCTTACGACTCTTATCCTGGATTATTCTGAACCGGTTTTTATTGTTCATTGCACTGAGAAGCATTTCCTGTCCGTCACACTTGTAGCTATGGGGCGTCTTGTCCCAGCGTGCTTCAGGTTCAGGATTCGAATACCAGGTGTTCAGTTGAAACCTAGACCTGTGCCTTTGGGTCTTTGCGTGGCCCGGATGGGTTCGGTGATGCCCCGGCCCTCTGGACCCAGGCCCATCCCCGGGCTCCAGCCCATGGTCTGCAACATGCGGCTCCCCATGTTGGTGTCAGGGATGGGAGGCGCGTTCTCCCCGACTAATCCTGAAAAAGAGAGGAAGATTTCAACAGCTTGTTTGTAAGGGTACATATCTATTTCTAACATTTACAGAGACAAATGTGTCAAGAGGAACACAATTATCATCATCATCATCATCAATAATAAAAAGGCAATAATAATAATAATAATAATAATAATAATAATAATATGAATGCTCATTAGCAGCAACTGTCAACTATAAAGGTCTGACAAGCAGCTCTTTGAAAACAGCAAGACAATTAATAGATCTTTAAAATGGCCAACTGCAGATGAATCAGTCAAATCCAAACTTATTAAAATACACAAGCTAACATTTGGCTCTAGAAACTTGTGATTGTGAAGGGATTCATCCATCATGTTAGTTGCAGGTCTAGTAGCAGTGTTGGTAATTTCAAAGCTAAAAGGCTCTCGTCTCGTCTACCTTCTGTTAGAAACGCCAGTAAAGCTTGTTGCACGAAGGCCCTCCACCAGTGACATCACCACTCCGCTAAAATTGTTAAACTAGTAATGTAATAATGGAATTAACTTTAACCACATTTCCAGTTGTGTAACGCAACCGCGCCTGTGTCTAACAGAGAGTGGTCATTTTGTCCTCGCCCTTCCTGGAAGTTCGCGGTCCAGCCACAGACACCGACCCATGACCCTTTTTAATCCCGTCTTTATTTGTATGAAGCACAGGGCAAAGCCGCTCGCTCATTTACACACATGACTGTTGAGTCCCCGGTGGGTTCAGGCCAAGTTGTCAGGATGTGAATTTGGCAGGCCCTCGCCACCGTGCTGCGAGGTCGGCACCTGCTGTTCCTGAGTGCCGCACCTGTGTCTGGAGCAGGTATCAAATGTGCCTGCTATTTGCAACGCATCACTGATTGTGTCACTTTGGATACTAAATATTCAGAAATCTATAACACATGAAATTAACATTTGCCTGCTGCTCAAGCGTTGATTAAAGCTTTCACTATTTCCCCCCCCTGCTGTTTAGTTTTGCTTTTTATTGCCTGCCCACTCCCTCTAGCTCCCGTTCTTATATTTTCACCTAGCAACACGTATTTGTATATTGGGTCAGGGGTTAAATAGAGGAAGGGAACTGTGTGTACCCACAACAGGCAGCAAGCAGCCTCTTGTAATGTCTTTAGCTGGTGCTCAATTGTGCATACAATTACAGCGTCAAGGTGTAAATGACGATCAAAAACGGGACACGGCTTCAGACTAAATATATTATAATAAGAGTTTGACCTAACAGCATTACACTTTGCCTTCCTAGCTAAGCATCAACTGGCCCAGAGGTAAGGAGAGTGGTTTGGATGGGGTGGGGGTGGTGTACACTAGTGTAACTGGCTAAGAGCTAATCCAGTATCTCTGCTCTGACAGCATGACCAGCTAGCTGACTCTTGTCCAACAAAGCTTAGGAGGAAAGGGGGTTAAGAGCTAAAGCAGGGTTTAATAACGAGAGAGGAGAAGAGAGGGAGAGCACTATGAAGGATGAGGGACTCCCTTCCCTCAATTAATTCCTTTAAAAATGTGTAGCGAAACCCTCGCTTTTCCATCCCATTCCCTTGTGTTTCCATCAGTGTGTGTGCCAGACAGAAGGCAGTGAGGAAAGCAGGCTGGTGAACATACTGAGCTCAACCAAGAGGGGGAGGAAAACAAGTGAGAAAGTAAGAGCCAAAAATACAATAAAAGGGCCAGTTGGTAAAAAGTGCCAGATGGTGTGTGAGGTGTAGCTAGGTGTGCATCCAATACCTGAGGGGGCGGTGGAACCGAGGGGGGCTGCTTTTCGCCTCCGCTTGACATCCCCTGTACATAGAGAGCCGAGGTGCCCGCTGGTCTGTCTGCAAAACCGGCCAAGCAAGACCGAAATATGGGAGCATTAGTTTTACCTCAAACAACACTACAGAAAGTATTATTATTCATTTGAAAAACACTATTAAACGCTGTGAAACCAATACAGCAGAGACAAAAGCAGGTACTAAAGGAAATGAATCTGAGTTGGGGTCATAAATCACTGGTGTTTTAAGTTAAACTGTTGTTCTCACCTGCTGGCTGTTTTTACAGAACAGCTTCTCCGATGCCCTCTGTCTGACCGTGGGTCCCAATGCAACTGAAGTGGCAGTGAAGCAAAGAGAAGGAAAGAGAAGGAAAAACAAATGTTCAAGCAGTTAGAGTAAGTAATCCCTTCTTATTAAACACCAACCACACTGGGTCCTTGTAACAGACCAAAATCTACACTTTGGATTTCTGCGTATCAACCCACTTGAAAAGGGGATAAAATGAAACATGGCTAACCTGTGCATGTTCTCTCCTCGAGCCCGAGCTGAACCAAGGCCTGTTGGAGATATAATGGTGTCATTCGGGCCCTCAAATCCCCATTAAGGCAGCGTTCCAGAGACAAAAAGTAAACTACGATTCATCATCATTTATTGCTGAAAGTGAATTGTTGGCCCTTGTCCACCATAAAAACTTTTACAGAAATCCAAGAACCCTTTTAGACTTGAACTTGGGAACATGACTTGCATTTGGACCGCAGGAACTTACAGGTTAATAACTTCAATTAATGAATCTGCAAAAACAGTGACAAATGTGCACCAGTAATATGAAAATGAAGAAAATCAATAGTCCAAGACTCCCTACAAGACTGATCTTGCATGTCACGTCTAGTGTCAAACAATGTGTCGATACAGTGTATGCGGTTGTGTGTTTTCTGTTCACTTTATATTGTGTCGATAACAATTTAAGGCTATATTAATTTGTGGTTTTGGTTTATCTAACCTTGCTGTCTGCAAACTAATAGTGTACTAGAGACTTTTCCAGTGCAACCACTTTATTTCATAAAGTAAAATGCAACTTTAAGTGCAAACATACAAACAGATTATTAAGAAAATATATGAACAACAACAACAACAACAACAACAGGAAAATACACAGTGAAAAACAAGATAACAGAACAGAACTTAATGGTAATTTTATAAAGATGGCGACTCACTCATGGGCGTCCTGGCTTTGTCTGCTCAGTCTGTCACTGAAGCCTTGGCTGGAGCTGCCCTGCAGCCCCGCCTCAGATGCCTGCTGGTTTCCATGGAGACGACTGAGCCTGGCCTGGAACCCTAAGAGAAACAGTGCGGGTTTGTTAGCAATAATTATTGAAATGATTGGTTAGTTTCATAATTTTAACATTCAAGTGCAGCAGGCAGTTTATACTGGATGAAAGGATACTGAGCCCCATATATGTCCCTACAAGAGTTTGACTGTGATACAAACACATTGGGCAAGAATCAGTGAGTGATGAGAACAGAAAGGTTAGATTAAATGAGGGCACAAATTGCTCTAAATGATCACTATATGTATTATTTGTAGTACAGTTGTTTTTTTCTTTGTAGTACTGCTTGCTAAAGCTATAGGTAGTTAGTGTATTGCCTCGATTTCTGTCCGTGGAAAGTGTTTGCCTCCTACTGGCCATAAATGAGATTGCAACAACATTGTGAAATGTAGGAAATAGCACATTTCCACTGGCCCCCAAAACCAGTAGGATTATATTGTAAAACATAACTACATAAATCCCTATTGCATAATTTACATTTAATTTCAAATTGTTTAAGTCCCCTTCAGAACATCTATTTCCAGTGTTTCTGAGTTTCCAGCCTACCTCTCTGTGCTCCAGGGCTCATGAGAGGGAAGGATCCAGTGAGGATACTGTTGAAGACAGGGTCAGCTAGGTCCAGCTCCTCTGGTCCCGTCTCCCTCTCCCACCAGGGAACCACTCCTGCTATCCCACACGCACCTCCGGGCCCTGAACCGGAGCCCGGCTCACCGTCATAGAACCAGTCACTCTGCTCATCGTCACCTGGAAAAGAGAGGACAGAGGCAGAAAGGTTCACCCTATGATCATGCTACAGATGTATTCAGGATACATTTCTGCAACACCTATGTAACACTGTCTAACATTGTTTCTCTTTACAGGAGATGGTTGGAAAACCGTGGTGTCCAGGACTGATGAAGGCTACACACAGTGGCTACACCTGTATAAAACAACTGAGGCAACATAAAAAGATAGAAAATTCTGATATTGAAAAACAAAACAAAATTTAGCTACAGACTTAAAATGAGAACACAACCAGAACAAAGGCATAGCAATCATCAGGCCAAAAAGAATATAAGAAAATGAGACCCCTGCCATCTCTTAATTACATTTCACACTGTTGAAACTGCAAACTGAAAACACTTCTGTGGGTATCAATGGGCATCAAGCAGAGCCTTACACAGCTGCTGAGAGGAACCCAGGAGGAACCCATGGTTGGTGAGTGTTTGCACGAGGTTTGAAGAGTCAGAGTATTTGTAAAGCTTTGAAACTGTCACCAGCTGATGCTTCCTAATGACAATTGTTGACATGGCTCAGGCCTTAATGAGCTGACGAAGGTCTGAGACCTTGTAAAAAGACTAAGGCTATGATGTATTCTAGCTCTGTCGTGGTCAACAGAGTTGATCGTGCCCATTCTTGACAATCTTCAAAATCCCACCAGAAATGCCGTTATGCATCCCAGAAGCGCCTCTCCATTCTGCTCTGTGTTTTGTATCCTTTTTAATGACAAAATATACAAGAAAACAACGCCGGGCAGGAAATACAGAGCAAGAGTGCGACGAGACCATGATCTCGTAATTATGAGAAAAAGATCTCGTAATTACGAGATAAAGAAAAAGGAAACGTCTG
>NW_023340246.1:9626138-9628897 GCF_004916995.1 Morone saxatilis
CCTCAGGCCTAATGAGCTGATGAAGGTCTGAGACCTTGTAAAAAGAATCAGACTACAGAACAGGTCGCCTTTTTTTTGTGCATATGCAACAATTGTGTTGTTTTTACATATTTTTAATTTTCCAACATACTGTATACCAGCTGTGTAGACTTGTTTTGAGTTAGACCAATGATCTTAAAAACGTATTCCAGTATGCACCTTGCCTCCCCTCATCATTGGTGTAGAGGCCTCCATCACTGCTGTTACTGACACTGCTGGTCTCACTGAAAAGGAAGGAGAAGACGACGGCAACTTAAAAAACAGATTAAAAGATTTTTTATGCCAAACAAACAAACAGTCAATAAGAAGTCAATTCCTGTCTACTAGAAGAAAAACTAAAACTAAACTTAAATACCATATAAATGTTTTTTTCCATTCAACAATAGAAGCCAGGGTTTTAAAAATGTCACATGTTGCCTAAATACAAGAAGTCTAAAATTGGCTAAATTAATAATAATACATTTGCAAAATTCTGGTCAAAGAATAAGTAATATAGATAATAAGAGTGTCTGGTATTGAACGGTCTTACTCAATAGAACAGACACATTTGGAGTGAAGAAGAAGAAGAAGTTTGATACCCAACCCTACAGAGTGACCTTACCTGTTGGTATACAGTGTCTCAAACACACACATAAATACATAATCCAGAAGCAGAGACCGAGGAGTCCAACCTCTGGACACACAGGGCATAAAAGTAAAGTGAAAACACTAACCACCTGTCACTCATGTCCTCATCCGAGCCTTTCTGTTCCTCCAACTCCATCTTGTCCTTGCCCCCTTCCGTCGGAGAAGAAATGGGATCCTCGCTCTCCACCACCACCCCCTCATCTGTCGCCTCCATTCCCAGCCTGTGGGTGGCCAGTTTCCTCTTCTTCACCCTGTTTTTCCCTCCCCCCGGCCCCACCAGTCCAACTGCACAGAGCTCCATGGCCCCTCTGCCCTCACTTGCACCCAGTCTGTGCGGCCTGCTGCCAACACGGGCCTTGGGGACAGGTGGGGGCCCTAGCATGGTGGAAGAGGGTGGTTCTGGTTCTACAGGCGGGTCTACAGCCATGCGTTTGACCTTACGTCTCCGTCTAAGGCTGCGAGTTCCCTCTGCGGAGCCCAAGACACCCAAGTCATCCGGCCAAAGCGGCCTCTTGCTTCGTCCTGTGTCGGCTGTTAGGAGGGTGCGCCGTTTGGGGCCAAGTTGTTCATCTGAGTCGCTGTTGTCGCGGGCATGGCTGTTGGCAGCAGAGACTCCCCCTGTGCTGGCACGGTAGTCCTGCAACAAACGTCATGTTATGCGGTAAATAGCAGACTGTGATTCTGATGCTAAATTTAGAAACTTGAGGACGTTAATTAGGCCAGAGCGAGAGCTGAGTGAGGATCAATTTATTTAACACGGAAAACAAGACGGTAACGAAGAGAGACAACTGCCACTTAAAATGCAAAGAATCTGCACTCGGGGGTCAATTCCTACTTCATGTGGAGACCAACAGATTACAATTACCGAAGGATTAGGAGAGATTAAGGTTTCACTGCTCTTGGAACAGTGTGGAATATCGATTAAGATATCAGCAGCCTGGATCCAGATCTCTTAATCATTGCACCCACTGTTTTTTTTACAAGGATTCAAATTCAAGTAACCATTCATTTCATTTCATTTTTAAATTATTAAAAGAAAAAAGGAAGTGAAACAAAATGGCAATTCAACTTAAGAAACAATATGAGTTCACTACATACCAGGGCCGATGGTGACAGTAGAACAGGAGAAAGAAAAGAATAATGCGAGCATGTTTGTTTTGCTCAAGGACCTTTCAGGTGGTTTGTTGACACAGTTTTGTCTCCTGTGTAAAGAAAGGCCTGTGTGTACACCTCTGAATCAGGGCTGGGCGCGGTGATGGCGGACACAGTAACTCACCTTATGTTCTTCCACGCTGGACTCTGAACCCTCGCTGAGGTGGCCCGTCTCCCAAGGCGGGTGCGGGTTGTCCGAGCGGCGTTTTCTCCCCCTCCGCTTCCGAGCCTGTCTCTTCAGCAGGCAGCCCACGGCCAGCGCATGGTCTCCTCCATCACCGAAACCCCCCCGGGCAGCCTGCTCAGAGCTCTCCTCCAGGGCTGACACCAGGTCGTGGACCAGCTCGTCCATCGTCCGGCGAAAGTGCCTGAAGTGGAGGAGGGAAAAGAGGGGGGATGTTAGGCTGTGAGCAAGAAGAGCGATGGGTATTATTGGATACTTGGCAGGCCGGATAAAATCTGTGTAGGCTTGATTTATATTGCCATCTGTGGAGGAAGCAAACAAGTGTCAATCACTGTCTTATCAGGGGGCAGACTGACATCAGCGGTCACTTCGGATGCAGCTAACGACGCTCACGTTATCCAGATGATTGTTCACATTTTACACTTTATCTTTTGTTTTCTGTCGAGTAAAGTGGGATGTAAAACCCGACGAGTTTATCGCGTAACTTACTACTTGCGTTAGCAGCTGGGTCAGTGAGTTGAGAGCCTGTGACGCCGTTTGCAAACTGCTGAAACAACCGCTGACATTACTCTAACGTCAGCTAGCTGCATTAGCTCCCCGAGCTAGCTTTTTTTTTTTCCCTCTCTAGCGACCTAACTTAACTTACGTAAACTACAACACACGTTAAACCACCAGTAAAGATAACGACGCACCATTAACACCCAATCCCCGCAGCTTTAACCCGTGGTGGTTACAACGAGTGTCGTCGGTAAATAAA
>NW_023340246.1:9628910-9638193 GCF_004916995.1 Morone saxatilis
AGATTAGCTTTGCCGCTGAGCCAGTTAGCACGGTTAGCTTTAGCTCTCTAGCCGCCGGATTCACGAGAGTGGACGTGAACAATATGTTACGTGATTTCAAAGACCACCTACCAGCCGGTTCCCGCTTTGCCGATGGTTTTTAGATTAGCTGCACGGAACATTAAAGCCGCCAAATGCCAGATACCTTTAGCCAGAAACAACGGACAAACATTTACACAGCACAGACACCATCCTGACACAAAAGCTACCGATCCGCTAGCTGGATCAATATGCGACAAGAGGACACCGTGAACGCAGCAGGAGGTGTTGTGCTGCCTTCAGGTGCTGCCGGACATTAACTTTGTGACACGGGAATGCAGCAGTTATAGTTATTAACAGTTAATAATAATGGGTTTTGGTATTTTTTGTGTCTATTTTGGTGGTGGTCGTTATTTAGTCCATATTATACAAATGTTTTCTTCTAGCACTAGACAATAATTCTCTTAAGTCTGTAAGTTGTATTGTGTATTATGTATTCATCACATGAAAAATGGGAAGAATGTGCATCTGGGGTTTTATTTACAAACATACAGTAATTAAAACCCTGACCAAACCTTTTACCGACCTAGTAAAGCTAAACTTAACTTTCTCTTCTTTAATTAACCAACAAAATCTAACCTGACCTTAATCAAAACATGTAAAATACTTAGTACTATACTAAAATAGGTTGTTGTTTTTCCTAGGATATGTGAATAAGAGGATGTATTTTGTTTCTAGACATATTTAGTTATTATTTACTACCGTGTAACAATTCTATACAACCCAAGTACGTATAAGCCTGAGCTTTATTTTGGCAAGTGAAGGCAACTCTGTGCCGTTAATTCTAAGTCTGGATGTGTTTACCCCTTTGGACCACTGGAGTGCAGTGTAGACCTTTATTGAACAAGGTTTCACATTGAGACAGATGTCATGGTTACAAGCAGTCAGCTGGCCTATCACATATATATAAAAGGTTATTAGTTCAAACACATCAGTGACACCAGCGTCATATTAATTACAGTGGTCACTGGAAGAGTCACTGGGCACCAGGGAGACTTGGAGTCCACCCCATGCGACAGGTGCTCTCTTTCCTCTGAATGTCAGTACCACGGTCAACATGGGGTCAACAGCAACAACAGGTGTCACAATCTGTGTGTTAACTAATGAGGAATTTACACATTGAAAAACTGTCAGGCATGCATTAGGAGGGGACGCTCTGTGTCGAGGTAATTTGTCGTCTGACTGCTGTGTGATTGTGTGTGTGTGTGTGAGTGTGAGAGGAAGTCCAGATCAACATTCTGATAAACAATCCTAACAGGTGTCCCCCTCCTCAAATACCAAAGAAGTCAGAGGGTCTGGTGGATGATGACCACTCGGGGACTGTCTCAGGTTACTGATGAGGGGGCCCAGGTAAATTTAGTAAGACGCTGTCCACTGGTACCCTGAAGTCAGACACTTGACATGCTCACAGAGTGAAGACACAATTTCTCGACTGGACCGGACTTGTGGAGTTTCATACATACACACCTGTTTAGACCAGACAGCTGGGATCAAATACATTATGGAATCATGACATCGGCAGAGGATGACGAAGAGTTAAATGAGGCTGTTGAGCAGTATGCCACGGACACCACCTGGAGCTGGGTAAAGTCATTTGTAAATCATCTGCATGTGTGAAAACAAAAGCATGAATTATAGGGTTAAAATAGAGAGTACGTCTTGAACACAATCATTGGATTTAAAGGTGGAGGATTATGCTTTTACATGCAGTTTACAGTATGAACAGAGAGAAATGCATGCAGAAGAAAAACTGTGTGTCTGGATACATGTATGCAGGTATCACAGAGCAGGACTGAAGACAACTTTAAGTCATTCGAAATTATGGTCTGTTTTTATTAAATCTGAACTTAAATTAAATAATTAGAAATAGTATTTTAAAGTAACATGTCCTGTAGTTTTTTCTTGGGACAGCTGAGGCAGTTAGACCAGGGGGTGTCTGTTCCAGTAATCCCCCCCCCCTCCGTAAGACGATCTGCTCCCACTGAAATATGGGAGGGAGGAGAAGAAAAGGGGGCAGGGGGGGACGAGAGGGGACAGGGCTGTGAAGCCAGGTGGAGGGATAGCCTCATGGATCAGATGATCCTCTCACTACCGCTGTGGTTTTATGAGTCTTGGTTATTTGGTAAGAAGAGATTCTACCTGAAAAGTAAAACAACATGTGTCATACAAAATGACAGCTTGCAACACACACTTATTAGGTGACGTAAAGGTCAGGAAAAATCTATGGCAATTGATGTCAGCTACATACAATCTTACATTCATTTTGTAAAATGTTTTAATAAAACAAGGGCCGTCTCCCTGAATGCAACCCATATTGTACATAATGAAACAAAAAGTTCTTAATCATGTGGCCTTTTGCAGAAGTTGTGACCA
The DNA here is from genome assembly GCF_004916995.1 of Morone saxatilis. NCBI lineage: Eukaryota > Metazoa > Chordata > Actinopteri > Moronidae > Morone > Morone saxatilis. The sequence continues at coordinate 9,631,362 of NW_023340246.1, forward strand.
AAACGCTGGTCATATTTCTTTTTGAAATATCCCCTTTTTAAATGTTGAGAAAATAAAAGTTTTCCATCTCATTTTCTGTTCCCATTAACAGCCATAAGACAACAATGTTTTGCCCAAGAGGGCGTTTAAACCTGTCTCATACACCCATAATCTCACTCATTCAAGACAAAGAGTTTTTCCTTTTAATCAGTGTATCACAGTTTGGCAGTTCCAGCTAATGTTTCAGTCAGGTCTCATGACTCTCAGGCCAGAATAGCCTGAGCCAATCAGAGGCCTTGATATTAAACAAGTGTGTTGAAAAAAGAAAAAGAAAAATCGTTATTATGCAATGAATTTGTTAAAGCACCATGCCCTTGCTGAGTCAACTGGAATGACTTCTCCACATAGTGACTAGTACTTATTGTTTTTCATGGCTTGAGGCAGATTGAGGGGTTACTCATGTTCATTTAGAACTACTGTCAGAGTCCTACCGTTGCACAGTTTAAGTGCATAAAAGGTTTATAGGAGGTGTATAAAAAGTTTGGTGAAAACATTTAACCTGAAAATGTGGGAGGTGTGACACTGAAACACCTAAATCTGGTTTTCTCTCACACAGATTCAAAATAAATCCTTATTTAGGCATTTTTATGAATGTAGAGTAAACAAAAGTATGCCCTACTTCAACCTGATTGGTGGGCAGGAAGCAGTCAGCTCATGGCTACAAATCCATACAGTCAAAGTTGTGATTGGCTGAACTGAGTGTTAACACCAGCCAAGACACTCCTTCAAGCAGAGAGGGTGAATTCTGGGTGCAATGCTAAATAAGGTCAAACTACAGGTAGCAAATTAGGCCCCCTGTAATACAGTGTGAATGCAGGTAAAATAAATCAATAAAAACATTTAAAAATTCAAGCAAATTCATTCAGCTGATAAGTGCGGATGTAGTTTAGTGAAGGGCTTCTCAGTTTTATTTTTAAAAACACTGGTTTAGTGACGCAGTCAGATATCAACTTGTTTGCTGTAGCCTGATCCTGGACACAGCACTGACCATACACGTCAAAATGTCTGGTTTGTGTCCAGAGTACATCGACTGAGTTCAGCTCTTCCTGGCAAAGCAGCTTCTTCATATAAATATGTCTCAGGGCAGCTGCTTGGCTCATATGTCTCTGGAGAATCCAGTGATAGTGACATAAAGACTGATGTGCAGACAACCAGTACATGTAGCAGTGCCACTATGACCACTGCTAATGGTTACATATAATGGTCTGGGTGCATGTCACGCATAGTTATTTCAGGATTGTTACTGTATGTACTTTGTAATTACGGTAGAGACATTTAACGTCACATTTTTGAGTAAACGTGATAGAAAGTAGGGTTGCAGGGTTAACGTCCATATGAGGTGTTAATGCAACAGATGTGATGAATATGCTGAGATGTACATGGTGCATTCAGGGTGTGACGAGTGTAAATTACCACTAGCTCACTTGTGGACGCAGGGGAGGAGAGCTTCCTTACAAATGTGTCTCCATTGCTTATATTCTAGTTATGCAATAAAAACAAAACAACTGTCAGCATGGGGGAGGAATCGCAAGAGCATACTTTTTATATCACAGGACAATGATAGAACATTTTACATAACTTGTTGTGCAGTAACAGGAATAACAATTCCACCAATCAATCCATTCATAAAAGAGCTTAATGTCAGCCGAGGTTGCAGGTTGGTGCAGGGTCAGCAGTTCGACAAAAAAAAGATGGAAGAGGAAACAAACTGTTACGGAAACTAAACATACTGAACCAGTAAGGCTGAAAACCACAAGACAGACACACACAAGTACCAGATGACACAACAGAGCTGACATTGTACTAACATAGTGACATGACACCGCCTGCTACTCAACAAATAATCAACCATTTTTTATCTTGAATTGTTGTAATTTATTTCACAATAATGTAATCTGGCATGACAGTATGAACATTTTAAAAGTACAGTGTGCGCAAGGTAAGAACACACAGGGCTCAGCAGCGTGATGGGAAAAAAACCCCAAACGAAGATACCCATTCTTCCTTTTCTGGTTTAGCCCAGAAAGTTTTACAGTCTGGAAAAACAATTAGTTCCCATGTGCGCGCACACACACACACACACACACAGACACTCTCTCTCTCTCTCTCTCTCTCTCTCATTGAACTGGCTCCTGTTGTTGGAGAGCTGCACGTGAGGCTGTTGTAGCGTGTAGCCCATCAAATATTTGGGCTGGTGCGGGGAGGTCTTCCATGAACAGAAATATATTTTGCTGTCAAATTGCCTGTGTTCCCACTTGAACACACACACACACACACACAGAGACAGGAAGAGACAGAGACAGAGAGAGGGGGGGAGGGAGAGGGAGAGAGGCAATAATGTAACTTTATTCATTCCAATGAAGCAAATTTGATATTAATTTGAGCATGTAAAATCTACACCATCATATTTTAGGTGTATCAAAGCCTGTGTAAGTCGGTGGGTTTGTATTTGTTGCTACTATACGGTCATGAATTAGGTTTTGTTGGTGTTGAGTACTGCACATCGCCCCCACCAGTCACCCACATCCTCTCCAGACACACACAGTTTCACTGGAGGGTCTCAGGTTAAACTGCGAACATCGCATGTGCTACCATACAGGGCTGTGATTGGCTGAAAAGATCACCTCACTGCACCAGACCGACTGGGTGACTTCAAACGCTGACGTAGCCCCGCTGTTTCCCGCCGTCATAGCTGCTGGGTACGGATACCGTTTCCTTCAGTGCTCTTTAAACATGGATGTATAATAATATCTCCTAAAACATCCGACATTAAAGCGTGGCGACCCGCGAGGATGTAGTTTTCACTCGAAAAACATAAAGCCTGTATGGTTCTTAAATGAATTAACCTATTTCTTTAACTTTTAGATAGCCAATGACAAGTACAATGCGACTTAATAAAAGCAGAGTATAATTCGTGGCTCTTTTCACATAAGATAATAATGAATATGAACCATAAACACGGCAAACCTTCGCCAGTTTGACGCCGTCAGTCAACAGTCTGCAACAATGTAATCAAGCAGCAGTAATTTGGTTGCCACTGTGGCAGCTGAAACGATGCGTTTGGCAACTCAACAGCTCGACGCTGATTGGTCCGCAGGCGGGTTTGCGCTGCAGTTGATGTCATCCACTGACAAGGTTCCCCGAGAGACACAGCGCGAGAGAGAGAGAGACAGCCAGACAGACATATATGAATATCGCGTTGACTTAAATAGTCCGTTCCTTGGCGATATAAGTCGATGACAGCAAGTCAGGGCTTTATAAAACACTCAGAAATAACCTCTAAAGGGAAAAGCCGACTCTGTAATGTCTTGTTGTGCCGTCATTCACCGCTAAGGAAACACCAGTCTCCGTGTTTTGGTAAAGGCTGTCAGCATACTCAGCTATAAAAGGTATGAGCCTGTTTTTATCATGTATTTTAAAGCACCTGCCTGTTTAACGATATGTCTGATGGATGCTCTGTTGTTCGTACATATGTACGTATATGTTTTGATAAATAGCGCGTCCTTATAGTTATTAAAGATGTATCGTTCATAAATACCGTTTCCCATAGGCACTCTCGTGTTGTGAGTCAGCTATTTACCTACATCTATTGGATTTTGATTTTGAATTGAATGTGTGGTTTGGGTTTGGGTGTTGGTGTGAGGCACAAGGCATCTTTTTGTGTCATTTTAATTAAACTAGTAATTTATCTTGCTGAGGCTTTTATTTTCTTAACTGATGATTGCAGATTATATTTTGTGAGTAATATAGGACTAATGAGAAAATGAAAGTGTCCATGTATATTCGCAGCACAGCAGAGTGGCTCAGCCAGATTCCAGCATACAAGGAAATCTTAATAACTGCAGCCTGTAAATCCATTAAACTAATGAGCACGGGCTACCACAGTTAAAAACCACCTCAGTCTCAGGGTTTTTAAAATAGGACCTCTCAAAGTGCTGTCAGGGTTTTGAGACACTGTTCCTCTTTCTGTCTAGAACACAAGAACATCTATTTTTGGAGCAGTGTTCACACCAAAAGACCTTTACTTTGAAAATCAGATGTTTGCTCGCAGCTCTGTAACTCAATGCTTCAGTGGAAAAGTCAAATGAATAATTGAGCAGGGTGAAGGTCATCTATAAGAAGTATTTCAAGATGCAGGCATTGTCATGGATCCCCGGATTCATCTGCTGCTCTAAAATTAGGGCTCCTGTTCTATTGTGAGGGGCCTCTTCTCCTGGTCACGTGCTCAAATAGGGACGGGGGTGGGGGGGGGTGTAGATATGTTGGCATTGTTCCAAACTTATCTTCCCTGTTGATGCAATCATTTCAGGGGCCCACCGCCAACTGAGTCAAGGTCAGACCCCTTAGCTGTTATTAGACAGCTGCTGCAAGCTCCAAGGAGTCTTGCCTGAAAGCTGGAAGTGGGATTTATTCCATTTGGCCATTGGTGTTTGTATCATAGAAATCTATATAATCTAGTCATTGTATGGCGTCAGCAGGGATGAGGCTGAAATGATGCTCTTTAAATGGTATCATTTTTTCCCCTTTACCTTGTTGACCTCACCTTATGCTGTTAATGCTCCTCAATCCAAAGGCTACTGGCAGAAACATATGTTTATCTAACTACATATTTGCATTCCTTTGCTGTGGTTTAGTGGGAAAATGTGATTTAACTGAGAGGATACAGACAAAGACAGGTTAACAAGTTAACAATTGCGTCTATGTGCCGACACAAATCCAGTAGTGACGAGTGTTATGTATTTGTTGGCTGTCAGTGAGGTTTTAAATGTGAACATTTAAAGGCTTTGGTCAGTAAACTTTGCTTGTTTCAGAAATAAATGGAAAGAATGTTGTGTATGATCCATAATTATGTCAAGATCGATAGGACTAAATTTTACGACTAAGGGGAAGTGTCTAACATTTAGGAGCATCCATTGGCAGAAACGGAACATAATATTCATAGATGTGTTTTCATCCGTGTGTAAATCACCTGAAAATAAGAGTCGTTGTGTTTCTGTTACCTTAGAATGAGCAGTTTTTATGGTGTTGAAGGAGTAGACGAGGGGGTTGTAATCTGCCACTAAATCCTACACGCTGGACCTTTAAAGCCCCTCACAACATGGCTTCAAACCTTAAGTGTTTCTCCATGACTTCTCTTAAAACTTGGTTGTGACCAAACCACATCCGAGGGCTCTGACATCAGCTTCATTACATGAGTACAGACTGGTCTAAAGTGGTGTGTCCTTTGACCTCTGTTGTCTGGGGTTGCTGGATGGAAAACAGTGGGATAGGATTGCCAGAGTTATCGGGGCGGGGGGAGAAGAGGGTGTTAAGGTCACAGCGGCAGCAGGTTCTTCCTACAGTATGTAGGCCACAGACCGTCCTGGGACAAATTACAAGAGTACTGAACAGGAAACAGCCATGTCCATGTCCTCTTTCTCGGGCCATACCGGTCATAGAGGAGCTCAAAAACAGACTTCAGATCAGAGACCACATTCCCGTGAGGGAGAGTTATACGTCATGAATGCTTTGATTGACAGGCTGCGGAATGGCGCAGCAGATGCCGGTTCATAAACACCTCCTCTTCTGAAGGTTGATGGAGTTCGAGGCATGGTGGGCGATTTAAGTAGACCTTTTCTTTTGGATGTGGTTTCATTTCTCCGTTCCTCTTTCCCGTCTACCTCTGACCCCTTCACTGTCCCCTCCACCAGACCCGTCAGACCATGAACTACGTGGGCCAGTTGGCAGGCCAGGTGTTCGTCCAGGTCAAAGAGCTGTACCGAGGCCTCAACCCCGCTACCCTTTCTGGCTGCATCGACGTCATTGTAGTGAGACAGCCTGATGGATCGCTGCAGTGCTCGCCGTTTCACGTCCGTTTTGGCAAGATGGGTGTCCTGCGGTCCCGAGAGAAAGTGGTGAGGAGATAAAAATGCCTTTGTAGTTAAGGGCAACAGTTTCACAGCGATGGAGTTGTAACCTTTTAAATGTTCGAGGACTGAGGACTAGTCTTGTTTCCATCCATTCCTCCTTTTCCCCCATCGTTTGCCCCTTTCTCCTCTCCTCCAGGTGGACATGGAGATCAATGGAGAGCCAGTGGATCTACATATGAAGCTTGGGGACAACGGAGAAGCTTTCTTTGTGCAAGAAACAGAAAACGATCAGGTATGTGTGACAGTTCAGAGGGCATTTCAGTGTCAGTTAAATGGTTCAAGTACAGACAGATTCAAATGAAAACACACATCAGTCTCCACCCCCCTGACGTCCTGAAACCCAGACACACCCGTGTTTACAATTGAAAGGCATTACCCAAACTTTCTTCCTCCTTACACACAGTCATAGTAGTTTGAACAAGGTCACGCTGTGTGCAGAGTTGGCACAGCGGCCAGGAATTTCTTTCTTTCCTTTTTGGCTGAAAAGCATTCCTCTGTTCATCGGTGAGTCCTGAATGCAGCATTTACCAACTCAGGCTCTGACCTACATTAAATGCTGTGGCCTAATGGCTAAGGATAAACCAGGACTTGAGTTTTTTGGCAAAGATATACGCTTATGGAAATTTAAGTAGGGCACGTGTAAAAATGAATTCTAGGAGAGCTAACTTTCAAAATAAAGTGTGAAGATTTTGAGTTGAGAGCAAAGTCGTATCGTTATAAAACGTTTCTTTGCTATTGTATGCACATGAGGATGTGTGCAGCTTCAAGACATAAACAAGCGGTCAACTACTGCGGCCCCAGCCGGCACCAACAAGGGAAGTGGGTGATTTATTTTCCCCAGAGTGGTGTCAGATTCCCAGGCCTGGAAGAGTGAGGGGGGGGGG
>NW_023340246.1:9638293-9646349 GCF_004916995.1 Morone saxatilis
GGGGGGGGGGATTATGTCTCTGATCCCTTTTTTTCTTGGCACAGGGAAGCAAAACGTGAGGGAGTATTGTCAGACCACAAATCATATGACTATACCCCAGTTTTTTCCCCCTCGCTCTCTCTTTTTTTCCATATTTCTGCACACACAAGCACATACACATTATATTCCCCTGCACTGACAGCAGGAGAACCTCCTGGAAAGCCTTTTCCTTTCCTAGAAGGAGCTAAAACCACCCCCTTTCACATAACTAAAGAACAAATTCTGTTTTGGATTGGCAGCTTCCTTTTCCTCACAGCAGAAGTGGCTGCAAACCGTTTGGCAGCGACTGGACACAATGGCCAAAGACAAAACACTGGAGTCATATTTTATACATACAGAAGCACAAATAGTTCTGTACAGATGCACTCAACAAATAGTTTGAGCACAATTATTTCAGGATTTGTACTTAAAAATGCAGATCTACTTGAAATCTAACAGTTGTTTGCTGTTTAAATATAAGCACTACTTACAATCTCTGTTGACTTATTATTTTTTAAACTTCTTAAATGTTTTGCTTGTGGTAGTATTTTGTTATTATTTATTCATTTGCCGACTTTTCAACCCTGGTTTTGTGATCAAGTTTTGACTTTCTTACATGTTTACTTGAGAAACCACCACTCTCGCATCACAGAGGCCACATGACTTTGACACATTCATTTCAGATTGCATTTATTGTTTCACTTCTGTTTTCTTGTCAAAACAGGAAGTGGTGCCCTCCTACCTGGCCACCTCTCCCATCTTGTCAGACGGGGCCATTATGATGAGCTCCTCCCTGATGGGCAAGAAGAGCTCCGGGGGGCCGCCCATACAGACCCTGGGCTCCACGGGGAGCGCGGGAGAGACTGGTGGCGTGATGATGAAGAAGAGGAGAAAGAGGAGGAGGAAGGCTCGGGCGGACAGCGTGAGGAGGGAGGAGAGCGGAGACTACTCCGAGGACGAAGACATGTTCACCATAGACATCAGCTCGGATGAAGGGACGGAGATGGAGAGCAACAGGTGAGAATGTGGAGAGAGTGAGGGAAAAAGGGGGGGAAGGAGGAGATGGAAGAAAAGAGGAATGAAGAAAAAAGAAAGAATTTTTAAGTAATGAAATAGTGGAAAAATAATGAAACACGTGAGGTGTGAGAAAAGAGGAAAAGCAAGACACATGACAAAGTAAGGGAGGGAGAAAGGGAGGACAGTGAGGCAGTGAGATAAAAAGTATAATAAATCACTGAACTGAGCTTTGAGAACAGCTGTAATGCAACTGGAGTCTGTCAGGCACGAATAAACAGACCCGCGCCTGTAGTGGAGAAGCCTCCAGCTGTGGCCCAAAAACACTAAGACACTTTGAAAACACACCTTCAGCTGTGGGATTGTTTCTGGAGAGAAAAGTAGAAGCTTTGCATGTGAAAAGAGGAAATATCTTCACTGTGTGTGTTGCTGTTAAGGCGTGCATACAGTATGCTACTGCCAACATGTAACTCGGCCTCCGGTGCAGCATTTGATCTAAAACAGACTAGTGGCGTGTTTTAGGCACGCAGCTATAGGAGCCACTGCCTTTCCATACTGCATGTTAGTATGCAAGTGCTCTTATCATGAATGAATACAGCTGCAGTTGTAAATAACTGCCACATGACAGATTTATTTTCATCTCTGCAACGCGATTGGGGGATACATTACATCTCAATTCTGGCTCATCTCTACTGTATGCTACTGTAAAACAACACCAGGATGTTTTTCTTTTCCATTCATGTACAGTGAGAACAGTTATTGGCCTGTAATAAACAAGATGATGGGATTATATGTAGTGTAAACAAATTTTTATCAGGCTTTGTTGTGTAAACTGACCACCACATTTCTTTTAAGTTATGTAAAATCAAAGTTTTTGCACCAATGTTCAACCATAATGCAGTGTGACAGCATTGTAGCTACAGCACCTGTTATGTTTTGAGTGCAGGCAGAGTGCAACAAGTTCAGGCATGATCTGTGAGGGTCTTGAAAGTCGTTTTGGGAAATGGGTGAAAAGTGAAAGGTAAATTACTGACCTTAATAAAAGATACACTACACTACTTTATTAAAAAATGCGGATTAATGATATACAGTTGTGTGGTATACATATACAGTATTTGTGTGTGTTTTTAGGACTTCATCTCGGGACGTATTAAGAGATGAGACAACCAGCGGCTCTTTCAAACAGACTGGTATCTACACTCGTTCAGATGGAGAGTGGAGCCCTATTCAGAGGTGCTTCTTTTACTCATATGATGAAGATCTACATGTTATTATTCAGAAGAAACATTGCCTTAATTGTTATCTTATGTTCCTCTCTCAGCCCTGGAAACTCTCGTCCCACCTCTCCCAAGAGTGACTCTGAACTAATGACCAAGCCATCAGATGCAGACAATCAGAATCCAACCATGCACTGGGCGTGGGGAGAGCTGCCGCAGGCTGCCACGGTAACCAAAGTGTCCACTGTGCATATATATATACACAGAGAGAACAACTCTATTTGTGTTAGTTTTCGTATGCTGTTAGTCTGTTTCACAGTGTTTTTTTATTCCCTCCCTTTCCCTGTTTTTCTAGCCATCCTTCCTCCCAGTGAAATCTGAACCTCCACCAGTTTTTCCAGTATCCATCCCGGTGTCCGAAAGCACTCACTTCCGTGTGATAACTCACGAAACGTCTTCAGAGCAGTGTGGACCCTGCTCTGAAATATCAGCTCTCAGGCTGCTAATGACAGAAGAGCACGCCGAGGAAACAGTGGGGATGGAGTCTGAATCCGTGAGGATGGAATCGCAGACAGTCAGTGCAGAGATGCAGGTTACAACAGCGGAAAGTGCGGCAGCTCGTATGATGTCTGACATGGAGGAGACAATGTCTCGTCCAGCAGGCAAAACAGACTCTCCGTCCAAGAGAAAAGGTGCCATTTCTCTCAGCAACACAGTAAAATTAATCGTTCCTTTGAGAGTCTTGTTTGTCTATTCAACCGTTATTTATTATGTGCTGAGGTTTTAAACTGTCAGCTGTATTGCAGTACAGTTCAATGCCCTTGGGTTTTGGGTGTTAAAATCACCAAATACATTTGGAAGGTCTTTGGAAATATAATGACAGTTGCTCATCATAACCAAACCCAATACTCTGCTGTTTACCTCAAACCACATTATAAAGTAATATAAATCTGGGTGGCTAGAAGAATACTAAGCTTTATTGTGTTTGGGGGTAAAATAATATATTTTAAAAATATATATATATATAATATCCACTGTACTGCCTATTTTGCTTATAGGGGAATTATAAGCCAAGCATAAACTTTAAGGTATATTATTAATAGAGAATTAGTAAATACAAATACAAAGAAGCTGACTGTTTATTTCAGTGGAGTTGTTGCTCTGTTGCAGACAAGAGAAGCCGCCATCTTGGTCCTGATGGAGTTTACCTGGATGACATCACCGAGCTTGAGCCTGAAGTGGCAGCCCTTTATTTCCCTAAGAGGTGTGTGGAAGCACACAAACACACACAGAGTCATAACTTAAAGCCAGTTCAAGTTTCAACACATTGGCTGAACTGAACATTGTAAACTCCTCTCCTCTGTAGTGACGGTGGCGCAGCAGTGAGGAGCGTCTCAGACCCCGGCCTCAACAGCACCAGTCTGTCCCCACAGTCGGTCAGCTCTGGAGGAGACAGCGGAGTGGACAGCTACTGCGACCCCATGGGCGACTTGCCATCTATCACCATCTCTTTGTGTGGAGGACTCACTGACAACCGGGAGATCACTAAAGGTAAGACTGGCATACCAACACAACACGACCACTGTGCTGTGGAGGAGGGAACCTGAACATGAAATGTGTGTGTCCTTACAGAGCAGTTTCACGAGAAGATGATCTCTTACCAGCAGTTTGCAGAAAACCCCTCCATCATCGATGACCCCAACTTAGTGGTGAAAATTGGCTCCAAGTAAGACATTCACAGCATGTTTTTGTCTAAATGTTGTCAAAAGCAGTTTATAAACTACTGTTTGCTGTTTTGCTGTATGGATTTCTTTCATCCATACAGCAAATCAGGATGGTTGGGGCTCATAAAGAGGATTTTGAAATGACATTTGGCTGTCAAAGTGTTTTTTTGATGCGGTTATGGAATTGATAAAATGTTGTTTTCTTACTCAGGTACTATAATTGGAGCACTGCGGCTCCACTTATGCTGGCTATGCAAGCCTTTCAGAAACCGCTGCCAAAGGTAAGAAATTGATACACAGCTCAGACATTAATGACTCAAGCTGTAGGCTGGTTGTGTTACATGAATACCACTCCCCCTTTTGACCAAAACCGGTACTGCATCCTGTATGTTTACATCCCTATAGGCTTTATAAGTCTACCCATTACGTTACATTACCTAATGTGCATTATATAAACTCTGTTATTGCAGCCTCACACATACTTTACGTTGTGTGGCGAACGCTCCAAGTTAAACTTTGTCTTCCCCTCTGTTCCCCTTCCTTCTATTTCATCACTCCCTCTCCTCTACTCTATCGGTGCATCCATCGATCCATTCATTAGTTCTCTTGCCTCAGTTATATTCACTCAGCCTTAGAGTTTCTTCTCTGTTGTCTGACTGGCGTGCTGGGCTACAGCTCTGTATGTCAGAGACAAACTCTTTTCAACTCAGTTACTATCTTGTTTTCTCATCTTATGCCACTTTCTTCTGTTTGTACTCTTCATCCTGTCCACAATCAAACGCTTGAACTCCTCCCACCCATACATGCTTTATTTGTCCTCATTCCAACCGCAGACACATTGTTGTTTCTGTGTTACTGTTTGTTCATTTACAGTATGGTTTGGCTTCAGTTTTTTGAGTGTGTTTTTATGGTGCTGTGTGGTTGTTTGCGTGTCGTGTGTCGTCCACTCCAGGCTGCAGTGGAGAACATCATGAAGGAGAAGATGCCCAAGAAAGGAGGGAGGTGGTGGTTCTCCTGGAGAGGCAGAAACAGCAGCACTAAATCGGTAATTTCACCTGCGTACCTTCCATTGGGATTATTGCTTAGTCTGTCAGGTGTTAAGAAAATAAGTGAGTAAAGCAAATTAACACTGTTTCTCTAATCTCGTAGGATTCAGTATCTGAGCGTGGGGCCTGTGGCTCTGCTGAGCAGGATGGGGAAATGACAAGCAGGTGAGGAACCTCAAAACATTGGTTATAAAGTTAGCGGCGGACTGAACATCCTCTAACACACTGTTAACCTCTGTGATGCCAGACATAAAGAAGAGTCGTCCTCCAGCGATGAAGACCACAGGGCAACCAAACAGAGCTCTTCCACTGTCCAATCAGAGCCTGGGCTCACACTAGGAGGCGTGTCTTATAAGAAAACACTCCGACTCACATCAGAGCAGCTGGTGAGGAGTTTGGTTTGAATACGCTTCAGATTTGGACATTTTTTAGTTATTAATAGCCATGCTTTTTACTTTTGTATATTATTTCTCACTGTCTCCCTCTATCTCTATCTCTCTCACACACACACACACAGCTGTCTCTCCAGCTGCAGGATGGTCCTAATGACGCTGTGTTCAGTGTGACCACTCAGTACCAGGGAACCTGTCGCTGTCAGGGCACCATCTACCTCTGGAACTGGGACGACAAGATAATTATCTCAGACATAGATGGAACCATCACCAGGTGCGTGATACAAAATGAATATAAACATACCTTTACATCTGCCTTTACTACATAGATGAACTCAGTTTGGAGTGAAAATGGCTATAGATATATAGTCTAAGTATATTTTCACTGTAGTTTCATTCATTCCCTGCTGATTATGAGGCTATTTAGATTGAGTGTGCTTCCTGCACACCAAAATGTAGGCTTTTAACTTTTCCCCCAAAACTGAAAATGTGCCTGTAGTCAATGTCACCAATGTGTGTTTGTCTCCAGGTCAGACACATTGGGTCACATCCTGCCCACGCTGGGGAAAGACTGGACTCACCAGGGCATTGCACACCTCTACCACAAAGTCAGCCAGTAAGCACTTATTTATTAACACACTGTCAGCATGAAAGGCAAATCGCTTGAAAATCCTGCACACATTTCACACAAGACAGGCCAAAAGCAAGCCTATTGATCATTATTAATACTTTTGCTTGTTCTTTCATATCTCTCTCTCTTTCTCTCTCTCCATCAGAAATGGATATAAATTCCTGTACTGTTCAGCACGAGCTATCGGCATGGCTGACATGACCAGAGGTTATCTCCACTGGGTCAATGAGAGGGGCACCATGCTCCCTATGGGTCCTGTCCTTCTCAGCCCGAGCAGCCTGTTTTCAGCTCTGCACAGGTATCTCATATGCACAAACACTTTTTTATTTGTCTAAATTAGGACTCTATTAGTAAGAAATAACAACGTGCAAGAAGATGCAAGAGGCATTGTCACTGACTTGATCATTGTTGTGACTGGGGTGTGTGTGTTTGTGTTCGACAGGGAGGTTATTGAGAAGAAACCAGAGAAATTTAAGGTGGAGTGTCTAAACGATATCAAGAATCTCTTCTACCCCAACAAACAGCCGTTCTATGCAGCGTTTGGCAACAGACCAACGGTACGCTCACATTATATACAATACATCTGATTCCTGTGACAGTTACAGTAATACTCGGGATCCTCAGGATTTTGGTTAAAATGAAAACCATTTGTGCTGTAGATTCTTAGTTTCATTCAGATGTACAATATTTCTAACTCAGTTCTCATTTATATTTTCAGGATGTATATTCCTACAAAGAAGTAGGAGTGCCACTGAACAGGATTTTTACAGTCAACCCTAAAGGCGAGCTAGTGCAGGAGCATGCCAAGACCAACATCTCATCGTAAGTCCTGCATCCAGTTTACACTCTCTTTTCTTGGAGGAAACACCGTAATGACTCCAGGAAACATGATTGTTTGTTCGGTCATTGAACGAGTCCTCCTCTCCTCTCTTCAGTTATGTACGTCTGGGTGAGGTGGTGGACCACGTGTTCCCTCTGAAAATGCGAGCCTCCTCCTCAGACTTCCCCTGCTCGGACACCTTCAGCCACTTCACCTACTGGAGGCAGCAGCTCCCCCGGGTGGAGCATCAGGGAACTACGCCACCACAGACTCCCAGCCCTGGCAGCTGACTACCTGTGGCCTGCTGAGTAGCTTCCTAGCAGGCAGAGCACCGACTGACGGACGTGTGCGTGAGATGTAGCAGTCATTTGGACAGTGATGGTTACATGTGTGTGATATGAATTTGTAGATTTTTGTAGAAGATGGAGCACTTTTAGTGCACAGCAGAGAGCTACTGAAGTAGATTAATCTGCTGTGAATGCACATAACGCACAAGATGGATGTAAACGCACTTTTATGAAAAGATTGCATCTGTAGCCTTCCTAGTTGTATGTATATGAGAAATTATAGTAAGTTATTCAGGCAGCTTAGCACATATAATATTTTGAGTGAGTGTTGACATTATTTCAGTAGTTAGACTCTCTAGTCTATAAGCAGACAGTTGTATAGTATTTAACAGACGATGTAATCTGTTCACAAGTGTATCGTATAGAACACAACCATACTGTGCAGAGAGCAAGTTACTTCTACTTGTGCCAAATACTCATTGTAGAATTTATTTTCTTACTCTGAACTTTTTCAGTCAAGACTGTTACAGATCCTCAATCAGCATGAAAATGCAGATATAGACATGCAGGCGAGTATTTACTTTATAGCAATGTGTGTGTGTGTGTGTAATCTATTATTCTTCTCTCGTTTGAAGTCAGTAATAGTTATATAGTACATTGAAACGTGTTACAGAGCACAATGGATGAATGAACGCTAGTGTAGCTTGATATTAAGGACAAGAATCCTGACAGACGGTACAATATAGAGACAGTTTATAGGACCAGTGTGTAGGATTTAGTGACATCTAGTGGTTGCAGGTTGCAACACCGCTCGTGTCTGTATTTCACAAGCTGGGAATGAGAACGGGCTGCAAAGTGTGCAGGAGAAACTACGGTGGCTGAGAAATATATTCAGGTGATTATACAC
>NW_023340246.1:9646401-9656948 GCF_004916995.1 Morone saxatilis
TACACACTGGACCTTTAAAATTAATTATTTATTGCTGCTGACAAGAGAACAGAAAACACAACACAATCTTTAATGTTCATAGCCATCGGTTTACTCTCAAAATCAATGAGTAACTGATGCGAAAAGCTGAATTATTTAGATTTTTCTGTTGAAATCACAGTCTCTGTAGCAGAATGACATTTCTGTGATGACCTTCATGAAACATCTTTTAATTTATCCACACAGTTAAAGTTCCTATTGATCATTTAGACTATGCGACTGTTCCATCCCCTAAGATTTATCTGTATTTCCATTAAGTGCCATTAAGTATATTTTATTTATTCACCTGATTCTATATTGACTGATACGTGTAGTTTACACTTGTGTGTTAACATACACCTATTTGTTATTTTACTGTAGAGTTACTGCCATTCCCTTGTAATGTCACTTAAAGCAAAACCCAAATCTGAAAACCCTTATCAGACTTTCCACAGCTTAGAGAGGATCATATGTTTGACCTTTTCTCAGTAACAGACACTTGAAAAGGGATCTGTATTCCTTATAATCCCACTGATAACCTGAAGTCATATACAGTATATGAGCAGGAGCTGCTATCATGGTGACCTGCAATTTAAAAACTACAGTATCATTCATTACAGGAGGTCTGAGTCAGCTTATGACACAAGATGTGTATATAATGCTTGAACACTGTTATTATTCTTTCCATGAAAGAGCTAAAGTAGCCTAAAAGTGTGATATATTTGCCTTAACTGTGAACAATATGCTCAATAATTTGTTCATTTACTCCCTCCACTCCTTCTTTTGACCAGTTCACTGTTAAATTGGTGTAATCAACCTCAATAAAAAGAATGCCTTGGTACATCAGTGCCTGTGTCAGCGTCCATTAACCCTTGTGTTAACTCTTTGTCCTCCTTAATCACATTCACCTGAACAGCAAGAGGTAAAATGTGTTCTTGATCTTTAAAACAATAGCTGGCTAGACTTTCTCACCTCAAGGTCCATTTAGTAGCTGTTCTGAACTTCCTCCAGCCATCTTGAATCTCTTTACTTGTCTGCCATCGGCCATCAGTGTGGTGCATCTGGCGGCTTATAGATAGATAGACAGAGGGATGGAGGCTGACAGGATGTAGGTTTACCTGAACGGGCCCTCATCTTTCTGGCCTCCATGCCAATCCATGATTAATGCTTGATTCAGATTAAAATGTTTTTTTTATATATATTATACATTATAACTCACATTTACTATTACAGCTCCGTAATAAAAACATACAGAGAATTATTAACTATTTGACCCTTAAGAGGCCAACACGTGTTATATATAGGGGAGAGGTTTTCTCCACTGCAAGGGCACCTTAAAGGGCATTTATGCTGTTTTTTTTCAAACATGGGGACACTGAATCCACCAGTGACTACACACTGCACTAAAATGACATTTTTTATGAGTAAAAGTATAATTAATAACAATGTGCAGACAGAGTGTCAGGCATCTGCTTGTTCAGATAAACTTCTCTGTATCAGTGCCAAGCAGCAAAACTCAGCTGTTTCACTTTGCTACATCCACCATCACGCACTGCCGCGTTGTTAGAGAGCACAGAGCTGCACATTGCACATACAACATGCGGGAGGAGTTTCCAAAACCCAGCGACACCATTGGCCTGCGCCCCGGGGTGCTGCACTCTACGCAGAGTGTATCGAAGGCAGCTTTCGAGTACGGAAAACGAAAGTCGATGAGGACAACCACCTGCAAGGGTCGTTTGTTTGTTTGTGTGTGTGTGTGTGTGTTGCTGTGAAGAATGACGGACACGGTAAGCAGCTTTTTAAAATGAGTGTGTTTTTTCATCGTGAACACTTGTTGCGCCCTGTCCCTGCGCACAGTGCCGGCTCAGCTCAAACGCTTTAAAAGTGAACAGCGGGTATAAATTATAAAGTGTGTGCTGACATCGAGACTGAATGAGAGAGATGCATTGGATGTGTTTGCCGCTGTCACGTTCAGTTTCACGCTGAGCCCGGTGTTTAGCTGTAAATAGTGCGCACAGAGCTGTTCGACGGTATCAGCTGCAGAAACTTTGGCCTACTTAGAAACTATTTATGTTGCTCAATAGGCTGTTAAACAACATCAGCGGTCCATAGTGCGAAACAAAAGATAGTGCAGGCAATGGTCAGTGTGTTGTTTCTGTCTATAACTGGAGGAGAACCTCCTGGGTGTTTAAAGAACCCTTTCAGACACGTTTTAAGATGTTTTAAGAATGAAAAAGTAGGTTCTCACATACAAGGAATTGTGCCTTGGTATATTGGTGCATAACAATAAACATAGTAAGGATGAAAGCAAGTGCTGCAGGTCGAAATCCTAAATAAAAAACTGACAATAACATGAAAACATTTAAATACAATAAAAAACAATATGTATATGGCCCTTTTTAAATGGAAGCTGTACAGTTTGTGCAATAGTCATATAACATATACACATAACAAGACATATACTGGTACTCTGTTTGGAGTAATGATTTGTGTCTGATATAGGTTTTAAAAAATATATAAAAATAAGCTCTATTACCTTGTAAAACTTTTTAGGCCCACATCTACTCCCTCTCTCCTTAAAAAAACCCCGAATCAGTGAATATGCAAATGTTTTCCACAAAAGGTTTAACCGCTGGACACAAGATGTCTCCGACTTCAGTCCATTCTCACCGTTCATGTTCAGGTTTTGAAATCACTCCTATAAAATGCATATTGGACTGTGATTGGCTTCCAGTGATGAAGCTTTAAGATTTAAGTTCAGTACAGAGATTAAAAACTTCAGCAGATGAATGTGAAAACAGCTTTCTGGTGTCCAACATACAAATTACATAGTCATGCACAAAATACATTTATGAGTGGATGGGGGGCTTTAGATTTTAATGGCCGACAGCTTTCGACAATGTTTGTTTCACATTGTGTGAGTTTTTTTGCGTAGGTCCTGCTTAATTGACCCACTTCTTCTTTCTCTTGCTTTCCTCTCACATACCTGAGTCCCACCGTGTAGTTGATTGGCCATGTTCCTATTCTGTTCTTTTATATTCTATTTAAGGTGTCAAACATCTGTTTAACATAAGCATGTCTTCCTCCTCCCAGTATAGGGATTCAGGCAGAGCAGGCCTGGAAGATGATGAGGAGTTTGTAGATATATTGGAGGAGAGGAGGCGCAGCAGTGATCTTGGCTATGCCTTCAGGACCTTCAACCCCCACCCCTACAAAGGGGCCCCGTCCTGCTCCACGGCTGACCTCAACAAAGCCGTGCTGGAGTCCCAGTATCTAAGCTACATGGCCAAGGAGGTGGGATGGTGTGATTTGAAAAGATGTAACAAAGAAGTTTCACATTGTTCCTTCCATGGACTTTGAGTCTTTTTCCTGCATTCCTCCTCAGATCGCCATGGAGACGGGGTCATCTGTGGAGGAGGTGAGAGAGGAGGCGTGTGGGATTTTGGAGGAAATGTCTCAAAACCTGCAGCTGGGGTTTATCAGGCTGATGGCCTACACCCTCAACAAGGTGTTCAAGAGACTCTTCACCAGCATCTTGGTCAACATGGAAGGACTCAACATGGTCAGGACCACACGACTAATCAATACTGTATTCAGAACAGCGGCACATTACAGTATATGCACCAGTTTCTTAGAGTTTGAGAGCAGCTTCTATGTAATTGTTAGGCATTTTAACATACATAGGCACTGAATCTTAACGGGTTCTGAGATATCTGTCTCTATCTGTGTTTGTCTGATTAAACAGCAACCCTAGCTCTGTCTGTACGTAACAAAGTCTGCCTACTTACACCTCTGAGCTCACTAATTAGCATGGTATCAATCAATCAATCAATCAATCAATTAATACGACTTTTATTTGTATAGCACTTTTTATACAAGCAAATTGTAACACAAAGTGCTTCACACATTAAAACACCCTCCCACACAAAATAAGCAGCTATAAAAGGAAAAGGATTTAAATGTAAATATATATAGAAAAAAGGGGATAAAACATAATATTAATAATAATATGCACAACATAAATATATAGACAAATAAATAAGTAAACGGAAATTTATTAAAAAAGTTATATTTCATTTGTTTAATCTGTACAAAACCCAAAGTGTAAAAGCAACAGGTTGTGGTTTTACAACAAAGCCAGGCTAGCCGTTTCCCCCTGTTTCCTGTCTTTGTGCTAAGCTAGGTGACCGCTGGCTGTAGCTTCATATTTACTGTACAAATATGAGAGTGGTATCAATCTTCTTATCTGACTCTAAGCAAATGACTGCCATATTTACCAGGGTCTGTTCAGCAGTTATATGTAATTAATGTAAACAATAAAATGTTTCAGTACATTTAAATGTGTGTTTAAATACATTAAATAATGGCAAGTTGTCTTAAAGTAAGAACAATTTTGACAAATCTGCTCTGAGATTAAGACTGTAACTGACAAAAAGGTTAGTTGAGATATATTTATATTCATATGTTTTCTGAAAATCTGCACACAAGTGTTGCTCCTCAGACTACTATACCAGAAGCCTGCTGTTGATACAGTATTTGACTTCCGTCCCTTGCAGCTCCAACAAGCCGTTCAGGAGAGTCCCGTGATCCTGATGCCCAATCACAGGAGTTATATGGACTTCTTGGCTATCTCCTACATCCTGTTCACCTACGATATCCCAGTTCCTGTTATTGCTGCAGGAATTCGCAAGTATCTATTTGAATTAAAACAACAGAATATCATGGAGTTAGATAAAAACATCTCTAGTAAACATTTTCATGACTTGTACCTTTGCTTGCAGACGCTCACTTCCCTCTCTCCCTATATAAATTCCTCCTTCTTTCCACTGTAAAGCTCTTGCAGGGATGAAGATGGTCGGAGAGATACTGCGTCGCTCCGGAGCTTTCTTTATCCGACGTGCCATTGGCTCTGACAAACTGTACTGGGCAGTGCTGTCAGAATATGTCAAAACCATTGTCAGGGTAAGACATAATAATCTTTTGGAAATTGCTTTAGCTTTGTTCAACTATGTCCAATTCATATTTGTCTAGCTATTTCACCATCTGTAAAGAGGACTTTCAACAATTTGTTTTTTGTAGAGAGGATTTGCTCCTATGGAGTTTTATGTGGAAGGCCTGCGGAGTCGCACACTGAAGTCTCTGGTACCAAAGTTAGGTAGGTGTCAAGTTAGCACTCTGGTAGTGTGTGTCCCAAAGTATTTAATTATTTTGTGGTCTTTGCAGCTTGAAACAGCTTGATGATAGACCTTAGAGATGAGAATGACAGCCTTTTCTCCTCTTTTTTTACTCCATACCAGTCTTTCTCCAACCCCTTGATTGTTGAGTTAATTAGTTTTTTATATTTGAATATTTGAATATATTGTGTCTAGATATTTTCAGCCAATGCAGCTGTATGGTATTCTGTATTTAGGTTGTTTTCTAATTAAATGTCTGTACTTTTTGAAAACTTGACGATATTCTACAGTATGTGCTTGTGTCTGCAGGTATGATGCACATGGTGCTGGAGCCTTTTTTTAAAGGTGAGGTGTATGACATCACATTGGTTCCCATCAGCATTAGTTACGACCGAGTACTGGAGGAATCGCTGCTTGCCCACGAGTTACTGGGGGTCCCCAAGCCCAAAGAAAGCACCACGGTAAGTTCTGGTCACATTACTTCTCTTTCCGAAACCTTACCAACATTGTTTGTTCGAGATGTAAAAAATACAGTAAACAAGTTGGTCTCTAACCTCACAAAATCATTAGAGCAGGTCAGAAGGGTTCATGCATGAATAAAGCTGATTATCTGTGGCTCGTGATTCACTCCCAGCTTTGCTCTCTCTCTGCAGGGTCTGCTGAAGGCTACCAAAGTGCTGCAGGAAAATTACGGCAGCATGCATGTGAACTTTGGTCGACCCATGTCAGTCCGACAGCTGTGTCAGGGCAAGATAAACCGCTGCCAGTACAACCTCGTACCTAGGTAGAAAACATTTAAAGACATACAGGATATTAAATCATTTTATTTTACATATGTGTCGCACTCATACAGGGCTGTAGACAGGATTACAGTAGCCACCAACCAAACTTTTTACTTAATTTATCAGTTAAATTATATCTTCTGTTACTGTTATGGCATCTCCCTGCATTAGTGCCAAGTAGTCTGGTGAAGAATAATAAAGAGAAAAAAATAATTGGCCATGTTCCTCCATCCTTCCTGCTCACTTTCTCCTCGTCCTTCCCTTTACATCTGTTTACAGAGATCTTCCTCAGAATCCCAGTGCAGAGGCTCAGGCCTGTGTGAGTTGGCTGGCTCATCTGATGGTACGAATCCAAGAGGAGGGCCTTCTGATCAGCCCTTGGTCTCTGATGGCCTGCATGTTGCTCCAGACCCCAACCACAGTCTTAACAGAGGAGGGCCTGCTGTGGCATCAGCTTACAGAAAAAACCCTCTGGCTGAGGAAGCTGGCACTGGACTTTGGGGCTCGCCTGAACTGGCCTGGTGGGTGAGAAGATAGACGGTTTATGGATGATATATTTGCAGTAAATATTGTATCGTTTTTTCTTAATTGAATTGAGAACGGATGCAACTGCTCTTCTATCAAAAAGCTCTTCTGTCAATGATCCTCAGGTGAGGTTTACTGTTCCCCTCAATGACCAGTAGGTGGCATTTGCCTATTGCATTTCAAGTCAATCAGACAAAGCTAATGCAGATAAGTCACAATGGAGGAAGTACTCAGATCCTTTATTTAAGTAAAAGTACTGATACCGCACTGTACAAATACTGCAAAAGTCCTGCATTGAAAATGTCAGTTAAGTATGTAAGTATAATTAGAAAAATGTACTTAAAGTATTAAAAGTAAAATGACCTAATACAGGAAAACATCCACCATCATACCATTATAGTATTATGTCATTAGATTATTATTAGTCATGCATTCATGTTAAAGTTTTATAGATTGTTTGTAAAAAATAGTCAAATTAATGAGAAATACAATTACCCAGTGTGACATCATCCCAATACTTGTTTTGTACAAGCAATAAGTTAAAATTATTAAAAAATAAATATTAATATAAGAAGCATATATAAATATAAAATAGTGAAACAGATTAGAGGAAACTTATTACATAGTGGGTAACTCTGTGGTCTATCAGAAAAACTATACAGTCTTTATTCAACCACTCACAGAGAATATGTATGAGGGCTTATATAGTACCGAAAGCCTAGATTTGCGGGGGGCTAATTCTGTGTTAGCTGTTCACCTGCCCTCGCTAACGTTGTCACTGATGCCCCAGCCGTCCGCCAGAGCCTGACAAAAATCGTTTTCTGCTGGTCGGATGTATTCTAGTCTCGCTTTCATAGGTGTTGTTGGAAGCTCCACTCGCTGAGGCCAGCGACCAGATATTTTTAGTATTGATGTGTTGAATTGGCGAGTATTAGGTGAGGTTTGAACATAAGCTGGATGGTAATGATGTTCCAAGAGGTCATGGGTTCATGTCTGCCACTTTCTGTTTTACCTGTAGAGGTGATGAGCTCTGTGGCAAAGGTTCGGCACAGCAGGTAGGTGAATTGTTTTCTCAGTAGAGCACTATGGAACGTTCCTTCTTCACAGAGGTGTTTATTGCCTTGTAACGTTTCACCTCTGGACTATTGAAATTTTACTACACCGAGTTATTCTAATAACCTAATGTATAGTTGAAAGAAAGAATGTCGTCTTGCTCTATTTTTTTATCTATTTTTTTGGTTAATGGTGTATTTTGATTGATTCAGTAATACTTATCTGGAATCGCATTTACTTGAGTTATACGTCTAACCCTAATATGTGGTATATGCTTAGATCATGATAATCTTATATGTCTTATGAAGTACATCTGATATCGTTGACTGGTATTATTTTTGTTGTTTTTTTTCGTTGCATTTCCAATTGTAAGCATTAACATTCAACAAGATAGTGCAAGGTGTTTTAAGACAAAAAGAAGACATCTTAATATCGGTATAAAATTAACCAGATAAGAAGTTATATTATTGTTTGGATATTTGTTTATTTGGTAATATTTATTGGATAGATTATGCAGATCTTACTGGTGATTTTTTTGCTGCGCTATTTTTTCAGTTGTATAACATCAGTCAACATACTTCTTATTAAATCGTATCTTAAATCATATACTAAGAGCTCTAGTCTGTTAGAATGCGCGAGTTTTTAATTTCCTCCTATTTTGCAATTTGATTATTTGCGTTTTGTTCCAGGTGAACCTTTTTGTAAATTCATTTCATTCGCTGTCCGAGGTCTTCCAACTAACAATCTCTTTGGTGTCTCAAATTCCAATGAGAACAGACATTAATTGCTTATATCATAGGCAGGGCGTTGATCACTGACAGAAGATGACGTTTATTAGTCATTGGAAGGACAAAGTCAACACGTCCAGACAGAGAATCTGGACTGCAGCTTGACTGAGCCAACCCATGACTAACCTTGAATCTCATTCCATGCACTTTGTCGTTGTTATTGCACGTCTGAAGAGGCATAAAGATCAAAAGCGCTGGAAGACGTCTTGCAATCTCAGAAGCTGGCCTGCAGGAAGGATAACCTACTCCGATCCCTGCGTCCAACTTACGTCCATCTTGGCGGGTGTCCCTGTAGAGATGAAGCTCTTTGGTGTTACTGCTGCTCCGCTATTGTCTCTCCAACGGTATCGGACGCACGCTTCTCACAAGTCCGTGAGTAGATCGGATGAAGCCGGACTAGTCAACAGGCATGATAGATACTATTCTCCACCAGGGCTTAGATTATAAGGTATCTTACAATCGAATCACTCGATCACCTTTTATACCTTTATACCTGGTGAGTCAGTGTTGCGTTACTTCTAAATTGTAGACCACAGGACACTTGGGATCATTGTCTGTCACCTCTCACAAGACTTGTCTCACCACTGTTAACAGTGACACATAAGTTTTCGCTCTTATCCGCCATTGCTGTGTCGCTGGAGGAAGCTGAAGCTGCCTACATGAGCTGTTCTGTTACCTACGGGATCTTCCAGGGAATGAGCGTAATTCGTTGATGAATGACGTCCCCGTGTTAGTAAGCACCGTCTGCCAGTAGCCTAAGCCTGTGAATCAGATACGGTGGATCTACAATATCGAATGCAACTGAGGTACATACCTCTCTCTTTAACAGGGATGATGATTATGTTGTTGATGAAACCTCTGCCTCGTCTCCTTACACCTTCCCTTGCTGTGCTCTCTTGTGAACAGTATGGCTTTGGCGAGCATTTCTCTGGCTAGGACGCACAGCAAAATGCATGCGATTCTATAGGAGGACGCAGCCATTTCAGCCAACCGCCGCTCGCTGTCATTGGATCACTCATCCTCGCTGACTTGGCCTTCTTCGCTCACAGCTCTTCTCCTGATACAGGTTAGAGACGCGGCTCCGGCTTTACGGTGGCAGCCCTACCGTCAGCGCGCGGACACGCGTGGATGAAGATCTCACATCAGAGTCAGGCGGACTGTCGCAGACGAACATTACCCGGCATCATTTCATCCCTCGTCAAAGGGGTCACTGTCTCATACTGTATTCTCTTTACGTACGCCTGGTGTCTTGTGTGTGTGCTGTTTATGCTTGACTGCATGTGTTATTGGCACACGGCATCCTGTGAACGTCAGCTACCCAGTCTTCACATCTCGGGTCTCTCAGCGATACCAACGCGTTTTAAGCTTAAAGTGCCACCTCCACTCGCACCATCTCCTAAACGTGAACCTGAACGCTTGTCGCCCAACTCACATTCATCTAATCATTGTCTGATGTACCTCAGAGCCTTCAGAGTCCCAAAGTGAGAGGGGCTGAGAGATTCAACCTGCGCAGGGAACACTAACTCGCCTTACAGGTACCATTTACCTAAAAGTACCTGTCAATCTAAAGGCAGAGATGGTAACAATTTATTGGTTGTAAGCAACAACGCTTCCAACCAGTCGGCCAGCTCGTTTTCCCCCGTCTGCTACGCTCTTGGAAGCGACTTCAGCACCTTGCGCTCTGTTCAATTTGCTGGTTTCTACCCACCTCACGCGTAGCTTCCCAAAGTTGACGCCCAGCAAACGTCCAAACGCACAAAAAAAGGAAGTAGCAGTAAGAGGCAGCGGGCTGCAGGGTTCAAGCTGCAGATAGCAGACAACTGTTACACCACTTCAAGTGGGTCAACGAAGTGTTATTAATTATACTTCCACTGTTTTTTTCAGGAACAGTCTACTCATTCTAGCCTTTAAAGTGCAGCATTTCAAGTACTTGTAATTGTGCATTGTTGCTTTTTATGCCACTCTCAATACTTCTACTCCCATTAGCATTCTAATTGGCAGGCTTTAGTTACCAGTTACTTTTTCTTTCAATTAAAACATACAAGAGAGCTCATATAGATATGATGTTGAAATGTTTTGTACCTAAATTTCAGCTAGCCAACAGTATAGAGGTAAGCTCATGAACCCTGACAACAATCTAGCTACGATTAATTAAATAGTGTGAATGACTTTTTAATATATCATGCATACATTTTTTTTTATTATTT
>NW_023340246.1:9656973-9676217 GCF_004916995.1 Morone saxatilis
TGAAAACACAGATAGAGAAAACATAATACACAAAGTTAGTAAAACTACTGCATCACGAAAAACAGAAAGCTTAATCAACCACCACAAGAAAACATGAGCCTCTAAAAACCAAAAAACACAGAACAATTTGCGAAGGAGCAAATCACTGTTACTCACACCAGCCCTCAACCTTATGATCACAGGCCTCCGCTCCGCAGAGCAAAGACAAAACGTATTTTAACTGCGTGATACGGCATGACAGCGCTCACTAGGTGTGAACGCAATCACACTAAAGCACCACAAAACTAATAAAATAGATAGGTGAGGCGGCATAAAAGATCTTAACAACCAAACTGGAAGAATGATACCACAAGAGGTCCAGGGTCAATAGACTACGCATTATACTAGATCATCTATAACCTCTCGGAAAAGAGGCAATGAGCATCTGTGGCCAGTTTCGCACACAGCACGAAGGACACTAGTTTCTCATTAAGAGCACAATGAAACCATTCCATCTCACAAGGAGGTCCTGATCATTCACCTGGACAGAAAATACACACCAGATCAAACAGAAAGGAAAAAAAATCTGCCCTATTTTTACTATTTTTGTATATTGGTATATCGAAACCTTACTGGATCCATTTTACTTGAGGTAACCCATAACATAAATACTGGGGAGTATATCTTAATCATATATCTATCATAATCCACTATACGGACTGGTATATTTTTTCCAATGAAGCATAAAACAACAAAAGAGCAGTGTTAAACAAAAAGAAAATCTCAATATCTAAAAAACAAAGAAAGTTAACTTATTTGGATTGTTATTTAATTTATTGGATTATTAGCAGTCAACTGATATTTTCTGCTATTTTCATTTAAAACACAGTCAACAACTGCTTATTAAACTACTTAAACAACTGAAAACTCTATAAAATAGTTAATTTTCTCTATTATCATTAATCCAGGTAACCTTTTATGGTATAAAATTACTTGCTCCAGTCTCAACTAACCTTGGTGTCTCAACATTCCAAATGAGACAGAAATTAACTTGCTTAATCATGAGGGCGTGTTCACTGACAGAAAATATTATAATGGAAAAAATCAAACGTCAGACAGAGGAAACGGACTGAGTGACTGACCACCCCATAATAACCTGAATCTCATCTAAGCACGTGGCGTGTTATCACGGTCTGAAGAGGCAAAAGTCAAAGGACCTGGTAAGGAGTCTCATGAAGGGTTGTAGAAGCGCCTGCAGGAAGAGATAACACCTCCGACCCTCGTCCAAACACCGTCACTTCCTGTTGACTGAAGTTTACTGCTCGTTCTTCAGGAGGGACGCACGCTTCCCAAAGTCCTTGGAGTAAAGAAAGTGATGGAATATCAACCAGGGCAGAGTAAAATAATCAACAGGCAAGATAAATATCAAAAAACTGACTCACTAACCGTAACCTGGGGAGTCTATTCTGACTTCAAATGTCAGACACAGAAACTGTTGATCATGGTCTGAACGTTCACCAACGATCTTCTCACACTGTTAAAAGCGACAATAATCCTGTGGTTATGATCTGTGTCCTGGAGGAAGCTGAGCCCTGACAGATGAGGGTTTACTCTGAGGGACTTTCCCAGGGATGAAGATGAATCGTTGGAGAAGACGTCACTGTAGGAAGCAGAAGGAAGCTGAGAAGCTCGCTGTGAACCAAGAAGACGTGGATCACAATGAAGCAGAGGACAATGAAATTTCTTCCTTTAAGGAATGTTAATTAGTTGAGAAATATGTCCTGTCCACCCTAACCTCATCTGGGGCTCTCTGTGGACACGCTATGGGCTGCTTCGCGAGCATGGCAGACCGCACAAACAAATGGGCATGGACTGATTCCCTATAGGGAGACCAAACGATCAAGCAACGGCGCCGCTGTCCAAATGATCACGCCATCCTCTGGGCTGATTGGACGTTTCTTCACAGCTCTTTCTCCTGAACCAGGTAGACGCGTCCGGCTTTACGGTGGACTAACGGAGCGGTGAAGGGGACACGGTGGTGAAATCACATCAGAGTCAGGACTTTGTCCTGCAGGAAATTCACCGCAATTATTATTGTTCAAGGGTAGTTCATAATGGTAATTTGTACAGTACGTGTGTTTGAGCGTTGTGTGTGTGTGTTATTGTGACTGCGATGTGTGTATCTGCGCACACACCGACGACCTGTGAAGTCAGACAGTTCAAATGGGTCTCTTAGATAACAAGTAATGTTAAAGTGCATTTAATTCCACTGAACACTCTCCTAAAGTGAATCTTAACGCTGTGTGCCAACTCAACATATACATCTCAATCTGTCTGATGTAACCTCAGACCTTCAGATCCCAAGTGAAGAGGCTGAGAGATTCAACCTGAAGGGAAAACTACTCGCTTCAGGTACATCTTCTCAAGTACTGTAGCTTAAAGCAGAATGAGTACGAATTTATGGTTGTAAGCACAAACGTTTCAAAGTTCGGCCAGTCTTTCCCCGGCTTCTGTAGCGTCCTCTTGAAGCGACCTTCACCTTGCGCTCTGTTATTGCTTGGTTTCTACACACCTACTTCCCAAAAGGTGACGCCCAGAAACGTCCCAAACGCAGCAAAAAAGGAAGTACAGACAGAGCAGCGGCTGCAGGTACACTGCCAGATACAGACACTGTATACACACCTTTCAAGTGAGTCTCACGATGGTTTAACTCTATATATAATTCACTGTTTTTCAGGAAACTCCTCTCATTCTACCTTTAAGTGCACATTTCAAGTACTTGTAATTGTGCATTTTGTTTTTATGCCACTTCATACTTCTACTCCATTACATTAATTGCCAGCTTTATACTAGCTTACTTTTTTTTCATATAAAACATACAAAGAGCTCATATAAAGTATGATGTGAATGTTTGTTTATAAATTTCACTAGCCAAGTAATAAGTAATGTATAGCTGAAACAATTAGTCGATTAAATTAATTAGTTTGATTGTTATATATTATAATTTTTTTTATTTTTTATTTTATATTTATATATGCTTCTCTATTATTATATTTAATTTTTTCAATAATTTTAGAACACTATTAGGCTTGATGCAAGAAGACAGAGGTGTAGTTGGGATGATTTCACAATCTGTAGTTGTTGAGTGGTGTGCTGGTTAATTGTTTGAGCGTGATGTTGTGTGAGACAAGTCTAGTCCCACCCCACCTCCCCCCCTCCCCACTCCCACCACTCCGATGAGCTTAATAATAATCTAGATGAAGTGAGCGTATGAATGGTATGATGGTGGATGTTCGCTGTATTAGTCATTTTACGCTGTTAAGTGACTTTAAGGTCATTTTTCTAAATGATGATACGTGGTGACGGAACGATTAACGAAGCGAGTTAAGGTGCGACTTTTGCGAAAGTGGGTAGCACGGTAGTCAGTAAGCGGAGGCTGAGAATAAGAGAGGGCTGAGTACGTTGCGGTCAGATGGTAACAAGAAACAGTACAGCAGACATATATAGAAAAACGGAAAAGAAATGGACATGAAAAAGCAAAAAATAGGAGAAATGGACAAAAAACAATAACTGTAATTAGAGAGGAAACAGTACAGAGAAAATAGAAAAAAGAAGATTTTGTATTGTGTGTATTTAGACAATCCAGATATATCATTTCAATAACGAGAAACACGGATAAAGACAGTAATTTTAGTACAAAACATATAAATCATCAAAATAGAAACGCTACGTATATTCATCACACCACCAGGACCGAGTATCAGGCAGAGACCCAAGAAGATCCAATAGCAAATATCTAGACAAAGAGAATTAATTTCTGTAAAGCTGATCAACACAAAGAGCCCTCTCTGTTAAGACCTAGTTGTTGGGGTCTGAGCAACATGCAGGCCAATCAGGAGACCAAGGAGAAGAAATAAACCTCATTGTTAGTCACCATCAATAGAGCAGCCAAACATCACACGGCCTGAGCTCTGCAGAACTGAGGATTCTGGAGGGCAGCAGACTCGTAGAACCATGATTAAACAAGGGAGCACCAGACAGAGGAGAAAGTGAAGCAGGATAAGGATGGAAGGAACATGGCCAAAAATATTTTTCTTATAAAATATTACTATACACCAGAACTAACTTGCCAACAATAATGGCAGGAGAATGCCATAACCAGTAACAAGAAAGACTATAACTATTAAAATAGAGTAAATTAAAGTAAAAAGTACTGAGATTGGTGATACTGTAATCCTGTCTACAGCCCCATTTATGACGTGCGACACATATGAAAAATAAAATGATTGAATATCCTGTAATGTCTTTAAATGTTTACTACCGAAATAGAGTACGAGTTGTACTGTTGCAGCGGAATATACAAACAGCTGATCGGAACTGACATGGTCGACCAAAGTACCAATGCATAAGCATAGCAATAAAATATCAAAGAAGCACTTTGGTAGCCAATTCAGCAAGACCCTTAGGCAGAAGAGAGAAGCAATCAGCTGGACGTGAATTCACGAGCCGAAATATCACATAAGTATATTCATGCATGAACCCCTGTACTGAACCACTCTAAGAGAATTTATCAGTAGAATGGTTAGAGACCAACTGAATTACTGTATATAAATAATACATCATCGAACACAAACAAATTGAATAAGTTTCGGAAAGAGAAGATAATTGTGACCAGCCAAGAACTTACCATTGGGTGGCATTTTTCATTGGGCTGGACCCAGAATAACTCAAGCTAGAGGCAAGGCACCGAATATCCTCCAGTTACATCGGTCAGGTAATAAATGAACTGGATGGAAACCAATGTGATGTCAAACACCATCACCTTTAAAAAAAGAGGCTCCAGCACCAGTGCATCAATATACCTGCAGACACAAGCACATACTGTGTAAGCAATAGTCGTCAAAGTTTTCTCAAAAAGTACAGGACATTCTAATTAAGAAAACAAGTAATACAGAATACAGTACAGCTGCATTGGCTGAAAAATGTCGAGACACAATAATATATCAAAATATCAAATATAAAAAACAGCTAATTAACTCAATCAATACAAGGTGAGAAAGGGAGCTGATAGGAGTAAAAAAAAGGAGAAAGTTCACAAATCTGCATCTCTAAAGGTCTAATCATCAAGCTGAATATTCAAGCTAACCAAAAGACCTCAAAATAATGTATGAATTACCTTTGCCAACATCACCTAACCAGGTGCTTAACTTGAACAACCATACACTAACTCTTAAGGTACCAGAGACATTCAGTGTAGCGACTCCGACAGCACTTCCACATAAAAATCCATAGAGCAAATCCTCATCTAACAAAAAAAATTGTTGAAAAGCTCATTACAGCATGGTTGAAAATAATCCTAGACAAATATGAATTGACATAGTGAACAAAAGCCTAAAAAGCAATTCAAAAGAATTAATTATGTCATATTACCCTGAAGTCATTCAACTAATTAATTAATCGACTAATTGTTTCAGCTATACTTACTGTATACTGTTGGCTAGTGAAATTTATAACAAAACATCACATCATATTATATGAGCTCTTTGTATGTTTTATATGAAAAAAAAAGTAACTAGTAACTAAAGCTGCCAATTAAATGTAATGGAGTAGAAGTATGAAGTGGCATAAAAACAAAATGCACAATTACAAGTACTTGAAATGTGCACTTAAAGGTAGAATGAGTAGGACTTTCCTGAAAAACAGTGAATATAATAATAAACACTCGTGACCCACTTGAAGTGTGTAACAGTGTCTGTATCTGCAGTGACCCTGCAGCCCGCTGCTCTGTCTGTACTTCCTTTTTTTGCTGCGTTTGGGACGTTTCTGGGCGTCAACCTTTGGGAAGTAGGTGTGTAGAAACCAGCCAATAACAGAGCGCAAGGTGTAAGGTCGCTTCCAAGAGGACGCTACAAGCCGGGGAAGACTGGCCGACTTTGAACGTTGTGCTTACAACCAATAAATTCGTACTCATTCTGCCTTTAAGTACAGTACTTGAGTAAATGTACCTGTAAGCGAGTAGTTTCCCTTCAGTTGAATCTCTCAGCCTCTCACTTTGGGACTCTGAAGGTCTGAGGTACATCAGACAGATTAGATGAATGTGAGTTGGCACAAGCGTTCAGATTCACTTAGGAGATGTTCAGTGGATTAATGCACTTTAACTTACTTATCCTAAGAAGACCCCATTGAACTGTCTGACTTCACAGGTCTCGTGTGTGCAGATACACACATGCAGTCACATAAACACACACACACAAACACACGTACGTACAAATACATTATGAACTACCCCTTGAACAATAATAATGCGGTGAACTTTCTCTGCAGGACAAGTCCCTGACTCTGATGTGATTTCATCCACCGTGTCCCTTCATCGCTCCGTAGTCCACCGTAAAGCCGGACGCGTCTACCTGGTTCAGGAGAAAGAGCCTGTGAGGAAACGTCCAATCAGCCCAGAGGATGGCGTGATCATGACAGCGGCGCCGTTGCTGATGCTGGTCTCCTATAGGAATCAGTCCATGCACATTTTTGTGCGTCCTGCCATGCTCGCAACAGCCATACGTGTCACAGAGAGCACACAGAGAGGTTAGGGGTTGGACAGGACATATTTCTCAACTAATTACATCCTTAAAGGAAGAATTCATTGTCCTCTTGCTTCATTGTGATCCACCGTTCTGTTCACAGGCGAGCTCTTCAGCTTCTTCTGCTTCCTACAGGACGTCTTCTCCAACGAATTCATCTTCATCCCTGGAAAGTCCCCTCAGGTAACAACCTCATCTGTCAGGGCTCAGCTTCCTCCAGGACACAGATCATAACAAGGATTATTGTCCTTTTAACAGTGTGAGAAATCTTGTGAAGTGCAGACATGATCACAGTTCTGTGTCTGACAATTTGAAGTCAGAATAGACTCCCAGGTTAGGTTAGGTGAGTCAGTTTGTTGTTGATATTTATCTGCCTGTTGATATTTATCTGCCTGTTGATATCCATCTTTCCGTTACTCAGGACTTTGAGGAAGCGTGCGTCCTCCTGAAGAAATGCGGAGCAGTAAACTTCAGTCAACAGGAAGTGACGGTGTTGGACGCAGGGTCGGAGGTGTTATCCTTCCTGCAGGCGCTTCTACAACCCTTCATAGACTCTTACCAGGTCCTTTGACTTTTGCCTCTTCAGACCGTGATAACACGCCACGTGCTTAGATGAGATTCAGGTTATTTGGTGGCTCAGTCAGCTGCAGTCCAGATTTTCTCTGTCTGACGTTTTGATTTTTTCATTATAATATTTTCTGTCAGTGATCACGCCCTGCCATGATTAAGCAATTAATTCTGTCTCATTGGAATTTGGAGACACCAAGGTTAGTTGAGACTGGAGCAATAATTTTACAAAAGGTTACCTGGATATAATTGAAATAGAGAAATTAAACTATTTTAATTAGAGTTTAGTTTGTTTAGTAGTTTATAAGCAGTTGTTGACTGTGTTTAAATGAAAATAGCAGAAAATACAGTTGATCTGCTATAATCCAATAAATTAAATATAACAATTCCAAATAATTAACTTTCTTTTGTTTTTTTAGATATTAGATTTTCTTTTTGTTTAACACTGCTCTTTTGTTGTGTTTATGCTTCATTGAATGAAAATATACCAGTCCGTATAGTGTACTTATGATTAGATTATATGATTAGATATACTCCCAGTATTTAGGGTTAGGGTTACTCAAGTAAATGGATCCAGTAAGTTTCTGATTATACCAATATACCAAAATAGTAAAAATAGGCAGATTTTTTTCCTTCTGTTTGATCTGGTGTGTATTTCATGTCCAGGTGATGTTCAGGTACCTCTGTGAAGAGGAAGTTCATGTGCTCTCTGAGAAACAGTTCCTACCTGCTGTGCGAAACCTGGCCACAGAGCTCATCCTCTCAGGTAAAACAGAAAGTGGCAGACATGACCCCTGACCTCTGGAATCATCTCCAGCTTTGTTAAACTCTTATCAGCCTTCACCATCATTATATCTGTGTGCCTCAGGTGAGCTTCACACCTATGAAGCGCTGTCATCCGACACGCAGAAAAACGTTTTGTCGGCTCTGCGGAGGCTGGAGGCTGTGACAAAGTTGAGGGCGTGAGTAACAAGATTAGCCCCCGCAAATCTGTTTGGTTTTAAGCTCATTTTCTGTGGTGGTTGATAAGCTGTCTGTTTTTCTGATGCCAGAGTTACACTTGTTAAGTTTCTCTATCTGTTTCACCATCACAGGTCTGAGCAGAATGAATACAGAGTGAACAAGGCAGCTGTCAGAAGAATTGGAGACATTCTCTGTAAGTTGTGATAAAAACTTTGATTTAAGTCACTTTGGGTCCTTTAAAATACTCTTACATTGACTTAGATGTCCTCACCATGTGTTTGAGATTTTGTTTTTGCCCTTGCTTGTGTTTAGCAGCACATAAATCCTGAGAGACTGATTCTTTTTCCTCTCTCACTGTAGCTGGGAAAATCCCTCCCCAGATGCTCCAGACGACACCTGACGCCAGACTTTAGTCTCCGTTGGAACAGATGCATCTTCAGTATGAGCTCACAGTCCTGTTAACCCGAAACATGAACCCTTCCTCCTTTTCCCCACTTCACTTCCTTCTTCTTCTTCTTTCTGTGCCTTCTTTTATGCAGCCATCAGGGGAGGTGTGCTGCACCTTAATTCTGCCCTCAGACAAAATACTTTCTATCCTGGACACCAGTGGCCAGACTTAACCTGGCAAGCGTTCCTCCCCCTCTCTGTGTCCTTGCTCTCATCCCTTACAGATCTGACAGGGCTAAGATAAAGCTACAAAGACCTGATATGGTGACCCAAAGGTGCCAGTATTGCTGATTTTGTTTGATGCCTATAATCAGAATGAGTTGATGAAGAATAGACGTATGTATGACTGATGCTCTAGTGACGCCTGTGGATTAAGATACGGAGAAATAACTGTATTTTAATCAGTTACATTGTGTTAGTGTGTTTTTGTCCAATAGAGAAACAATAGAGCACTTTACAATAAAACTTGATTGTTGGTATAGTAAGTGCAATTAGATAGTAAACACTGATTTATGACACTTGATTGTATGTACATTAATATACCGATAAAAATCTAAATACTTTAACAATGTCAAATACCATAACCCATCAAAGATGTGAGGTTTTGTTTGTTTGAGACATTTATTTTTACTTCTTTACAATAAATGTAAAACAAATGTAACAAAATGCACCATAGATTCTTGACTTTTTCACACTTAAACATCATTTCTGTTGGTACTATTCCCTCAACAACAGTGAGCGACAACCAGAGGTCAAAGTTCAACCTCCTGTCATCTCTGCCTGCACCTGTAACCCCTCAGCAGTTAGAAGAAGGCCTCTTATGCGCCAATTATGTTATGTGTGTATTTTACATGGACAGAGATTATCTATACACGGGTGGTACGTCAACTTTGATGCGTAAAGCGCTGACGGGGTCTTGACAAAACACCGAGATGTATTCCAACACTTTAGAATTTAGCTTTTTCTCGCTCTCTTTGGCTCTGTGCCGCTCTTTGTCCCATCGATCCTTCTCGCCGTTCATTTGGGAGAAGAGGTTGATCTGGATGGTGCGCAGCGTGGCCGCCAGGACGTAGAAACCTCCCTGCATCATGTGGCAGAAGGCGGCGCCCACGCTGAGCGCTGCGCCCATCAGGTTGGGCACCGTCTCGCACACCACACACATGCCCTCCAGAAAGTGCAGCGTGCCTTTCCTGGCCAGGGGCTGGCTCTGGTGGTGGTACCCGTGCGGGGAGGGGCTTTGCTGGGCATGGTTGACCAGGTATCTCGCGCAGTCGGCGAAGTGGGTGGCGGCTCGGCGCAGCGGGAGCAGGGCCAGGTACAGGTGGCATGCAGCTTTGGTCAGAGCATGGAAGAGCAGCCGCAGCTCAAGCACGGCATTGCCTGGAGATAAGAGGGTAACGGGGTCAGCTGGAGTCTAATTTAACACCGTGGCTAATGTCAGCAACCATTACAAACAGCGTCTGCCACTGGATTAAAGTCTGTTCACCAAGCCATGTGGGCGGCAGGTATCATCTGAGCATGAACAGCGGGTGACACGGCCCGTCTTTACGCGCGGCCCTCAGCACGGGAGCCATCCACAAAATGACCAATATCAAAGCCTTAAGGCTGCTTAAACTATATTCCTTTCTTTTGCAGTCGTACTTTGTTACGATTATGTCTTGAAACAATGAAGCAAAAGGATCATTAGAGTGATTAATCTTAAAAGAAATGTCAGAGTTTGTCTCATTACAACTTCTTTTAAGAAAGCCCAAGAGCCAAGATTAGGCCTTCTTACTTAAAGATACACAACCTAACGCTCAAAGGTGCCCTGCTACCCCTGCGGCAGCGTTTATTCTAATGAAGCTCAGAGAAACGTGCGTAAAATTAATTGTCATGCTTTCCTGATGAAAAATATCCCAGTGCGCCAAACATCCTTTGAATTTTAATTCTAAGCAGGACTGCAAGTAAAGATAATTTATGTTTTTTGCCAGAAAAAAAACAGAAGAAACAGACTATTTTACATGTTGTGCAGAGAAACAGTCGTATATCTTGTGCTGTGAGTTAATGTCAGCTACCGTGAGGTTGCCACACAGTTCCTGAAAAGCTTCCAAATCCCCAACTAACCATGTTCTCTTACCGTCTATAAAGCAGAAGATCCAGAGCAGGGCAATACTGGCTGCCAACGAAGTCCACCAATCCATGTAGTCTCCCCCCTGTCCTGGACCCGGCAACGAAAAGAAAGAAAGCGGCGAAAAATCCCAAGTTATGATCTGGCCAAGCCCTGCCCTGCCTTAACGCAGCTAATACCTAAACATTAAGTAGTGGCATTCTCCGCAGGTGTCGCAGCGTTGCGGAACACCTTGAAAGTGCACATGAGGTGTCAACAGGCGCATTAAGAGCGACACACTCATTAACCTACTGCACCTTACAGCCAACAGACAGCTCTTCACAAATGGAGAACAAAATAGTCACAATTAATTGATTGTTGAAAGTTTTACTGCACATACATTGTTTTGAAAATCTTATTTTATACTTAAAACTTGCAGTATTTTCCTATATCATAGGCTAGAATTTTTTATTTTTAGAATATTTTGTCTTCCTCACTCCTGATCTCTTTGAATATAATTGGCTGTTATTAAGGCTCCGATTACTCTTTCATATAACAGTAAAGGGCCTAAACTCTAATAGAGGATACAGTCTGTCCCAGTCTGTACACATATAGCCTACCATGGGTTTATAGCCTACTCGGGTGGATAAACACAGTCTGTGTCCAAGTTAGACACACGTGTGTGGCAGAAAAGGTGGGAGCAATCCCCTTAGCTAAAATAAATATCGCAGTTGTTACAATTTTTAATGCAAAAACAAATATTAAGTTCAACAAATTAAGTTTGGGTTTACACAGGAGCGGGAATTTCAAGACATTTCTCAACGCACTTTAAAAAAAAATTCATAATTGACATTAAAATGTAATAACTGACATTAAAAATAGTACATACACTGACAATTAAAACATGTAATAACTGACATTAAAATGTAATAATTTGTCTGTATTTGACCCGTTATGTCGTCACTTGTCACACCTGTAACGATACATTCGGCCCACATTTAAATTTAGGACGTTTCGTTGCCATAACAGCCACACCTACGGCACAGAGGAGCCTCGCGCTGAACGCCGCTTGCGTCTTGAGAACGTGTGGTTGCTCGGGTGTGCGCCGGTGTCATGGCAACGGAAAACCCTTCAGACGGCAGGACACCTGGAGGAGGCCTCTCCCGCTTCCCGCTGTCTGCACACTGAAGCCAGAGAGAGGGGGCAGATAGTTAGTCGTCGCCGTCGCTACACTTTAACAATTATTAATGTTTTTAATTTTGCACATTGTTGCTGTTTTTCCTGTTTCAAATTCTGCCATAAACGTCCTCAAGTCAACAACGGTAAGAAACCACAGCATTGCTATGGTGACAAAGCTGGTAAATACTAAATTAGAAGACACTAAGTTATATGGATTAGATTTAACTTAACGTCATGCAATACTGTTCTTATCATGTAACAGCTAATCACTGATAGATGTATTTAGCGTGCAGCATTAAGACTTTATCTCTCCTCATGATTTAGGGATGAGCCCCAGGAGGAGAAACACAGCCCGGGGTGTGATCACCTTCCACACACCTTTTCCTGTCAGCCTGTTGAAGTCACAGGTAAACAAAAAATACATGCTGCTGCAGCTATAACAGAAAGAGCTAAATAGTATTTCCAAAAAACACATTGATTGTACGCTATGTTATTTTATATCACATTATGTGTATGTTAAAGACACACATACTAATCATGAGCCTTTGGTAATTAAAGAATAATAAGAGTTTAAGTGACTGCTCAACAGGAGATTTATTAAGAAACAAGAGGGTTACATTCACTGCCTTTACTGAAAAAGTTTAAATGTGGTATAGCTCCATACTCTCCCCCTCTTCACAGTGAGAGTGAAACTGTGAACTCTTGCCAACTAATAATTTATCACTGGTCTTTTAATGTCAGGGAGACTGCGGAGGTACAGTGTTTGCTTGGCTGCCTCTTTCTCTGTCTGCACAGTCTGAACAACGCTGAATCTCAGTGTGCTAGGAAAGATGAATGGAAAGGTTTCAGGTTATTGACAGACAGATACGGTAGCCACCGTAATCCTCTCTTAATTCAGGACAATAGAAAATAAAAAATAAAGGCCTGGTGCCGGATCAGATGACGAACCAGCCGAGCATCATTCAGATACTGGTGTTATTCCAGACAACCGCAGCAAAAGGGAGGGAGGAAGCTGCCATCTTCACACTGATGCTAAAGTTAATTTTGTGTTAGTGCTTTGCCATACGTGTCCCACCATGTGTGTTTGTGTAACAGTGAGATGCAGTTCAGGTTTCCAGGCAGCGACAGATCATGTCACTGCCTGTTGTGCTGGCCTCTGTTGCCTTCTGCTCACCTACATGATTGTGTCTGGTCTGTCTGTGAACTCCAGCGGGGATTTCCAAGAGTTTACAGTCCACATGGAGCTGTGCATATGTTCAAATCTGCTTTGCTTGTGCTTTTATGAAAATGGAAGTGTCCACTGCCAACTGTACCTACAGCAGAAGATAGTACTGACCCTGCTGGTGTTTCAGGAGTTCGCGTCAGATGTGAAGGACGCTACAGAGAGCAGAAAGAGTCCGTCTCAGCCGAGTGCGAGGCCGAGGAGCGCCGCTAAATCTGTAAGAGCGTGGAACAGGGATGAGGCCTCAACGTGTGGGCCACGGCCGTGTGCCAAACAGGACTGGCTCTCTCACACCTCCCTCAGACGACTGCAGGTATTGCCCTCAACCACACTCACACCTGCATATAGAAATGAAGGTGAATGTTCTTACTGCATGTTTTACTGTGTAGGCAAAGTTGGAGGCTGAAAACCAACGGGCCGAAGAAATCATCCAACCTTTATTGAATACGGAAAATGGTTTTGTGAAGGTAAGATGCCGGACCGTGTGCCATTAATGGTTTCATTCTTTAAAAAAGGAACTGAATTACAAAGCAACATATTGACCTTTGTGTCTGTACTCCCGTGTTGGTTGATACGTGTCTTTGTGGAGGAGTTGGAGAAGTTTCTGAGCCAACGGGATGTGACCGAGCTGAGGAGGAGGGAACTGCAGCACAAGCGCTGGACTGAGCGTGTATGGTTTCCCTTTCAGAGGAGGCTGGAGGAACAAGTGTCCAGCTGTAGCCCGGTGGAGACCAAGAGGCGCCAGAGGTTATACAGTCACTACCTCCATCACTGCAACACCAAGGTTGTCTGCTATCCAGTCTGCTTCGGAAAGGCAGCACACTAACGGCTTTTGTCTTGTTGTTTACGGATGCTTTTTAATTCTTCATCAGACTTCACACAGATGTTTCTTTTCAGACATAACTCACACATGAGATGTTTAACCATCTCACTTTCTCTAACCGCTGTAATGTCTTGAATCTTCAGGGTTTTGTGTTTCTAGAAACCTATGATCTAAGGGAATACAATCCTTTTCTTCTCAGCATCAAACAGCCACACTACTTCAAGGTGATTTTTGTGACTTAATACATTTAAAAATAAAACAGCTGTGCGCATATTGAAATATTTCAACTATATCTGTCGCTGACTCTATCCCCAGCTCAGTCCAGCTGACTTTAAGGACCCATTGTACCTTCAGATACATGAAATGCCGAAGGAAACGAGAACAGTCCGTTCTAGTGAAGCAGGTATCTGGGTATTTTCATTTTTTAACTAAAAGCTAATTTAAGACCCATATGAATGCTCTGCTTCGAGTTTCTCTTAAATTTGGAGGAGTTGATATAAGACTAAATACCATATTATCCTGTTACAAATTAAAAGAAAATTGTAAGCAATAAAATGCAACACTGTTCGATTCAGTCCACTCAGCTACAGCCTTACTTGATCTGGTAGGACCAGTAGCTTATGGTGGCTAATGTTAGCAAACTTAAGTATTGCTGTATAACGCACATTACTGAGTCATTTTACTGACTTCATGACTCCTCTC
This sequence comes from Morone saxatilis, assembly GCF_004916995.1. NCBI lineage: Eukaryota > Metazoa > Chordata > Actinopteri > Moronidae > Morone > Morone saxatilis. Next base: position 9,671,520 of record NW_023340246.1, read on the forward strand.
TACTTGTGCTGCTGTGTCATTAGTTTAGCATTTTAGCAAATGCTAAATAGTAGTTTGGCATGCATAATTATCCCATTACTCAAAGCCTCAGATTCACTCACCCCAAATTCAGTGTAAATCCTAATTAGATGTCAAGTTTTTCCCAGATTTGTGATTAAATTTGTGGTTAAATGCTCTTTAAACTGTAAACCGACTTCCCTTCTGTCTTAGGATGTAAGAACAAACTACCTCAGAGTGATCGTCCTCATCGCGAGTCTGTGTCATTTCAAGCCGACACACTCCTACAGGCCTCATCTAATTATCCAGTCTCTGCATCTGGGAAAACTCCAGTGAAGGATGAGGCTGAGGGAAGGAAGCCCAGCAGGTACAAATATAAAGTATTAGGAGTTTTAAACCACATTTTATTATAATGCTGCAGGATCACTTAAGGATCGCAGCATAGTTAAAATAATGTGAGAAGTGACATTGTGCAAATGTGTCTCATCCAGGCTCGACACCATACCACACCACATCAGAGTAACTGCCACACCAGATGGAAGGTGCCATCAGACCGGCTGCTGGCTCTCCAGATGCGGAGGTCGGCAACAGCCAGCAAGTTCACAGCAACTTCAGGCTACATCCAAATAAAATCCATACTTACCATAAATCATCACCTCTGTTCCCTTCTGACTACCTCACAGTTTACCATGTACTATACTTGAGAGCGTTATTGTGTAGAACTACAGGAAACCAAGAATATGTCGAGAAAGTAGTGAAACATTCAGCCACAACAAAGACAAGTGCTCACTGTATGTACATTTTATTCATGCCATTTTCAGGATTTAATGGCATACTTAAAACCCATAGATACACCATCGAGCTGACATGACATTACATTTTACAGTAGTGTGCAACACTTGAAATGTACAACATAACAAAAGATAAATGTGGCAGGTGCATGTGTAACAGTGTATGTGAGGTGTGTCTTAAACAGATGAAGACTGTATTCCATTAAGAGTAAATTATTATTCTGTAAAAATTTGTAAATATGAGTTTGACAAAATGTTACTAAATGTAACTGGTTACAATTCAAGGCGTGTTTGTGTAATTGCATTTACGAGTGGTGAACACGACAATATTGACAGCTGCATTCACATTTTAGCTGGTTTGTTGGTATCTAGAACACCCTTTTTCCATGATAGGTGACTACTTATGAGCACATATGTCATTCATTTTGGCAAGGTCTCCTCCCGCTCTGTTTGAGGTCACTTAAATGAATGTGGGTGGCTCAGAGCAGGGCATCCAGAGTTTTTAAATGGCAATGCTACAAATAGGCACTTTTAGGTTTGTTCGGCTGTTAATGTGTACGCAAAATATCCTCTCTTCATTCAAAATGAAGTGGTGTGTGCCTGAGGGTGTGTGTGGCTGTGTTATTTTGTTGGCTCATAAAGCTGTAGGTCTAGTTTGACCCAAACTTCTCCCGTGGGGACCTCGTGCAGTAGGAGGCGACGATTTGCAGCACCTTTGCTCTCCATCTCTTTCTTTATAGTTGCCACAGGAACCTCGGTGCGACCCAGGAAATCTGAAAAGGCAGAAAACTTAATTTAGTGAAACTGCTAAAAAGAACAGGACACTTTATGGTTTAAAAAAATGAACCTTTCTGGGGGGTGAAATATGTTAATGGTGATATTGTTCCTAAATGACCTCTAACATATGGTGTCTATGGCATTTCGGTGCTGAAATTTCTTGCTGCATGACAGCCAACGTACACATTGATAGAGATATACAGTCGTGTCACAAAGACAAAATACAGAAAAGGGGATTAAAGGGAAGTAATAATGGAAAGGGGAATGTCTATCGCTTTAAGAGAAATCTGTGACTCCTTTCATTCTGTACTGGCAGGACAAATTAGACATAAAAAAAGCCTAATAATCCTTTTTTCTTTGTGTGTGTGTGTGTGTGTGTGTCTCTCATCCACTGACCATCTGGTGAGAACTGGTCCTTCTCAAAAACAGTGATACACAGGACGTCCTGGTAGAGGTCTTTGATGAAGAACTGGCAGTTGAAGTTCCACTTTGGGTTCAGAGTGTCGCTGACCGGTCGGGAGGTGTAGCACTGAGCCCCCATTGTCAGCTCACAGTATGGATTACTCTTACCTGGAGGGAAATGATGCATCATATATTAGTTTCTTGTTTTTGTTTTTAAAGAAATATCAAACACTGACTTGATATGAGTGACAGGATCCGACAGCATTACCGTTGGGTTTACAGGCTTTGAGCTCCTGGGCCTCAGTGACAGTTACCAGCAGTCTGCCGATACCGCTGCTCTTTAGAGAACGAGCTAAAATAAACACACAGCCATTAAATGTTGACCTACAACCCTCTAGTTGAACAGCGGATCTTAAAAGTTCATGCTTAGATAATGGTGACATGAGTTGTATCAACTTAGTACTATATTATGAGACACTGACACACACAGGGTCAGTGTATTTACCTTGATAGGCCTTCTCTCTCTTTTTCTTCTCTGTCTCTATGAAGTGTTCAGACGCCGCTTTGATTTTCTGGACCCACGTTGTCCTACAGACAAAATAAGTACATAAATCCTTTTACACGGCATGATTAGGTCGCTGGTGAAGTGCGTGAAGATGCACATGGGCATGGCGTACCTCTCATTCAACGTCTCCGTTTTTAGCGTGTAGACACGATCGATGTGCGAGACGTGGAAGAGAGGCTCGTCGCTGGAGGGGTCGGGTGGCATTTTTACCAAAACCTCATTCAGGAACAGTGGCTGCAGAAAAAAATGAAGTGATGGATGAAATAAGGAGAGCAAGACTGAACATAAATACTGTTTCATAACCAAAGCAACACGAGTAGTATTTTCACACCGCAAAAGGTTTTTACATTCCTGCCTCGCTTACTGTTTTGTACATCTTCAGCTGTATGTTGGCCTTGAGGCTGAATAGCCTGTCTGGTCCTGAGGAGGAGAAGGGTTTGGCGCTGTGTGTGAGGAGAAGGAAATCGTTGAAGAGGAAAGCCCACAGCTCCCTGCTGCTTTTGGTTTTGTAAAGCCGGCCGCTGTGGAGCAGCTTGCGGGGCCCGAGGCAATTAGTCAGCGAGTTGAAGACCAAGTGCTGAAAGAGAGACGGGTAGAAAGTAAAGCGTGACTGAGGAGAGATGTAGCAAAGGAAGGAAACTGTCAAGTACAGTGCTTTGGTAAAAAATGCTTCCTGGGTTTGCTACTGCGTGTGTGCATTTGTTTAGGTAATGGATAACATAAATCCTAAAGCGATATGTGATGGAGAAGGGAAACTACAAAAAAGTTATTCTTGTAAAACAATCCAGCAGAATCAGTGCATCCAACATAAAATGCTTTGTAGAGGGTGTATATAACTACTGTACACCTACCATAATTAAAAGTTTGATATACATTGATATGAGTCGTTTTTACCTCTATAGGTCCCTCACACTGGATGTGGCTCTGTATCCACTCCAGCCTGTCCGAGTTCTCCTTCTCCCTGACTCCCTCATTGACCTGAGAGCACAGCTCCTCAGCTCGCTCCAGAGCTTCTCTAAGTGGGCTGCGGTCTGCATGACCATCTGGGGTGTGCTCCAGGATCTGACCAACAGGAGACACATTAGGGAAAACATGGAATCACATAACGAATATATTGTAATTAGGGCAAATCGCGAATTTTCCCACTCACATTCTTAATGAGCAGGGGGTAGCGTGTGATCCTCTGCATGGGCTTGAGGAGGAAGCTGGACAGCGGCATTCCTTTGCAGCGGTAGTTAGTGGCTATCTTCTGCTCGAGAGGAGGCAGAAAAAAGATTGATATTTTATTGCATCTCACACAACCATGTCTGGTCTGTCTCTGTCTTCATCCACAACTCGTACCTTGAGGAAGTCTTTAAAGTCGGGCTGGTTGTGGGTTTTGCTCTGCAGCAGGGCGGCGGCGTTGAGCTGGCAGGAACAGAAGCGGATGTAGGGCTGCATGTGAGCGAGCTCCGAAGCCAACAGGTCTCCTATGAGCTGAACCGGCATGTTCTCTCCTCCTGTCTTTTTACGCACACGCAGCGCCCTGGGATGATGTAGAACATGATTTTTGTTACATCTCACAAAAATGTGCTAAGCCAGATGGAACTCAAACAGCGTTTTCCCATGCCCACTGACTCTGTAGGCCAAATGGGCCATAGTATAAAATTCTAATGTTTTACAGTAGATTTTTCCTATAAATATGTTTTCTCTATTTAGCACATGGTAGCCAGAAACTTCCATTTCAGTGTTTCAAGAAGCAGAGCAGATTTACATTCACTAGAATGGTTCATACAGATGGTGTGTGATACCTACTTGAGTAATTTGGTGTTACACATAATCAGCTCTCTCCAGTTAACAAAGATCACTCCCATCTCAGCTTCTGTTAGACGGCCTGACTCAGACATGGGCTTATGGAAGACCTGAGAGACAGACGGATGCAAATGGAAAGAAAAATAAAACACTAAACAATAATAGTTCAGATTCTGGAGAAAGAGGTTCATGATTCCTGAATATGCCTGTATGTTTGTGTTCGTCTGTACCTCTAGAACCAGCTCCAGGTCTTCCACGTAGGTCTCCTCAGTCTGGATGAGCTCATGGATGTAACCTTGTCTCTTCCTCTCCTGAGGGGTCATGGTGTCCAGCGTCATCAGGTCAGCACACCCTACAGCGCGCACACACACACAC